>NC_064285.1:64276171-64616469 GCF_019186545.1 Solanum stenotomum
CATTAAACGAAGCAACTAAGCCAAAGGACAAATAAGTGGCTCAATTATCAAAGAAGTGTATCATCTTACAAGGAATATATCCTATTCTTCGGATAACTTTTGCAAAAATAGTAATTCCTTATTCTAAAAGATTTTTGAGGTGTTATCTGGACAAGTTATATATATATATATATATATATATATCCTAATGTGTAAATTATGATATGAATATTAAAATTAATGAAATCTTTTAGTGAATATACTTATATGGAATAATAATATTTTTTTGGTCTCCTCATTTGTCGTTAAATAAGAAGTAAAAGTTTATTCTTTTATATTTTACTTAGTTATCAAATTCATACTAAAAAATCTTTTTTTAACACCCTTATGAGAGAAATTAGTTAGTTTCTTTTGTTTATTTCTCATTCAATAAGCAATATCTGCATGGAAATCTGATTAAATTTGAATTCGTGCATTAGGGAATTATTTCTGAAAATAATGTTCCAACCAAAAAAATCATAGCAGGGGTGGCCTAAATATAAGACCTCTAACTAAGAGCAGGGGCGGATCTAAGGGTACGGGTGAGGGTGCCACCGCACCCAGTGATTTCAGGATAATCTTTGTATATATATGTATCAGAAATTAATATATATTAACTTGGTCACCCATTGAACAAAGTGATGAATGGTTCAAGTGGTGAAGGGCATGATATGCCATACGTGTGAAGCTTCTTTTTTTTTTTATAATGTGAAGGGCTTTAGTTTTTTTTCTTCCATTCATTTTTATTTATTTACTATACTTTATTAATTCAAATTGACTCATTTTCACGGTAGTTAATTCTTAATTTTTTTTAACTTTCACTAATTATTGATAAATATTATTAAGAATGTATTTAAATAGTCATTTTTAAAAAATATAAGTTTTAAAAATGATGAATATTATTACTAGAGTTCTTTCAATTTAAAGGTTCTTTCGATCTTCACTGACATTCTTGCTAAGTAAGATGACTAGGTTGAAACTACAATTTTATTCTCTCTACTATATGTCTGCAGCAACACATAAAGTCAATGGAATATGAATATATTTAATTAACACTATAAGATGGTTTATACAAGTTCAAATTTTAATGTGAAAAAAATTATTTTTTCCTCAAAAGTCTAAGTGAATAAGGCCTTTACTTCCTAAAAAAAAAAATTGAATTGTTTAGTTAGCTCGAATCACAGAATATCTCAAAGAAAATATTACTAACATGCATGTTTGATCGATTTGTTTATAAAAATCGAAAAGGATAATAACCCGAATTGTAACCCAAAATTAAAGCAACCGACCCGTTTATCTAACTTGAATGATGTGGCACCCAGGACCTCCAAATTCTAGATCCGACTCTGGCTAAAAATGGAAGACTTCCGAACCATCTTACCACAATCCATAGCGATGAAATTAGTTAGTTGGTTGATGGTGTGGATACACCTTTTTTCTTATTTGGTGTCCAATTTCTTCTTCCCATAAGTCATTTTCAACATATAGAGCATCTTAATATTATAGTATGATATATATCTATCAAGTGACTCACTTCATATTCATTATCAATTTTAAATTTATCCTTTTTCTTTTAATTTATTTAGTATTATAATTAAGATATCCATTAAATGAATTTGATCACAAAAAAAATTGTTGTATTATCCACTTTGAACAATGAAGATAATTTTGAAATATTTTCCTCCCTCCAATTGCGTGATAGTTAATGAAAACATAGATTCCCACGTCTTTATGAAAATAAAATAATAAAATTGGTCCCATGCTATAATAGCTACTAAGGTTCTATTCAGTTGGTTTACAATAATTGATGGCATTGCTCACTCACCCTACCCCACATAATAATAATAATAATAATAATCATCCATCTATTTCGTATTTAACTGAATTAGAAAAATATTTAAGGACATAATTTAAATCATATTTTCTAGTTTCCACTATTATTCTTTGTGAAATCATAAAGAGATGTTACTTTATAAATAGTGCAATTTGTCTCCTAGAAATTATCAAACTTCATTAAAAGAAAGGATAAATACAAAAAAAATTTAAAACACATCTAAACTTTGAACAATTCAATTATTTTAAACAATGAAAAACTCCCCAAAAATCCAGTTAATATAAAATAGCGGAAGTAGTAAATTTAAGAAGACAAGTATTGATTTGGTTATTATGAATAGCAAGGTGTGTTGCTTCACGTCCATTGATCCCTAATTGAATTTGTGAAAAATCATAATTGTTGAAGCGATCGCAATTTAAAATGCTGTGAAAAAGCAATACAAAATAGATAGAGGAAATTTTATATATATCTTTTCTAAAGTGAAAATTGCATAGTAAATATATTAAAGAAAAATATGAAGGCTATTTGAAACTGAATATAACGTGAGAAGATATATAAACCATGTTTTCATATGTCTAGATCATATATATTGTGTTTATAATTTGCTTTTTAATATTTTTTGAAAAATAATCACTATTTTGCAATTTTCAATTGTACAAGTAAAACTTCAAAGATATAAGAGTGACTATTTCTAATTATAAAAAATCAGTTTCAAATTTTAATGAAAAAAATTTATTTGTGAATTATCACTAATTGAACACCAAACAACTTCAACAACCACTCTTATTATGTTTTATCTTATCCATTATTAATTTCTAGTCAATGTCAATGATAATTGATAAGTGTTGAGTAAGCAATGGCTGTTATGCTATTATAATAAATAAAAAGCTTTGAAAGTAATACTCACATTAAAGAAAACATGAATCATTATATTGATGCCATCTCCAAAAAAAAAAGGCACAAAAGATTAGGAGCCATTTGACTACGAATAAGATAAAAATTTGAAATGTTTAAATAATATCTAAAAATTATTTTAAATAAATGTTTTTTATTAAAATAATACATTATTTCAACAAAAAAATGTTTTAGGATTATTTTTTTTAATTTTACAATTACAAAATTCGGCTTTATATTAATATTCAATCACAATTAATCAGATAAACTTTTTAACTTAAGTTTAAATGTAGTATATTAACATTTACAAAATTCGGCTTTATATTAACATTTACAAATTTTTACATGTAGTAACATAACCTAAGGTAAGCTCGTAACTTGTAAGTTGTAAGGCAGCAGAACATGTACAAATTCAAACGAATTTGATAATTTTCTCTTAAATGTTATATTTGTATAAAAAAATCATCAAAATAGAGATAAATATTAATTGTAACCCGACTAACTTAAACAAGCTAATGAAAATTTTCATAACTTATACACTTCAAATTTTGATTCCGCCAAAAAAATGCAATATCAAAGTCTATACTGTACATATTCAAGGAAAAAAAAACAAGTACTTTTCCATTTATCCAGTAAAACTGAAACATATATATAGGAAAAAGTACAAATTACTAGTAATTAATTAAGTAGATTCAACTGATTTAGGAGAAATTGATGACAAATTATTATTATTATTATTCTTATTAACAGGCATGGATTTTGATCTCTTGAACCATGCAGTACTTGTTGTCTCACCAGAGGTACGGTGGTACCTGCACCTAATATTACCGAACATTAGTTAGTTTGATCTTCAAATTTCAAACTAAAACAACAAGAGTATATACTTTTTCCATATTCGGTAAAGACATACGGAGAAAAAAATATCATCGAAAAATCACACAATATATATAAAGTTAAATAATTTCTTATATATATTCTTAAAAACTAAAACCATCATCTTCCGGTATTTACGTAATGTAATTTTTTAACAAACAAAACAAGTGGAGGAGGATTAAAGTACAGAGTTCTCGAAAATTCAGTAATTTTTTATTTTTTTACGTAGATAAAATATTTATTGAGAATCTAGTAACAAGTAATTTCTTGATCGGTGTTTGAAATGAAACTTGCTTAAAACTTTATTGTCCTCCTTGATGATGGTTTGATTCGAATAATTATAAAAGTAAAAACTAAAAATTAATTTGAAATCACAAAAAAATTAAAAATTAAAAATTTCAAATCATGAATTTGTCTCTCATAACAAATAAATTCATCATCCGTAGAAATTGAATGAAAATTCTGACTTCGCCATTGATTATCTAATTAAAATTACCTGAATGACCCTCGATGGGTCGTCGGAGAGCACAAACAGTGTCCTTTAGGACAATTCGCCGGCGGGTGTGAATCTCCGGTGGAGATATCGGAGGAAGTAGTGATGACAGTGATAACTTTTTGGGAAGCCATTAGTTTTTTTTTTTTTTTAGAGAAAAGAAAAAAAAAAGGTTTTCTCTAGTTGAAGAAAGACAAATGTCAAGAGGTTAGTATTTATAGGAAAATAATTGGAGATTATATTATAATTATAATCTTTTAAGCAAATATAATTTTGTGAGGTTGGAAAAAGTAATCAATTAGGTAAAGCGGTCTATTTATTTTTTGTTTTTAGTGTCCTTTCGATAATATTCTATCCGTTCATTTTTACTGTATTCATTTTGAACTTTGTACATATTTTTAATCCGTTTAAATTTAGGTGAGTTATTGACCCGTATATTTATTAGCTCAACTCATTTCAACCTATTAAATATTGGATTGATATGTAACCTCAATTGGCTTATAAGAAATTTTGTCAAAATATTTTAATGTTTTTTCAATTTAATATGTTAAATATAGTCATAATATAAAAAATAAATTTTTAAATACTAAAATAGTTTAAAAGAACAAATAAAATAATTAAACTTAGTAAAAATTGAGTTGAATTGGGTCTTGATCCATTATATAACCTATTACCTAACTCGTTTTAAACAAAGTAAATTTGAATTGGCTTGGATCTTGACCCGATTGTTGTTTTAACCCATTATGACCCACCCAAATTTGACTCAACCGCCCAATTGTCATCCCTATTAATTGATAGTTTTACGCCTTGAGAAAGGATATAAGGAATGAGTAATTAATATTGAGGATAAAATAGAAACAAATAATTATTAGATTTTAATATATTAAAAATGAAATTTTATTTTTTAAATAGTAGATAAGTAAAAACAAATGAAGAAAATAATACAATAGTAATAGTTTTTTTTTAATTTCTTGAGCCATCCTTAAACCATGAACTATTCTTCAAAGCTAAATTAGATTCAATTTCCCTTTTTATCATAGTATATTTAATATTGAACTTTTATATTATATTGTTCATGTTTCAATTGTATAATTTTTAGGGAAAAGGCTCAAATATGCCATCGAACTTTCAGAAAAGGCTCATTTATGTCATCCGCTAAAAGTTTGGCTCATCTATGCCATTACCGTTTAAGAAAAGGCTTATTCATGTCATCATTTTTTAACGGTGGTTTTGCAAAACCATTTTTTACACGTGACCAATTATAATTCGGCCACGTCATTATTTTTTTTATAATAAAAAATCAAAATTCTGAACAAACATTTTTTGCAAAACCATTTTTTACACGTGGCCAATTATAATTCGGCCACGTCATATTTTTTTTTAATAATAAAAAATCAAAATTCTAAAAAAAATAATAATGACGTGGCCGAATTATAATTGGCCACGTGTAAAAAATGGTTTTGCAAAATCACCATTAAAAAATAATGGCATGAATGAGCCTTTTCTTAAATGGTAATGACATAGATGAGCCAAACTTTTAACGGATGACATAAATGAGTCTTTTCTAAAAGTTCGATGGCATATTTAAGTCTTTTCCCTAATTTTTATAGTTGAAGAAATTGACAGATGGCACAGGGTCCTTATCTGGACCATTTCATTTCCTGCCTAGATGGTTGTGATTGTTGTTCATGGATCTGTTTTCAATAAATCAATTGACAAATGGGCCATAGGCCCATAATATTACTCATCTATTGTTGTCATATCTGCAATATTCAGAACAAATAATTTACAAATAGAAAAAATTGGATCCCTTATCCAAAGCAATATAATAAATTTATAGTCCAATCAAGGTAAATTCATGTCAAATTTTGACGTATTAAAAACATTCTTAAATTTGGTATGACAATTTTAAGAACACTTCTTTACTTGGGTAACTGAATCTAAATACAATACTGATCTTGTAACATGAGTGAAATACATTTCTATATTCTCATCAAGTTTAGGAACGTGTTCAACACTTCTCTTAGTTTTTTTTTATTAAGAGTCTCATGCTCCTACAAGAGTTTGAGAACACTTGTTATGTCATGTAGCAAATCAAGGGTGTATCTAAATTTAATTAGTCAAGTAGATGAGTGTTTTTAAGGCTGTCAATAGTTTGACGACGAAGCTAAAAAATCGCGCCACCTTCAGAGTTTTTCAATACTTCTTTATTATATATTTTTTTTATTGCAATATCCTCATATTTGAGTAGGTAAACGTAAAGAAATGGATGTTGAGGTTCACTCAATTCCAAAAATTAGCTCGAATTGTAAGTCATATAAGAAAATTGCTCATTCATTTCTCATCTAATATGAGACTCTTTAATATGAACATCATACCTTGTGGAGCATGTTTAGTTAAATTTCTTCAATTTCAAAAAAGATATCAAATAGTAAAAGCTTTGACTTGCAAAACCCGATAATTAATTAAATTCATGAATTAAGAATTTTGTACTATACTCTTTTCCTGACGTACACAATGAACTAAGTAGATATTTTTATTTATTTTGTTTTAAACCTTATGAACCATACGTATCTATCTCATTCTCCCTTTACCAACATGTGTTCTTGATATTACAAAACGTAACAACATATTCAATGAAATTCAATTAATTAGTGGGATCTGGAGAGGATAGAATGCACACAAATTTTATCACTATTTCGTGGAGGTAAAGATGTTTTCGGAAGATTCTCGGATCAAACTCGAGTAAACATTGAATGTTTATATTTGATGTCATTCAAAATGTGTTTCTTAATTAGATGGTGATAGAAGAATGATTGTATGGATTTTAATCAAGAAATTGCCCCAAGGATTATTTATTAGGATATCATTTGTCGAAACGACATTGATTACCATGACAAAAGACAAATTTGAATATTTTTTTCTTAAGAAGAATTGGCGTGTGAAGTGTATAACACATATTATTTTTTGTTATCGTCATTTAATTTATCTATAATATTTAAAAAATATTGCAAGTTTACTCATTTTGGATACAACTTTTAAGTATACACGACTTAATTTTTAAATTTTCGTTTGATTTTACATACTTTTGTTGAAAGTGTGACCTTGTGAAAGACAATCATTGGATATTTTTTACTGAAGTTTTGTATCTCTTGCCAAAGTTAACTTCAGACATTTTAATTTATTGAAGTTATGAACTTGACAAGGTCAAACTTCAAAGATTTCTACTAAAATTATGACCTTGGCAAAATTTCAGACATATAATAATTTACCAAGTCAATTTTCGATATTTTTTTACTGAAGTTACTATCGTAATATTCCAATATTCTTTTTATTGAAATTGTTGCCTTAACAAGGTCAGAATTCAGATATTTTAATATAAGGTCAGGAAATATATATTTGGCCCAACTTTAGAAATATAAAACTAAAATTGGATACATAATATGTTTGAAGTTGTCCATATCATATGCAAGAAAATTTGTGTGAAGCAACAATCAAAAAGATGTGAGCAATAACAACTAATCCACTAACTATACTTCACCCCAGAAGAATCACAAATATATGTTGAAATTTGAAAAAATAAAATGAAGATTCCAAAAATATTAATAAAAGAAAAAACCTCAATATTCAATGTATATAAAATAATGTATCAATGGGAAATGTTGGTCAGTGTAGTGGATATTAGTTAAATTATACAACTTAAATGACAACGTCCAAATAAATATCTTATAAAACATTGAAAAACTTACAGAAATCATGTCATTAGTGTAGAAATTAATTACTTAGATACACTCTAATTTGTAATATTACGAATTTTACTAGATTTTGATACGTTCATATACATGTATCTTGGGATACATTAGGTGTAATTTGTTTTAAATACATTGTATCCAAGTGAATTCACATGTATTTGAGATACATAACAAATTTTATTCACCACTTTCCTATGTACACCAGATATATACAAATACATATATCTAGTGTGATTCACATGTATCTGAGATACATGACTATCTCACTCGCCTCCCTCCCAATCTCGGTAGACCCCCCCCCCCCCTTCTCTCTCTCTTTTAGTGTATCTGGTAGCAAATAAATATATATAAAGGTGTATCTTCTTCAATATATGATAGAAAATTCTTAATTAATGATAAAAATACATAATTATTAAAAGTATAAATACAATTGGGCTTGGGTCGGATAAAAGCTTAAATTAAAATTATTAAATTATATTGAATTCGTATTTTCTATACTAGCTCCGCTCCTAAATTTGATTATATTTTAGTTTAGAGAAGAATCTAGTTGTAGATTTTTTGTTTCATTGGGTTCAATGCCATGCATCGAGACTAACATAAATAGTCCTTTACAAAAAATACAAAAGATCTCACAGGTTTCTCTTTTTTCAAGCTTTTTTGTATTTTTCAATAAATATTAACAAATGAGGGTCCCTTTTTAACATGAAAAATAGAGATATAAATTTTGACTCTATTCTATTCTTCCTTTTGGTCCACCCCTCTTCACATGCACCTTCTCATTCCCAACACCAAAATTGTATTTTACTTGTGTTAGTGTAAAGTTTTTTATCATTATTTTCCGTATTTTTTAACATGTTATATGAAAATTGACAAGTCATGTTATATCGAGTTGAGGATCCGAAATAACTTTTTTATCTTCGCAATAGTGATAAAGTTCAGGTTTACCTATCCTTTTTCAAACTCCAAAAGTGGATTTACATACACTAAGTTATGTTGTAGTAGTATAACAAATTATGTGCTCCAAACATTATTAATAATTATTTTTTACTCTCTTCATTTGGTTTATATGATAACTTTTCTTTTTTATTTTAGACTTCATTGACTGATCTATATAGAGTTTTAGGTCAAAAAAATTGTACAAGTATGTCATCAAGTTAGATTATATAAGGTCAACCTCTAAAATTATATGATTGCATTATAAAATGTCAACTAAACAAATCGAGTAAGTTCGAATTAACATAATATGAAACCTATTAGGTCAAACGCTTCGTAAGAGAGCAACAATCCACGGATCCCAATTGACACCATCGAATTTGTAATCTCTTTGTGGGACTTGTGTTCCCTCTTTCATTCAATAGCTAAAAATATTTTGTTTCCGTTTCGTTTCATTCCCCTGATGAAATGATTTATGATCATACAAATATAAAATCAGAAAAGTACTTAAAAACAACAAATGTCATTTTATATTAGAATACATAAAGAGACAATTTGGCGTGACCTAGTTCTTAGTGCACCCATAGTCACGCCTTAAAAACTTTCTAATATTTTAGTCATTCTAATTTCCATCACCTTTTTAGCATCCCTATTAAAGCTAAAAGAAACATAATTAGAATAAAAAAATTAAGTTTTATTTGCAAATTTCACTAAGTAGGAGAAGTAGATGGAGATAGAAAGGAATAAAAAGAGTAATTGTTAATATTAGAGTCACTTCCTAACGTGTCAATTGTTTCTAAATATATAAACATAATATTCTTTTTGAGACATATTAAAAAAAACGTGCATCACTTAAAGTCTACCGTAATAGTTAGTCACATATAATTTTTTTTCAAATTTCACCAAGGAGGAGAAGAACTAATATAATCATTTCTTGGGGTACCAAGTGACCTAGCATTAAGGATAAACAAAAATTTAAAACTAAATTATTTCTAAATATAGAAAAAAAATACTTTTTAAGACAAATTAAAAAGGAACGTATGCCAAATAAACTGGGACAGAGAGATAATATTAGTCGTTCTATCACCACTTTTTTAGCATCCCTATTAGTCTATTACATCAACAAAAATAAGTAAACAAGAAAATAAAAAGAACTAAACAAACTAGGCTAACAAAAGAACATCTAAACAAACCCTAATTAAACAAATTTAAGTACATAGATTATTAATTTTTTTTGCAAATTTTACCAAGAAGGAGAAGTACATGGAGATCCAGAGGAAGAAGTATAATTGTTACTATTAATAGAGCCACTTCTTAGTGAAATTGAACATGCCTCGATTGGAAGTTTCTTCATCGGAGTTAATAGTACTGAAGAAGGTGTACTAGAACATGTTGATATTCCACAATTTTTGTCTCCTTCTTCCGAAGAACTATCAATGATTAATTCGAGACAGGAGGGGGATGTATCTGGCGTTTCAAACGGGGTATCATGCTCAATTTTTGTGTTATCATAAATTGGATTTGATATGTAAATAAATTGTTCATCAATAGTAGTACTACTAGTGCTACATTGATGTGATTGTACTTCATGGACTAATTTAGGGTATGACATATTTTGGACTATTTTAAGATCATCAATGTTGTGATGATCTTTAGTGGAAATTTTAGGAAAGAGGTAAGTTCTTGGAACATGAAGAACCCCTAATTGTGCATAAAAGCTACTATGACTACTTGTAATTGGAGCAATTGATTGACACTCTAGTGGTGGTGGTTGTGTGGTAGAGGTTATCGCGAAATTTGTACCCCTTTTTGACCGTTGACATTGTGGTGATGGTTGTGTGATGGAGGTTGTTCCGGAATTAACAGGTGTTTTTGATCGTTGGCGCCTACTAAGTAAGAGAGAACAAAAAAATTCAACAAGAAAAACTAAGAGTAGGCCTAGAATTATTGCAAGGGTTACCACCATTATTAATATTGCTCCCATTATTATCTTGGAAGTACTAGACTTCATGTGTGTGTGTTTTTTAGAGTGAGGGAATGTTATAAATATATGGGAATTTGGAAGGATTGAGGTAATTTTTTTGGCGGGAAATTATTATTATTATTATAATTTTCTTTATTGTAAGTTGGGACAATAAAGTAAATTTTATCTCAAACTACCTATAATTTGATCAACTCCGACTCCAGTTTGATTATAGGTTTTGAAGTTGAAAATTGAGAACTTGAGAAAAAAATATTTGAACTGAATAAATTTTATGGTCAAACACATATTTGAAGATAAATTTATAAAATTTGATTCAAAATCTATGATCAAACGCTCGCTCAATCTTTTAGAATTTCCACAAATAGTCATGTTAGCGCATTACTTTTAAGACCACCTGTTAATTTCTTGGAATCTTCCAATTAGTTCTATCGAAATTTTTATACCAGTAGGAAATATAGAGTAATATTCTTTAATTTATTTTCACTTTCATATTGTATACATTAGTTTAAGATATTTTCAAATGGGGAACTATGATAGACTATGAATTCATATAGTCGATTTTAAATTGTTTTATCGTATGGAATTGTTGTTTCATTTGATACTAGAGTTATGATAAAGAATAATGGAAAATTAAGTTCCTAATAAGCCAAATAACCTTATTAATTAACTCTCATAATTCATAAAAACAAACCTTTCTGACAGTTTGAAGTCAAAATAGCCAACTTTATATAAACCATTTATTTTATGTTCCAAGAAGGGGAACCTTGGAATAATATAAAGTTATTTTCACGTGAATCAAAATTTTCATTCAAAAAATTTAGAATATAAAAAATACATATACGAAGAGGTCAAAGAGAATTCAATATCTATTACAGATACGTAAAAAATAATTTAATCAAATATAATAGTGTAATTTTCTGTTGAAGGAGATTCAAATTAACTCCCTTGACCCTTGCTAGCTTAGCCCCTGCGTGTGATTTATAAGCCACAAATTCGAGTAATACTTACATTAGAATAAACTATCTATATCATACTTCTTAAATGCGATCCTTCTCCAGACTTTGTATGAACATGAAATACGTTATACACCGAACTATTCTATTTTTCTTATTAAAAGAAGGCCTTGCTTTGGTTTAGAATAGGAAGCACCATTGAGGTGTCTTTCTGAAGGTGACAAATAGTTGTCACAGAGGCCACCTAACAAGTATACAAGTCATTTTCTATTTATTGTCTTTTTTTTCTCATTTTTAATTTTTCAGTGGTAAAAGACAACTTTCTGTTTGATTTTTAATCTTTTATCCAAGAATCCAAAAATTGGAAATTTGTTTTTCTATTACAGAGGACTGATACCTTGTTGAACTTTCTCCTCGAATTGCGAAACTAACAAGTCTATTATAAAATCATTTCTCATTTCTATGCTTGAATTCATATTTTGGCTTCTAGTAATTTTTCTTTTAACATAAACCATAGACAAAAGAAGGGTAAATTAACAAATTTAATGATAACTTATTTTTGAAAAATATAATTCTAAGATGTTACTATATTTAGTAAAAATAATAATACTGTTGAGAGTGGGATTTGAACCCACGCCCTTTCGGACCAGAACCTTAATCTGGCGCCTTAGACCAACTCGGCCATCTCAACAATGTAATTAGAGCTTATTGAATTAGTTATTATAACATAGCATCAAAGGCATTATGATGAAAAGGGTATTTGACCACAGTTAAAAGGAGAGTTTAAATTCATTACTTGTGAGTTGTGACATTTTAGATTATTTATTTTAAGTAGTAGAACATTCACAAATAATAATTTTCAGTTTTTATAATTGAAAAATAGTTATTATTATTATTAAGTTTTAAATTTCATAAATAGAATTTCAAAATAAAGTATGGAAGTTTCAGACGTGAAATTGAAAATTCCATAACATTCAGCANATTATTACTTATGGATGTAAAACATAAATTAATTTTGTTTTAATTTTTTTTTTAAAGTTTAAAAACCTTAAATTAATCAACTTTTTATCATTAACAGCTTAAAGGGTATTTCAAACATTTTGATAAAAAAAAGTGTTTACCAACACTTATTTGCCAAACACATCAACAACTTTTTTTTCAACTACAGCACTTTTATCCAAACACATAACTACCTATTTTAAAAATAAGTTCCAGCACTTTAAAAAGTTACTTTTTAAAAGTTACTTTTTTTAAGTCAATCCAAACGGGCTCTAAATTTATCATTTCTAAACGAGTTGTGGATAGGGCTTCCATATGAATATCGTGTAGGCCTTTACTTTTAGGCCCATGATATAAAGCCCTTACGGATATGCAGACTTCTTTTGTTTTAGCCTTTCAGCCAAGTCTTCTCTACTGGTTTACTGAGGTCGGAATCAAAATTCTCACTAAAAGAATTTAAAATATGAAAAGGTATTTATATATATATATATCTAATTTTTATACTTATAAAGAAAGTCAATGAACTTTTTTAAAACTAAATCGACGGAAATGCGTCTATTTTTCTTTTAAAGGAAAATCAACAAACTTCTATGGAGTATTTTTATGCAAATATACATGAATACCACAAAAAAAACGAACATTGATTTTTACTCTATTGCAAGTTATTACTAAAGGATGTCCGTCAATTTTAACCATCAATTTCCGATCTATTTTTAGTAATGGGAATAAAGAAAATTAATCAACGCCTCTTCACCAAAAAAGTTTTACTATGTAAATCATACTAGTTTCTCATTTTAATTCTTCTATTTGATTGTGGCAACACAAAATTGAACTTTCCAACAAAAAGTTCTATACATCCCCCCTGCCGACTTGGGTGAAGGTAACGTTCGAATTACGGTTTCAATCGAATTCAATAAAAATATTTTATATATATATTAATTTAAATATTAGTATGTGAAGCAGCTATTCAAAAATGAGAAGTTATAAAGTTCAAATTTTAATTTTACTTGTGATAATAACATGATATATAAAATAATTAGGAACAATTTAATATATAAAATATCTGGCGTTTGATTTTATAGGGGGTGGAACTAGGAATAACCAAGGGGGTTTAAATGTAAACACTCTTTAATGGAAGATTGCACCACTTATAATTTGTTAAAATTATTTTTATGCATATATATTAGATGGTGAATTTCTTTTAATTTATTTATGTATTTACTTCTTTATATTTTGATCACATCACTGATTTCATAACTCTTGACGTGGCATGCTAAGATGTGAACATCAATATGTAGAATGAAAAGAATCAAATGGAGCAAACTATAGCAATACACTTGTGAGAGGCACCATTAAATTATTAATACCATAATAGGAAATTTGATTATTGACACATATTATAAACTTGACATAAAATTTGGAAATGGAAATTATAATTAATGGACAACTTCACCAATATTTTTTCAACATTTAGCATGTAGCTAGATTTGACAAATCATGAGGAGTTACAAGTTTTTGTAAAGCTTTTATATTTGATTAAGATGTGTCATTCCCTTATTTGACTACTTGTGTTGTTAAAATTTACTACCTCATTCCGTTTAATTTATTATCATATTTTTCTTTTAATTAAAATTAATATACATA
Organism: Solanum stenotomum; assembly: GCF_019186545.1. Classification (NCBI taxonomy): domain Eukaryota; kingdom Viridiplantae; phylum Streptophyta; class Magnoliopsida; order Solanales; family Solanaceae; genus Solanum; species Solanum stenotomum. The sequence continues at coordinate 64,290,549 of NC_064285.1, forward strand.
AGTTAAACTTATCGCTAAAATAAGTAGATTAATTCCAATTGTCATATCAGTATAGAGGTAGAATTAATATTTGAAGTTTATCTATTCAAAATTCTAATCTTTTAAATCAAAGTAAATTCAATCGAATCTATAGCTGAAATGTTAGCTCCGCCCTAATTATGTCAAGGGAAAAAGGACAAATATACCCCCGAACTTTCGAAAATGGTATGTCAATACCCTTCGTCATACTTTTCGGACATCAAAGCCCTTGCCGTCCAATAATCGGTGCACATTTGCCCCTCCCACTAACGGAACACTCATTGTGTACACGTGGCGTAATCCTACATCATGACCCGGATTGACTAATTTTTTAACCCAAAATTTAAATATCCACCCAATGACCCGTTTAACCCACCTGATACACTCATTACTCACACTAATACTAACCTATCTAAAAATCTCTTTTTGTGAAACCCATCGCCGTCGTGAAGCCAAAGAAGGCACCGGCACCGGTTGGAAAGAAGGTTGCTGCCGCATAGCCGAAAGCAACAACCCCGACGAACAAGGTTGTAGTGAAGAAGGCCAAATCCGCAGCAGCAGCAACACCAGCAAAGAAAGCGACGAAGACGGTGACTGCTCCGGCTAAAGCAAAGTGGTGAAGAAATCTGTTGCTAAAGTGGAGAAATCTCCGGCGAAGAAAGTTGGGAAGAAGCCGAAAACTATTAAGTCTCCGACAAAGAAAGCGAAGAAATTAATCTGAATTGCATGTTTGAATCTTTAAATTACTTTTACATTTCTCTAGTGATGATATCAAATCCATCATTTTTCTTCATGGGTTTTTCATTTTTCATTTTTCTTCTTCCCCTTCCCCTTCCGTTTGCAGATTTTACTCATTCTCCATAGACTCCATTGTTAGGGTTTGTTTGTTTGTTTTAGAAGTATGACTTGTGCTATATCATTTTCATTGAACAGTTGCAGATTTGGATGAAGAAATGATGAATTAAGCCAAAATTTTAGGCGCTTTTTCTTTAGGAATTTAGAGAGTTTATTTGTGGGTAAATTGGGTCGGTTAAATGAGTTATGGACGGGTTTTAAATTTGGGTTAAAAAATTAGTCAATTCGGGTCGTGATGTAGGCTTACGCCATGTGTACACAATGAGTGTTCCGTTAGTGGGAGGGGCAAATGTGCACCGATTATTGGACGGCAAGGGCTTTGATGTCCGAAAAGTATGACGAAGGGTATTGACATACCATTTTCGAAAGTTCGGGGGTATATTTGTCCTTTGTCCCTTATGTCAATGTCATTACATTTATAACTTGATTTTGACAATTCCAATAACCCACGTGGCACATGTTGTTTAGCCAGAAGGACTATTTTTATTGGCAACAATCAATCTTCATGTCAAGATCACTACTTAATGTTCCCCATATTTCCCACATATATAAATTCACATGGTAAAGTTACCAAAATGTTGGGAAAATTATATGATTGATAAAAGTTAGGGATGAATTGTGAAAAGGAAAAAAAAAATCCAAAATTTTCCTTCTAATAAGGAGTTTGGATCAAATGTATTTATATCATCATTTAAAGAAGTTGTGTAGAGGTTTGACCTGCTATTGATAATCAAAGGAAAATTTGTATCGTTAAAAGTTCAAAATATTAGTTGTCATCAAAATAATTTTTTCTTCATTAAAGTTTTGGATCCAATTCAGACCATTTCACATAGCTTAAGGTCAAACTCTTCATAAATTTCAGTTGTGCTCATATAGTCATATTGTTTATCGTAAGAATTTGAGATACTCTTTCTCCACCCCTTTTTTATCACTTTCAAATCAAATTTCGACTTGCAGTAATATAAACCACATCATTTCATTATTCTTCTTCTATTTAGCTATTTTCCCTTTGTAAGAAACTAACTCTCGCGTATTGGAAAGCTTTGTCCTTAGTAAATAATAATATATTCAGATTAAACTTAAAAAGACATAAGTATATTTTAACCTAAATTATTTATAAAGGGCAAATTTATATTACCTTGCGAAAATTCAAGAGCAAATTTGACATCTTACTTTTCTTTAATGAGAGTCGACTCTCTGTAAAATACTTGTTTAGTCGATGACTTTCAAACGCAAAAAAAAAAAAACAAATAAATATGTGGACATTGCAAAAAATGGCCAAATTATGGCATGTGGCTGATAATTCACAACCAATTTATTATATACAGTAGACTTAGTAGGTGACACGTAGTGCACTAAAAGTTGTACAAAGTGCTTAGAGATGGGGACATTGCAATATGTGGCCAAAATATAATTTCCACAAAGTGAAAGACATATGTCTTTTTTATTATAAAATGGAATAAATAAATGAAGAGGCATTTGACCATTGATATGTACAATGAACTAAAGTGAATTTAAAAAGTGTTGGTGATGCCTACTTTGGCTTTTGTATAAACCCTACTCTCCCTCTAGATATTCCAATTCCAATTCCATTATCATCTCGATAGGGTTGTGGTGGACTGATAAATACTCATCATCCTTAATTAGAGGTTTCAAGTTTGCGTCCTCTTAGATACATAATAACTTTTGTTAGGAAGCGTTTTATCTCCAACGTGAGACTTTCCGGCGCGAATTCAAATTAATTAGTAAATGATAATTAAATAAATTATAAGAAAATAATAAAAGTTCAAAATTAGGTTAAATTTGAACGAGTTGATCAGTTATAATTTATTATTTAACTCATCTCAGCCTAAGTAATCATTGGATATGTTAACGATTCATTCATTTTCCAACTTGTGTTATTTTGAGCTATCAAAATTTAATTCAACTCACTTATTTAATACCATTTTCGATATGGAAAATTCTAATGGTGGTAAACTTACCTTTTTAGGGAAGTAGTGTTAATGAGTTGTTCATCAAACTTGGACCTTTTGTAGAAGTTACAAAATACAATAATTAACAAGGTGAATAGTGAAAAAATGAAATGGATGCTACCATTATTATTTCTTGATTAGGACTTGATTTTGGAGTTAATTAAGATGTGATTAGTAATTAATAGGATCATATATTGTATGAGATTCATACATTGAACCAAATCTTAGTTGGATATAAAGTTTGACAATTCACATACTTGTCCACACTTAAATTGGTTGGGAAATAAATAGATATAGATTGAGAAGTTACCTTGTCCAAAGGTAACTTTCACTTAAAGATTTTCAGGTGCAACCAACTACTATGTAGAACAATTGAAATTAAATGCTTATTATTGTCAAAATATAATATCACCTGATCGAAAATTATGAAATCTCACATTCAAATTTCAGCAAAATAAAATATTAAAATAATTTTTTTTTGGACCCAGGATAACTGGCAATCGATACAACCTCTGCTCTTTGGGGTGAGTATTCTATGCGCGGTGAGCACACTTTGTGCGCACTGGATAAATCCCCACTGTGTAATAGCCTGCAAACCACACATGTAATGTATACCGCACTAGGCAAGCTATATGCGACATGCTTGACTCAGAAGGCATTGAGGGGGGATTGATACCGGGTCATTCGTGTGGATTACCACCCTCCAAACCAACTGAGTCATCCTGAAGGACAAAAAAACTATATTTCTTTTAATATTTTCAAATATTAAAATTTTAAATTTCACGAGAGAAACTTCAGAACATTTCCTGAAATTTTATTCGAAAAAAATTGAAATTCTAAAACAATGACTAATTTTTAAAGATATGAAGAAAAAGTGACTAATAAATCTTAATTCTACTAAAATAATATTGCAAATGAGCCAAACAATATGCAACATATGGTAGGTATGGGAGCTTTGATTAATCAAATTACTTTATTTTTTTAATCGAATTTTTTAGTATTTTTCCTAATGATAAAGGTCATCCTTTCTTACTTCACTTGGTTGAGTGGGTCATGAATAAACATTTTAAAAATTGGATAATTATTGTCTTCCTTTCTGGTTTGGGAAACTAATGACCGCTCTTTTACTTAAAGAGGCTAAAACATAAAAAAGAGTGACGTGTTCTATTATAAACGCTTCATTAATTAAACATTAAAAAGTTAAAGTAAGAATTAATTACAATTTTTTTCTTGAAAAAAGACAAGAACTTATGTAGCTAATGAAATAAATTATCAATTAAAGGATTGGATTAGATTTTATCTTTTTCTTTCTCCTTAAACATAGATTTTTAATTTATTTATTAGAAATTTTGGGTGGAGAAAAAGGAATAAAAGAAGAAAAAAAAAGTATTAGTTGATTTTCCAAGTTTGGAAGCTAACAGCCTCTCATGACCTCTTGAGGAAACTTAAGTTGCAAGAAAATAAAAATCTAACAATATATATGAACCAAACTCAAATTATAATCAAGCAATTAGACTTTTTTTTTTGTCATTCTCATCAACCCTCATATAATATAGTTATATATTTGCCATCAAGTAGCACTTCTCAACTAAAAAAGGGTCTTTCCAACACAAAAAAAAAAAGACAAACTTCTAAATTTTCACACTAAAAAATAATTATTGATAATTGCATATAATAAGCTCAATCAATAACCTAAATAAAATACAACTTGATATAGTAACCTCGTTGAACAACATTAGAGAATTTACTTATAAATCGTGGTGATATATAAGTTAAAATCTTTTTTAGTTTTAATTAGAAGTTTCAAATTGAAATCTTAAATTTTTCTTTTTGTTGGAACCCGCCATCAAAAATAGCCAAATAAACATTACAATGCACAAATACAAATACAAATTTAATTAGATTTTAATATGAATATTAGATACATAACGAAAAAAAAAAGTATTATTTACCACGCACCAAACACACAATAAATTACTCTCTTTGTATTTATTTTAGTAAAAATCGAAGGAGTTACGTTCCATCACTTTTTTTTTTCAAACTATTTGAGCGTTCTAAAATAAAAAAAATATACTTCTAATTAAAGCTTTCTTAAAAATTATGTCGGATCAACCCGGAAAAATTAGCAAGTGAAATATTAACAAGTGTACCAATAAGAAAGGTGACACGTATAAAATAAAATTGTATGGCACGTGTCTATTTTTATGCGGCAGGTGCACGGGATATGAGAGAAAAAAAGTACATACTAATATTTAATCTTGTGAAAAAAGAGATTAAAAAAATAAAAAAGATATGAAAACGAATCGGTATTTCGAGCGACCGAATCTAAGGCACTATTTGGAATTGCCTCTTTCTGAGATAATAATTGAAAATATTTTTAAATTTCACGTAAATTATTAATTTAATTTTAAAATACGTATCTACTTGATTAATTAAACTTACATACATTTTTTATCTTGTTTCATGAGTGAAATATATTTTTAAATTCTCGTCAAATTTAAAGATTCTCAACACTTCTTTCAGTTTTTCATTAAGAGTATCACGCTCATGTAGGAGTATATTATGACGCAAATCAAAGGTATATATAAATTCAGTTAGTCAAATAGATAAGTGTTTTTAAGGTTGTCAATAGATCGAAAACGAAACTAACCATTCACGTCAAATTCAAGGTTGCTTTCAATATTTCACTCTAAAGCTTTTTAAATTTTATCCTCATCTCTCTATTGTGAGATTAATCCAAATTAGAATATGCACCAATTGTTTTAAAGTTCGTCAATCTAAAAGTTTTTCAATCTTTTTTTTTTTTAAAATCCGTACTTATTAGTATGCTCTCGAAATTCAATCGAGATGTCATTAACACACATCCCTATCGAAATTCAGTATCCTCGCCATTGTCCTAAAGGAGAGTCAAAATTCTGATATCATATTTATTACGATCCAAATTCATTGCATATATTATTTAATTATTACAAACAATACTTGCAAAAAATTTATCACTCTAACACGACAACACTCAATCTTAAAACGTTTGGACCATAGGAACTTATAATATATATATTATCAAATATAATTATTATCGAGCTCTTTTTCCGGTGTCTTTATCTAAATTTAATGGCTAAGTTTTAAAATTTTCCAGCTTAGCAATTTTTGGCATCATACTCTCATGACTAGAAACGTGGCACTTATTTGAAGGGACCACGTAAGAACTCAAAAATCCAAACGCCACGCGCTATAGCCTGCGAGTGGTAAAGAACCAAAAATATCTAAGAAGCAGGGTGATGACGTGGACCAATCAAATAAAAAAGACCATCATTGTGGTCCCCATTTTGCACAACCATAAAAATATCATGTAACCCTACAAATAATCTCCACGTACCACATTGTTATTAGTTTATTAATATTAATAGTACTTTTTCTTTTATTGGCTCTTGGAAGTCTGAATCAACTACCCGCTTTGAAGTCCTACTAATACGTTTCGCTACGAAAAACACATTTTAGGAGTGATTCAATTTCTATAACTCAAATTCATACCTCTAATTAGGGATTTATATAAGGAATACTTATAGAAGTAGAGCTCGAATATTACATATAAGTTTGATTGAACTTGATAAATTCAGTTCAAATAGTGTATTTATAATAAAAATTCTACTATAAATGTGTAAAAGACAAATTACTAATATCAATATTAATTTTAGATGCCAAACATAATGTTCATTTAATACGCAAGATAAGATAAATAAGAATATCGTATTGCATTATTTTATCCATCATGAAATAAAATAATAAAATAAATATTTTTGCTTTGCTTCTAAGTCGTACTTACCGATTCATCATTTTTTATTATTATAAACATTATTAATGTAAAACATTGTTTTAATCAATAATATTTATTTATGAACTCTTTTAAAAAATAAATTTATCATTTTAAAAATAAGATAAATTACTTGTTACTACGCTAAGTGAGTAATAAATGATTTAATAGTTCCTTGTATTAAAAAAAAAATTCTATATAAAACCATATCCCTTACATTTACATATTACTCTACAACCACTACGACTGCCATTGCCATAACCTTCCACAACCGTGAAGCTCCGCCCAACTCCGTTCAATCTCCGACTCGTAAAAACACCGAAAGGAGCTATATATATATGGGATGGAGGCTAACAATATTATTGCTCCGTTCGTGATGAAAACTTATCAAATGGTGAATGATCCGAAGATTGATGGACTTATAGCTTGGGGAACAGCTAATAACAGTTTCATCGTTGTTGAACCTTTGGATTTCTCTCAACGAATTTTGCCTGTTTATTTCAAGCATAACAATTTCTCCAGCTTTGTTCGTCAGCTCAACACTTATGTGAGTATATATTATGTAATTAAATTGTAGTAGCATTTATTGTATGTTTAGAATTGTGAGTTTTGAATCTGATATATGTATTGCATATCGCGAAAATACTGGATTCAGTTGAAATCGATTGATAATAGGCTTGAAGAATGAAATAATTTAGTTTGAGTTTTTTGGTATTGATTCGAGTTTGTATGAATTTGCAGGGATTCAGAAAAGTGGATCCAGATAAGTGGGAATTTGCAAATGAATGGTTTCTGAGAGGGCAAACGCATTTGTTGAAGAACATAGTGAGGAAAAAGCACAGTAGAAATTCATGTTCTCAGAAGCAAGATGAGAGTGAAGACGAAGAAATTTTTACAGAGATTGCCAAATTAAAGCAGGAACAAAAAGTTTTAGATCATGAAGTTGAGAATATGACTAGAAGATTAGAAGCTACAGAGAAGAGGCCACAGCAAATGATGGCTTTTTTGTGTAAAGTTGTTGATGATCCTGAGATTTTGCCCAGAATTTTAATGGAGAAAGAGAAATCCAAAAGGCTAAGTTTAACAAATCGTGAGAAGAAAAGGAGACTTATGATTTCGAATTCAACCAGTTGTTCTTCAGTGAAGAGTGAAGATGCAGTAGGGGCAACATCGTCATTTCACTCACCCGACGCGAATTTCGATAAGGATGCGATCTGTCAGTCCTCTCCGTCATCGGGAACTCCGCCGCCGCCGGCGTGGCTAGGTAGTCGGCCAATGATAACTTATGAGCCAGGTAAGATACAGTCGATTCGATCTCCTGACGCGAATTTCGATAAGGATACGTTCTATCAATCCTCGCCTTCGTCGGAAACGCCGTCCACGGCATGGATGAGTCAGCAAAAAGTCGTCATCGGTGACCGGCCGATGATTATGACTAATGAAGCCTACGGAAGTTGTCCTACTATGTCAAGTACATTGTCAACTGGCTCGTCGGAGAGCGGCGGTTTCACGGCTCCACCAATGGATAACTTTTACGGCTACGACTATGGCGGCGGTGGAGGTGGTGGAGGAGGAGGAACTAGGGCGACGGAGGAAGTTAGTCCACCGCCTTATCCATTTTCATTATTCGGTGGTGGATTTTAGTTTAGTAAAAAAAAAAAAATGATTTATAATTATGTGAGCTATATTCTATAATAGCTTTTGTAATTATTTTAATTCATTTTTGATAATTTTCCCTTTTAATTATGCAAATATTCTACAAAATATGTGATCTGAAAAAGTGAGACCTCCCCAAGTTAACATTAATTATAGGACTAATAAAAATTAGCTAGGGAATACAGGTTCATTTTTTGTATCTTTGCTTGATAATTTTGCTAATTTTAGCATAATTACGTGTGAAGTTTTTCTTTTTATTATTATCGTTGTTGCTACTACTGTTTCTCTTTTTTTCCCTTCGAAACGTTATGTACTACTGTTTATGATTTAATTGACATGTCTTTTTTATTTTCTTATTTCTTTGTATTATTTTTTTTTTGAGCCTGATAATGTCAAGATATGTTTCTTTCCGGTATATGAATTGATGATTACATATTTTTATAAAACATTTTTCTTATTACGTAGATAAATTAAGAGTAAATTTTAGGTTTAACATACATAAATATCATATTTGTATGTTATAACTATAGTTTGTATAATTACGCTCCATATCAAACTTTATGTTTGCTATGACTATTAATATGTATATTTCGATATATATATATATATACAAAAAAATCAAGTGTATAATTTATTTCTATATACATATACAAAAGAATCAATTGTATAATTTGTGTTTGTATAAAGCGAGGAAGAGAGAAAGACAAAAGAAAATTAGGCAGGAAAAGATCTGTATTTGTATAATTATAAGTGTATAGGACGAAAATATATGTATTTGTATATACAATTTTTTCTCGCTTTATACAAACACAAACGCAATTTATACATTTGTGTTGTATAAAGTGAGAGAGGCGATTGAGAGTGGCGAGCGAGATCTGGGAGAGTAGCGAGTGAGATTCTCTGGGGGATAGAGGCAAATGAAAAGATATGTATATATACTGTTTTCTCTCACTTTATACCAACATAATTACATTTTATACATTTGTGTTTGTATAAAAGTGAGAGAGGCGAGGGAGCCAGCAAGAAACGAGAGTGGCGAGCGAGAATTTCAGAGAGAGAGGCGAATGACAACAGTTTGCTACGGGTTACAATTAAATCAAATTGTGATTATAACATTTAATTTGAATTAATAGTTTGTTATTTTATACAATTTCTCATAAATTAATCATGTGATGAAATCTGTATCTTTTTAAATTAGGCATAATACATAAACATGACTCTTAATTTGGCTTAAACGGACAACTATGCCCTTCAACTTTGAGTGTGCACAAGTATGCACTTAAACTTGTATAATATTTAACAAGTAGACACACGTGTCCTACATGACACAATACATGTAGGACGCCACGTATGATACAAAATTTTCATGTAGGGTGTTATGTAGGACGAATGTGTTTATTTGCTCAATTTTATACATGTTTAAGTGCATACTTGTGCACACCAAAAGTTAAAGGTCATAATTGTCAGCTGACTCCAAATTAAGGGTCATGTTTATATAACGACGCAATCTATTCATGAATGTATACGACTTATTTTAGATTATAATTTTTTTCTATATTAAAATTTTATGTCTAATCAAATTAAATCACGTGAAGATGAATGGGATGGAAGGAGAAGTAGACAAAAATGGTCAGGAGGGGTGGGTGGTCCCTCGGTAGCAAGAGGGGCAATAACACAGCTCATCCAATGAGGGTAAGCCATATTATGCAATTGAAATTGTCCCTATGCTCCATACAATTAGGGGTTTACAAGCCAAATCATAAAGTCAAATCGAATTGATGAATCAAATCAAATCAAATCAAAAAAATAATAATTTGTGGTTTGGTTGGTTTAGCGTTGAAAAAAAAAATCGACCACTCTTGATTTGGTTTGATATTCAAAGAAAAAAAGTCAAATCGAACCCAAATCAAAGCGACATAATATAAATATATTATTTTATTTTATTTATAGATAAAAAATATTATTTATAATCTACTTTTGTTAATATATTTTTAGTTAGTTTATAGTTTTCAATGTTTATATATATTATTTCAAATTTGAGCTTGTAAAACTTTGTAAATATTTTATTTTGTACTAAGATCATAAATTACAATAATATTATTATAGTTTTTCAAATTCGTAGCTAGCAATTTACTTTGTAAATATTTCTTTTTGTATTCAGTTTGATTGTAGCCTTTGATCTTATTAATTTAACATATTGAACGTTGATATTTCAAAAAATTATATTTTATACTCATGTGAATTGTATCGTCTTTTCGAAGAGTTCTATTCGTTTAATATTTTTTAAGTTTAGCTTATCACACAGGTAAGTAAAAATATATTTGATCTCTTTTTCAAACACCGCATAATTATAAAAAACCGAAAGAAAAAAAAAACCCGAAAGAATTGACTAAAGTCGAAATCGAAAAACTCAACTTTATGTGATTTGATTTGATTTTTAGATTTAATAAACCAACTAATTGATTTAATTTTTTTTTAATAAAAAACCAAACCTAATCGACCTATGTACACCCCTACATACCATGATGGCAATTGGTAAGGCTCTCACCCATTGGTCACAAATTCAATTAAATAAAGAGCACCTGCCCTATAATGTCCCATACCCAACCCCACTCGCATGTGATGTTCTCCTTTGGTTTTGTCCTCAATTCTTTGGTATTTACTTTGGATGTACAATTAGATTTGATTTGTATCCACGTAAGATCTGTGTATATTTTATCTTTTTCAGATGTAAGTATATCGTTATTGTTTGTTTAATAGAAATCTATACTAGCATATTGTTTATGACATTTTGATTACCACACGATTTTATTGTTATTCTAGCTACTTTTACGTTGATTCGTATTTCGATTTTCTCTTCATTGTCTTTTTCTTTATATCGAAATTTATTATATTTGAGCAGAGGATCTTTTCAAATCTGTCTCTCTACCTTCACTAGGTAGTGATAAGATTTACGCACTTTTTAGCCTATCCAGACTTTACTTGTGGACTTTTACTGAATATATTATTGTTGCATGTACGAACTTGTTCCTTAAGTTTTTAACCCAAAAAATGCTTCAACCGTTGATTTTGTATTCATTATAATACAATATCTAACTTTTTCTCTCATTCTATTGAAGGATTTCCCTAAGGTGCTATGTACATCGACTTGTCTTCTGTCATGAATTTATCTTTTTGTTATAATTTTTTTGTGTCTAATATTTAATGTGACACTCAATTATAATTCAATTTTTCAAAGTGTTTTGAAACGTGAATTGGTTCGATCAAAGACAAATTTACTTTTCAAGATTTTAAGTTCAAATTTCTAATTAATAATTTTTTTAAAAAAAGTACATACTATCTATCACAATCATTATTTTCCCCACTTTACAAGTCCATACACCTCACGCCCACCACATTAATGTCTCTTGAAGAAACAATCTTTTGTTGTCCATCTCATCTACCCTGTTTTCCATTGCCTCTTCTCACGTGAACAAAACTATCTCATAGTAATAAACTCTCTCCTGGTTAGGGGTTAGGGATGTATTCGATACGGAGAAAAATATTTTTAATAAAATATAAGTGAATTATTTATTTATTTATTGGTTTTGACTTATATTGTTTACTTCTCATACTTATTTTCTATTGATGGAACTTTTAAGATTTTTGTCAAATAATTATTTTTTATTTGATTTATGTGATACAACATATTCAATATAGAAGAATAATATATGGGTACCTTATTTCTATTTTCGTGTGGTAGAAAGATTGTTTCAGATAAACTATCGACTCAAAAGAAGTATAATTGAAAAAAGCTCACTTATCATTTGTAACTCCAAATTTTAAAAATGCTCTATTCTCCTTTGCAATTTTTTTTATCAAATATAATTTATCTTCAATTTCAACTTCTTAAAATGCAAATAAAATGAAAAATATTCAAAAGTTATGAGCAAACAACTACCTAATATTTGAACGAAAAGGTGTGTCTCTCTCTCTCTTTTTTGGAACTAAATTGGGGGTAGGACTTAAAGAGTAGAAGTATGGGAAGATCCTTACAAAGTGGCTAATAGAAGAGAACTCTTACCAACAAAATGAAACTTCACATAAACAAACAACTAAGCTACTAAGATTTCTCGATAAAATCGAGCTCGTAAACATTTGAGCAAACGACTACTAAATATTTGGACAAAAAGGTTTTTCTTCTTCTTTTTTTTTTTTTTACTAAATTGGGGGTAGGTGTAGAAGTATGGGAAGATGATTACAAATTGGACAATAGAAGAGAGCTCTCACCAATAAAATTAAAGTTCAGACTATCAATCAACAGAGCTACTAAGATTTTCTGATACAATCGAGAATCTAATACCGATATAATGGGAGATCATGTGGTCCCAACTGTTGGGCCGAGTGTCACGTGGATGGGCCCAAATAGAAGATCCGGCACACTTGAAACAAAAGGCAAAAGGGGCCCAAAAGATGGACAAAAGGCATCTCGTCTTTAATCTGTTTTAGGGTATGGGCTGGGCCCAATCAGATGCTCATGCGCCCACGTGCCATAGCCTTACTTGGAAGGGCCACGTGTCATGATCCAATGGCCTCAACTAGATGAGTGGTGGATTGTAATAACAAATGTACTCATTTAACTCTAGAGAGTTGCTCGGCTAGTAAATAACTACTATCACTTTCAATCGCTATGATTGTAAATTCAAGTCATCGAAAAAGTAAAAAAAGTGAAAGCTTTGAAATTTTGAGTGGATTATTGAGGCTATTATTAGAAGGCCCAACATTAAATTTGTGAGGATAGAGATATTGCCTTTGATAGTCTATCGATTTAAGTAAAGCATATTAAATAAAGTATGCAAAGCAAATATATAAACAAAGAGAACAATAATAACAACGAATAATGCAATAATTGAAACAAAGGAAACAACAAGTACTACTAAAATTAAAGAATAAGATAGTAAGAAAATAATAATAATATAACTGAAAGGGGAACTAGACACGCTCGACTACATACTAAAGCTCTATCTTAATCTTCAACTTCCATGTCTTCTTATCTAAGGGCATAATAAACTGCAAGTGTGGCATAATCAGTCTAATCACTTCTTCCTAAGATTTCTCCGGCATGCCTCTACCTTTCCTTTTACTTATTATAGCTAACGTCTCACACCTCCTTATGGGGTATGGCCAGAACGATCTAAGTTTCACGTTTCTCATGACCTTATCCACAATAGACATTACTCCCATCTTGTCTCGAATAACTTTATTTCTAATATTAACTTTTTTCATATATTCACACATCCATCTCAACATTTTTATTTCCTCCGCTCTCATCTTCTTGAGGCGTGAAACGCGTGGACATTACAAGTTTGAAATTTCCCCATAGAAAAGAGAATAAAATAAAAATGGCAAGAATATACACTTAAAAATTTGTGGTTAGGGGGACAAACGTAGAGCAAAATGACAAAAGGGTACATGATACGCGCCGCATAATGATTGGAACGAGGTTATAAAGGTCATTGTTGGATCGAAAATGGGAACCATGTGTTTAGCCGTTTAGGCTTTACGTACTAAAACCGTTAACTTAAGTTAAAATAGTGTTTTAATTAGTGGTTAATGATGATCCACGAACACTTGGACAATTTTTAACTAAGATTAATCTCCTAATCATAATTAATCACATTTGCTCCACTCTCTACTCCCCACTAGGTTACCTCTTTTGATAATTAAATTATAAATTATTCCTACTTACTTACTTTAGCTTTTTTCAACCTAATATTTTATTCAAAACTAACTATATGTGTCAATGCACTTCTTAATTAAGATATATGTGTTGTCCCAATGATCTTGCTTCAATCGAGAGTTGTCAGGTTATCAACAACTTTTGATCTATTTATCAGGATATCAGATACTTTAATAAAATAAAAAGATAAGGAAAATCTTATTAATTAATGGCACGAGAAATAAATACACAATACAAATAAAAAATTAGAAGAATCTAATTCAAGATTACTTCAACAAAGGTTTATTCCTATTAGCAAACCGACCGATGAGCTTTATATGATGTGTGTTGACCTAATGATTTATGCAACTTTTCGTTATTAGTGAATTTGACTTTCCTTTCATGCGCTTTTAAATTGGGCCAAATGAAAATGATTAAGGCCCAATAGTCAATTTAAAGGGGAAAAAAAGGACAAATTACTAAACTACACTCATTTACTTACCTTAATATCCCATTTATCCCTACTTATTTCAAAAATTTCAAAAATCTCTTATTTTACTTATGTATCCCGCATGTATCCCGTGCACAACGTTATGTATCCCGCTATGTGGAATGTATCAAACGCTATGTATCCCGTGCACAACGCTATGTATCCCTCATGTATCCCGTGCACAACGCTATGTGGGCTATGTGGAATGTATCAAACCTAATGTATTCCATGCACAACGCTATGTATCCCGCTATGTGAAATGTATCAAACCTAATGTATCCCGTGCACAACGCTATGTATCCCGCAAACATCATTTTAAGGTTTTTGGTAAATAGAAAACTAGAAGGGATAGGATGCTATTTAGTACTTATAATATGTGGTTCCTATAATTTATACAAAAAAAAAAAACAGAATTTGCATTATTGGGGGCTACTTTCAAGGCCCAGAGTCTACATTAGGATGTGATAAAACCTCCCAAGGCCCAAAACAAGAACGTAATTAGGGCGTTGTCACGACCCAAAAATGGACGTGATGGCACTCGTCTTAACCCACCAAGACAAGTCAGCCTAAAACTCAACCATTACAATAAAATGCGGAAATTTTTATAATAAACTCAAATATACCCCCAAAATCTGGTTGTCACGTGTACAAGCCTCTAAAGTATTACAATTGAATCAAAAGAAAAATACAAGGCTCATATGACATTGTTTCTAGAGTAGAACAAGATCATAAACAGGAGTAAGAAGGATCGTTGAGAAGACAACCAACTACCTCACAAATCTCCCAGAGGCCTTGGAAAAGAAGAGAATAACAAGTACCACAAAAATCCAGGCTCGTAACCTACAAAAAATTGTAGAAGCAAGGGGTGAGTACCAAACCACACGGTACTCAGCAAGTAAACCTCTAAACACGAGCTAAGGGGATAGAATACAAGTACTCCTTATACCCCAACCGAACTTTCACAACTACAATCTGTATAAAGCCAGCCCAACCTAACAGTTCACAATTTACAAGCACATATCTCAACAACAATATTCTAACAATCATATATTCTCAACAACAAGTTCATCAATTACCACCTCCACAACTACAACTTGCTTAGTACCAGCCCAACATAATAGTTCACAGTTTACAAAGTACATAGCTCAACACAACACTCTAACAATTGCATATCTTCAACAACAAACTCAATATTCATCCGTCACAAGTTCCATAGAAAGGCACTCACAAGATCAAGTTCACCAATAATAAAGAAGTGCAATGAAATGAAATGCAATGTCAAGTATAGTGATGCATGTCTGACCTAATGATACACACCCGCTGTCTCTCAGTCCAGGACCCATGGGGGACATATCTGTCCAGGCATCCATCGCGGCGCGCGATACGACCCTCGATAATAGTAACCATCGCGGCGCGCGATACGTCCCTCGAAATATAGTATCCGTCGCGGCGCGCGACACGTCCCTCGAAATATAGTATCCATCGCGGCGCGCGATACGTCCCTCGAAATGGTACATCCTCTTTATTTTCTTATTCTTTCTCAATGCACATAACACTTGTCACAATCATGTCTCAGAACAATGCAAATGACATGTTCACACACATAATGAGGAGATGACCATTTTCATAACATTGCACAATTCACAGCAAGACAATCAGGATACAACATCAACAATGATTCGACAAGCCTTTCAAACAACTCTCAACACATCACACAAACAATTGATCACATTGCCTTTTATTATCCCTTTTTCATCATTAGAATTAATGAATGTGGACAAGTCAACCCATCACCAAGCCTCATTACCCTAAACACATATTACAAGGAAATACATGAATTTCATACACTTAACAAGGGTTTAGAAATCCACTTGCCTCAAATAATCGAACAATCACTCCGGGACTTGAGCTTTCCCTTTTCGTTGTACTTCCAACTCAAAGCAATCTATTTACATTAATAATCACAGTAAGATTTCGAAACTAACAAGACCCACATTACTATAGGTCTAGCCTAGATCCAAAAACTCATTCAATTTATAATCAAGTTAATTCCTAAGTTTGATGTCAATTAACATGTCAACTCTCATATTTCCAAATTCCAAGTCTAGGGTTAAATCCAATTTTCCCAATAGCATAATTCGAATGGTATTCATGTAATATAATATACTTACTGCTTCATTATATATCTCAATCTTTCTTCCATATCGTAAATATACTCTAAGATTAAAATTTCAATCCACATCTCGACTTTAATAATTTTAAGAAAAACAAGATTATAACCCACCATAAAATTTCACTAATTAAAATACGTAACCTCGTTGTTCCCTGTTTTCAGTTCAAAATTGATAAATATAATAGAGAGAAAGTTGCAGTACCCACGATAAATAACATTATAAAATCATACAGTAACACCTCTTTGTCCTTTACAAATTCATTCTTTAAAATCAATAGAATACTTCCAAACTTGATTATTATACACCTCTTTAATAGTTTGTCATTATTCAATGATGACTTCCTCAATTTCTTGTCTCCTAACCCTAAAGGAATACTCACATATATAATAATTTATGACATTACCTACAAACCAACAATTTATTATTATATACAATGGCAAGAGATTAACATGGTATAAATAAGGTTTATCGTTAGCGTTTCTTACCCAAAAATCATATAGGGAGGAATCGTCTCCTCTCTGCGTATTTGCACTCCCAACCGTAGAAGTCTTTATGGCGTTTATGACTCAAATGTGTAACCTCAATTTACTATTAATTTATTCTTTTATATGGGTCAAGGATATTAAATAAAATATGAGTTTGACCCATTAACCACTTATTAAAATTAAATATTCAAAATTTACCCCTTAATTAAATAATCGTAGTTAAACAAGTAATTCAAAATTCTCTAACCAACTTTTCAAACTGATCAAAAATAACTAGGGCAACTATCGAGAAGGGTAAAACAAAAATTTTACAAAGATTTCCAAAAATGACCTTTTGGATCATTACAGGCGTGTTCGGTATGAAGGGAAATATTTTCTTAAAATAATAAGGCGATTACTTAATTATGTCAGCACAAAATATTATCCTAAAATCATTTATATATAATTCATACAAATACTATGAAAGGTGGTGGTGAGGGGTAGGGGTCTAGGGATGGGAGCTACCTGGTAGGGGCGAAGATGGGGTATGTCGAAGGCTCGAGATAATATAATCAAGGGAATATTGTATAAAATAGCAAACTATTAATTCAAATTAAATGTATAACCATAGTTTGATTTAATTGTAACCCATAGTAAACAATTGTCATTCGCCTCTCTCACCAGATTTCTCGCTCACCAGTCTCTTCCTCACCTCTCTCACTTTATACAAATACAAATGAATAAAATGCATATGTTTTTGTATAAAGCGAGAGAAAATTGTATATACAAATACATATATTTTCGTCATATACACTTATAATTATACAATTACAGATCTTCCCCTACCCAATTCTATTTTGCCTTTCTCTCTTTCTCGCTTTATACAAACACAAATTATACCAATGTATAATTGTGTTGTATAAAGAGAGAGAGAGAGAGAGAGAGAGAGAGAGAGAGAGAGATATTTTGATATACAAATGTTTTATTTCGATTCAAGTGTATACAAATTCAACTTTTATGCAGATATACAAACGCATAAAATTGAATTGAGAGATGCTGCCAGCGATTTATATAAACGAGAGGCTGCCAGCGATTTATACAAATGAGAGACTACCAGCGATTTATACTGATGCACAATTATATAAACTATAGCTATATCATACAAATATAACTTTTATGTTTGCTAAACCTAAAATTTACTCTATAATCAATCTAAAATGTCACTTGTAAAATTTATTTTCTCTACTTTTATTAGAGAAAAAAATTTCCCCATTTTTTTCTATTTTTATTGAACACCCTTTAACTCCCTCTTTGTCAAAAACTCAATTCGGTTACTTACTTATGTCAGCACAAAATATTATCCTAAAATCATTTATATATAATCCAAACATGTACTGTGAGAAGCCGGGTGAGGGTAAGGGTCTAGGGATGGGAGCTACCTGGTAGGGCCGAAGATGGGATATGTTGGAGGCTGGAGAAAATATAATCAATCTGGAATGTCACTTGTAGAATTTATTTTCTCTACTTCTATTAGAGAAATTATTTTTTCCATTTTTGTTCTATATTTATTCAACACCCTTTTACTTACTCTCTGTCAAAAACTCAATTTGACTAATTCAAGTTCATGTTGGATTGGTCACCTAATGAGAAAGCTCCTTGCCTCCAAATATTCAAACGCACAATTTCTGAGTTAAGAGTGGAGCAACTTCATCTTTTTTCATCACATCCTTAAATTGTTCACCAAATAGCCACATTTCAAATTCTGTAATTGAAAATAGCCACGATCATGTAATTTAAACTGTGCGATTAAAGCTTTAGAAACTACTTAGACAATATTAATTTCCAGTTTGAGAGATAGAAAAAGTGGCAAACCCGTGCTATTACTAACTTCCTTCCCTCGTTAAACCAAATGACAACAACAACATATTCATCATAATTTCAGTAAGCGAAATTTTGAAAAAATAATATGTACACAAGCCTTACTTTTATATTATAAAGATAAATAAACTATTTTCAATAAATCCTCGACTCATTAAACCAAAAAAGTCTAGTTAAAATATTAACCTTCATAAATACTGAACTGTTTCATAGATCTTAGGCAAACAATCTAATTTGCAAATATAGACACTTATATTTAATACACAACCATAAAAAGGCCTATCTACAAAACAAAGAAACAGACCCCTACTATTAAAAGGCCTCATAGCCCACGTGCTTTTTTCTGCCATTTTTCAGCATTTCAAGCCCCAATAAAATGCCTAACCAATTAATGTAAATCTTAAAAAAAATAACCAAACTTGTCATATTCTTCCATTTGTATTCCATTTTCTGTTTGAATTTTTGAATATAACCTGCATTCAATTACTCAATAAGGAATGTTAATGGAATGTTAACAGAAAAAAACCCCTATAAATACAGACTACAAAATCTATATTCCAAATGTGCCCATTGGTCCTATATCTATGTATATAATGTTACATTGCTTTCAAGTGGTCAGAAAAAAAGGCTATACAGTTAAAATTTTGTAGGCTGTAAGTCTGAATTTGTTTTTTCTTTCATTTTCTTTGTATCTTGTTATTTTTTATGTCATATTTTTTCTTAAAATTCTACTTCGAAAATATTTTTTTTAACTCGAAGATTTATCGAAAACAACCTCTCCATAACATATAAATAGTGATGAAGTCAGTGTACATCTTACTCTTTATAGACTTCACTTGTAATATTACACTGGATATGTTGTAGTTGTTTGCAAGTAACCAAAAAACAGTTCTAATTAGTGTATTAATTTATTTTGTATATTGCTATTTTGCTGTCATTTTTTCATCTGCAATCATGTTTTGAAATTAAAAAAATTAAACTGAATGCCTATCAAAAACTATTTCTCTACCCTCACAAAAGTAGGGGTAACCTACATCCTACCATTTGGAGACTCCATTTGTTTGTGATATCACAGTGAGTATGTTGTAGTTGAATTTTGTAAATCTGCCAAAAAATAAATCTAAGTATATTACTATATTTTGTTTCATTTGCTTTGTATCTTGCTATTTTTTTAAATTATTTTTTGCAATCCTGCTTCGGATTTTTTTTTAGCCTAAGCATTATCAGAAACAATCTTTCTACGTCCATGATGATAAAAGTAAAATTTGCGTATAATTTATTCTTTCCAGATTTTATTTATTATATTACACTGAGTATATTATTATTATTGGTAAGTCTGCAAAGATTTATTACTGTATTATTTTTTTGAGTTAATGATTTTGGTATCATTCTCTCTGAAGCTGTTAAAAAGTATTTCATGACAGTATTTCTAATTCCATTGTGTCTTCTTTTTCATTTGTATTTTTATAGAAAAAAATGACCACTACTATAGCTATTGCAGAAGTAGCACCTTTTAATTAATTTCTTGAAGCAGACTTTTCAGTTTCTTATTGTAAAGTGGTCAAAAATGACATGTCATTTTCTAATCTTTGTGGTAGTGGAAACTGGCAAAATTTTGTATTTTCACAACCTTAGCTTCGTTAGTTCAAACTTTTCATATTATTTGGCTTATCTATTTTTCCAAAAAAGAAACAAAAGTATTTTTTATTTTTTTTAGTTTATGTCAATACTCTATTGTATGATTTAATTAAGTTATATATATTAATAGCGTAATTAGTAGCAGATGATGTTGCCAAAATTTTATTAAGGGGTTCAAATAATGAAGAAGTAAACATATGAGAAAGCTAAGAGGATTTATTATACTGATCGACTATATATACAGAAAAAATAATTTAAATATTATATATATAGTATAATTTTTCATCGGAGGAATTCAAATGAATATCCTTGCATCCAAGTGATTTCGCTCCCGGACGTAATATTTTTAACACTATCTATGTTATTTAACGTGTTATAATATGTTACTTACTATTTCCTAGATATTCAGTCAATTTTATTAAGTAGAGTTCTTGGACATTCTTGGTTTGCCATTTCTAAACTCAGAAATTTAAAATCCTGTAGAAAAATGAATATAATTGGTATAATTTAAAATTCAAATATCTTAAACTATCTCAACAACTAAAATACCTAACAAAAATTGAAATTTCAAATTTATCTTAAATTAGACAACTTATTTTGCTAAAAATTATTGTAGTAACTAAAAGCAAACTTCAACACTCTTCCTTTGTTTTAGTTAATGCAATTGAAAAGAATGATCATTCTTAATTTCTGCTTTAATAGTTAATGTGCGATTTTTTTTAATTGTTTTTGAACTTGCAAAATTTGATTTTGTGCTTCAAATGTAGTAGTTTATTTGAAATAGCTTTAATTTGAACTTTTCTAGAATTAGTAGGGAGAGATTGTAAGAGTTTTTCTTCCATCACATCGCATATCACATAGGTTTCAAAATATGATTTCATAGACCAAATTTGATAGTTTTGGTATATGAAAATTTTTGGGGCATTCAAAGAGAGACTGTTGCTGACCATTATTTTTGGTTAAAAATTGGTTGAGAAAAACATGTGTGTTGAAAAAATCATGGATAGAAAAAGTAACTGTAATGGGTTAAAAGGGTAGCCCTTACGGGTTAAAAATGGTATGTTCGTTCTTTGGAAGATTTCACAGATTCCGTAAGATCAATGAAGCTCTTAATACCACTGTTGATGATTTTAAAAAATGGGGCATCAAAAAGAATTAATTGAAATGTCTCTCAATGGATTGAAATGCCTTTTAGTAGTAACTAAAAGCAAACTTAACGTATTTTGATAAAGTTAGATCGGTAAAGACTTGTAGCAAAAATTAATAATTAGCAGCATGTATGTGTGTATGTATGAGTATCGTGAAAAAAAGTTATTTTCCAATACTCCACTTTGATTCTTATTGTCAAAATCCTTTTAACATATCTTAAATGTTTGATAAATTTAACGTAAACTTTTAAAATATATTAGGTATCTATTTATATCCAATTCATATAAAATAAGAATGAATCAAAATTTAACTAGTTTTTATTAATCTATCCGAATTCAATAGAGTTGCCTGCAATTATCTTTAATGTGTTATTTTTTGTATTGACAAAAATTAAACTCTTTTATATATTAATTATGATATTATTAGGTAAAAATAAAGAAACAATTTGTTATATTTGATTAAAATTCGTATATATATATATAACTTAAAATCATTTCTTTTTTCCAATCTCCCCTTGTGATTACCCTTATCAACATGGTACAATTTTCAATGTTAGGTTAACAAATTGTTACAATAGTTGAAGTTGGTTTTTAAGTTTGAAAAAAGTGTTGTAAAACAATTTTAAATAATTATTTTTCTATGAAAAAACTACACTATTTCATTAAATTAAATATATATTTAAATATAATTTCAAATTTCAAATATTTTTTTTATAACTTCACTTAAATTCCTTTTAAAAAAATATATCAAATATCATTCAATTATTGTTCAAATGCCTACTTAGTATATTCTCGTAAGTCGTAACCAACAAACTAGTCAAATAATATTATATTTAATTATGTCATTTTATATTTGGAGTTGAAAAGTACATTACAGAATTATTGTATCTCTTTGCCCCCTTGTTTTTCTACACATTGGAAATAAATGGAATATATGTTTACAAGCCAATCTTAATTTTGTTCCTAAATTTACAAACTAGATTTTTTTTTTGTTTATTCAATTTGGTGTCGGATATTTAGATTTGAGATTTTCTAAATTTAAATTCGTGTATTATAGTAAGATTCATTTTTTCGAATGATGCTTTCAATATGAATATTTTCATTTTTAAACACTTGACCCTGCTCACCTCTGATTAAAAATAAAAGGACCTCGACTCATCCCACCACGACAATTGTTATTTAAAAAAGTAGATTCACCTAATGCATGTACTAAAATGTACCAAAAATATAAAATAAAATAAAAAGACTAAAGTTTATACAATGTAAGAATTATTGTCCTCATGTTTCAGTAAATAAGGAATATGTCCCTTAAATTTTATCAAATGTTACCAAACCAATCATGTGGGGAACAATTTTTAATTCAATTTTGTTTCCTTACCGACATTTTTTTTTTTTGGGTTCATAGGCCACAATTTATATTATTTTTTTTAAAAAAAAAATCATTAATTATCATTCAATTTTTGAATAGGTATTTGTTAATGATTACTTATCAATTAATAAATAAATGAATAGTACTAATTAATAAATGCGTTAAATTATTTGATTTGAATGCTCATTAAACTTTCAATTATTGTAGGGCAAAATGACATATTATAAAACAAAAGGATGGCATTTAACATTACAAGTCAAATCAATAAACACAAAACGCTCCACGAATAATTGAGTTATTTGGAAAGTATTAACTCTTCCTCTTTAGGGCGGAGCTGCAATTCTAATTATGAATTCGATAAAATTTAATAATT
Organism: Solanum stenotomum; assembly: GCF_019186545.1. Taxonomy (NCBI): domain Eukaryota; kingdom Viridiplantae; phylum Streptophyta; class Magnoliopsida; order Solanales; family Solanaceae; genus Solanum; species Solanum stenotomum. The sequence continues at coordinate 64,314,094 of NC_064285.1, forward strand.
TTAAATAAATTTTTATAATTATTTTAAAATTTAATTTAATAAATATAAATAATTTATTTCAGAATTTAAAAACTTGTTATCATTTTTTTAAAAAAAGATCTTGAACTAATAAATTTTAAATTTTGGTTTCGTCTATGTAATTTTCCTTCTTTCTTTTTTTTTTAATTTTATTTTCTTCCTTGTTTTTTGTATTGACTCTTTCTCTTTAGGGCGAAATTGCGAAACTATAATTCTTGCTATAAATTCGATAAAATCCAATAACTGTAACCAAAAATTTGATTTGAATTAAAATTTTATCTAGTAAATATAAATAACTTATTCAAAAACTAAGAATCTACTCTTTTTTCATTTTCGAACCATTAAATTCAAACCTCATCCTTTTAAAAAAAAATAAAAAATCTTGTTTTCATTTTGAATTTTGTGTCAAAAGCAAGTTTAATAAGTCAAAATATTTGAAAAAAATTACTAAAAATCAGACAAATGCAATATTTTACATCAATCAAATGTTTTGTAAAGTGAAAACACCTTTTAGAACCATCCATGAAAATTTATTTTTGTCATTTTTTGCCTTTTATTGTCAGTCTATTATCAAATCTATGCTCTCACTTTTTCTTCTGCTCTTTTTGATTTACTAGTATCACAATCTTCTCACGGACTATCTCTACAAATAATTTTAAGTTATTTAATTTAAGTTATGTACTACCAGTATTTTTTATTTTTTATTTGATTATCAAATTTACCTTAAATTATCTAAGTATCTGATTTGTAGTTATTATTAACAAGTAAGATCTGGAAAAAAAATACTTACGTCGCCTTATATATATTTTGTGAAAATAAAAAAACTATTTCTAATAATAGCATATAATTATACGTAATAAATGTGATTAGTAATATATAAAAGAAAATATAATGCAGACTATTTACTACAACAAACTAAAATACATCAATAGTGTAAGAGATTTTACATTAAAAAAACTATATATTTTAGTTACTACATTCTTTAGATTATTTTTTAAAAAAGTACTATAAGTGCCAAACCTTTTATTATTTGATAAAAAATATAGTAAATTACTTCTAGCCAAGTGATTATCACAACTAGTTATTTTCTTAATTATTTTCTACCTGATGTACAATATTTTTTTCAAAATTCGAATAATTCAAATTTGAAATATCTCACTTAAAAAAAATAAAACACTCCACATGATCAGATATAACACCATATACACATAACTCAAACTCGAGACACTAACTACTCATTCTTAATAAAACACAAAACACAACAACAAAGTTGCATAACAAAACATATTGTAGTACATTTTTTTGTTTCCTAAGACAAACTAGAAAACAAAGCTTCACAAATCTCAGTAAAAACATCAATAATTACCTCATGATGATATTGTGAATTTAATTTTAAAAAACATTCTAATAAATTTTCAAGTTCTTTTGCACCAAATATTTGATTTTCCATAATCATTTCCAACATTGAATCTCTAAAATCACCATAAGGATCCTTTGATTTCTTCACCACCGCAAGACTACCCTTTACGCCACCTTTCGCCGCCCTCCGCCGCCGTGGTTTTCGCCGGAGAGAATATTCCGATGAATCAGAATTTGTAAATGACCTTGATGAGAAAAGGGTATTATTGTCATCTTCATCTAATTCACTTTCGTCATCACTACTAAAAAGACCTTTATAATGAAAATTAGCAAATTCTTCATCAAAATTAGTAAATTTTTTAATTTTGGAATTTGTCATTTTCTTGAATTTCTTCTTCTTATTTTTCTTCTTGGAATTCTTTTCATAATATTTGGAGTTGCACTTCTCTTGAGAATACTCATCATGAGGAAAATTTGGTGATGCTGGAGGGCATTTTCGTCCATTTGTATCCACTATATAAAAAAAAAAGAGACCATTTTTAGTCAAGATGTTATCCAACACTGCTTCGTAAAAAACAAAAAAAAATACACATACTATATATATCAATACATTTTAATATGTTACAACATATAGAATATCATATTTATACATGATTGTGTGATTATCTTTTACTTATGTTAGTACATAGAACTTAATTTTTTTTCCGTATAAGTATACTATGCTAGAAAATGATGTATATACATATGATTTATATTGTTCGAATTCTTTAAAAATATTGTCTTTGAAGAGTCAAACATATATTCAATATTTTTAAAAAGAATTCGCGCACCATATCATACAAAAGTAAATAATGAATTCGAGAAAAGAAGTATAGTATAGCCTAGAAAACAACATATAATATCGAAACCAAAACTCACTTACAAGTCGAATTGTGACAATAGATTGATGTTGCTGCTTGTAAAAAATTCCTGCGTACACCACTGCTCGGAAGTGGATTTTGAGGGCATTTGTGTCTAAACATGGAAAGAAATGGACTTGGTTTGGGAGAGAAAAGATCAACTAATTGATAATGTTGATGATTTTGGGTATGAAAAACTGGTTTTTTATTATTATCAATATCATCAGAAATATTCTTGGATTTACAAGAACCAAATGATGATTTAAACAAACTAGAGATTTTCATTTTAAATCTATTTTCCATTTGAAAAGACAAAAAGAAAAAGAAGATGAAGAACAAGAGAGAATTATTTTTTTGTTTTTGAATTTGAAGAGAGAATTATTATACAATTATTAGGGTATGAGTGGGAGACTAATATATATATAATATAAAGTATAATTGATCACGTAGAGAACAGTTTTCAAAAAATGAGTAATTTTTTTTTTTTTTTAAAAAAGGTCAGATAGTGCAACTTTTTGCTGTTTTTTTGTCCTTTTTATTGTCCCTTTTTAACACACAAAATTCAACCTCATCTAATTTAGTCCACCTTTAACTTTTTCCCCTGAAATATGAAAACAGTTCATGCATATAGGTCTTCATCAATAGACTTTTCAATAAATTAATTAATTGAGATCATCAATATAATAATAAAGACATATTTTTTCAACTTCCTATACTTTAAGGACAAATTTGGTCATTTCTTACTTATTATGATAATAACGTACTCAGTATATTTTTTACGAGTAGAGTCTGAGGGAAGGAGAGTGTGTATGCAGATCGTATGGAGTTGAAAGGTTGATTCTGATATGTCCTCGATTCAAGATTTATTTTTATTTTTCTTCAGAAAATGATTTGAAATAAATGAGTGAGTAAATTATGATAAACATTTCTTGCTTATTATAGTAACAATATAGCCAGTATATTTTTCACAAGTAGAGTCTAGGGAAGGGGATTGTGTACGCATATCTTACTCTTACCTTTGTAGTAGAGAGAAGTTACCACAGATCTTCGGCACAATTAGAAAAGTTATTTTTTCAGAATTTGAATTAAGTGTGCTGAGTAAAAAACTATGACGAAACGTTTCTTGATTATTAATTAGCTGATTGGGTTAATTAGGGGTTTTAATTAAATTAATTACATATTAATTTGGACCAACTATAAAATGATAAGGACATACATGAGCAAAACTATAAACAAAGAGCACAATTTCAAATACTTCAAAGATATGTTTGAACCTTTTTCAATATAATATTTTATCTTTAACTCGCGGATATAGAAAAATATTTTTTGATAAACTCTCAAAAACAAATAAAATAATTCAAAACAGTTCGAAAGTTTGAATATAGCAACAAATTGTCTTATCACCACTAAAAAGTTTGATTAATTAAAATCACCAAACATGCTATATATAATTATAATACTACTAGAAGTCTAGAAATAGAATGTAGGGGACCAATTATGGAGAAAAAATTCAAATTAGATGAGAAGTTAGTAGTACTTATTGATATTTTGAATTCAAACTACAAATGATATTTCTAATAATACTTTTTAAAAAAGTAAAATTCAAATGAATAAAATAATAAATCACCTTAATTAATTTATGATCCAACTAATTAACGTTCCAAACAGAAACAATAAAGTAGTAATTAATATAGTAATTAAAACAAGATAATATATAGTCAATGAAAACATTAATCTGCTGAAAAACAGGATCCAACTCACTTAATAATATGAATAAATAAAATAGAATTACAATGCTCGAAGTCTTGAACTTTTTTTTTTTTTAGTAAAAGAAGTATATTCAAAATATAAAATTCATATTTTGAATTTTAGGATAGAATATCAATTAGGTTTGAAATAAAATATTTTTATATATTAAGTATATCAATTGGGATATGATTGCAAATTTCAAATTCTCCAACAGCAAAAAAACATGATTACTTGGGATATCAAAAATAAATAAATTTTGCAAAAAAGACTTTTGTTCAGCGTGAAGAGATTGTTCGTACCATGTGAAAGAAATTATATTGAAAAATAACTAGTTATTACTGTTGTTGATTAGTGGATTTTTATAAAATTATGTGTATTTAAAAGTTTATAATTACAAATACTTATTTATAAGAGGAACATGTAAATATGTGATTTATAAGGCGCCTTAGGATATAATGATATCTTGTTTTATGAATTATGATTTGTTCATTTGATAAGATTGTATAAGAATTGAGAAAAATTTAAATTGCATATTCATACAAAACTTTAACTTCGTATCATGAGTTCATATTATATGTCCAACCAGCCTAAGTATATAAAACAATACAACATAAGATTGAATTATTTTTGTTCTAAAAAACATCTAACCCAAATATTTGAGACATATCCCAAAGACTCAAAATGAGTTCTATTTGGCAATAAATGTCCAGTGGAATTGCAAAAGAAGCAATACAACCACTCCACTTGATCACTTTCCCAAGTAACAAAAACCATAATAATATCTCCAAAAATATGAAATTTCCAAAGTCTTGATATTAGAATTATACTAAAATCCAAATAAGAAACTCCTTGAGTACACTTTCTCATCATGAGAAATAAGTTTTATGTTTATATAACATGCATTTACTCAAAGTGGTCGCAAATTATAAGATAATTACAAGTAAATCTCTTATTAATTAATGTATTGAACAAGTTATTAAAGGTTATTATAAGTCTATTTTAAAAATTATTATATCAGATTTGATATAAAGGGCTACATGTTGTTATAGGTCAATTATGAATATTTACATGTTAGTCTCTTTACATGTGAATTTTGTAATTTTGAAAATAAGACAGATTATCTGCTATAACAAATAAAGATTACTTGATTGTATAAAAATTTCCTTATACTAACAACATATATAACTTAAACTCAACTAAAATTAATAATTAATCTACTATACTAAACGTTGAAGGGGAATCTTGGAGTAACTAATAAAGTTATTGTCATGTGATCTGGAGATCATGAGTTTGAGCTATGAAAATAACTTCTAACAGAAATACAAGATTATAAAATTGTGTATCCAAATCACGAGTTTGAGTTATGAGAATAACTTCTAACAGAAATGCAAAATTATAAAATTGCCTATAATAACTTCTCTAAAATCCGTATGTAGCAAAAATTTAATGCATTGAACTCTCTTACGATCTACTATCATACGTTATAAAGCATTGATAATACAAAACAACTTTACAACCACTTAAATATTTTTGAAATATGAGATTCAAGATGGGAAGACAAAGGTAAAATTGTCACCTTTTCCATGTTCTTATATGTAATTAATAGCAATAAATTATACTTCCCTATATTGGAATATTTGTCATTATACTTATGGCCTGTTGCTCAGCAGTTTACTGCCTTAGCAAGGAACTATTTATCTTGGAGAGTACTGCATTAACCTCAATCTTTTTAACCTCTCTAGGGTAAAAACTTATTTGTTGTATTCATCTTAAGGTTCGACTAAATTAGTATTCACACATTTCAATGCTTATTTTTGAATGTGTTGCTCTCAACAAAAATATTTCTATTCCTATAAAGATTTGAACTCGAAATTTCTTATTAAGGATAGACTAAAATGTGATATGTCTTATTACTCTCTAGGATAAAAACTTATCCGCCGTATTCGTCTTAAGGTTCGACTAAATTATTATTCACACATTTCAGTGCTTATTTTTAAAGGTGTCGCTCTCAACAAAAATATTTCTATTCCTACACAGATTTAAACTCGAGATTTCTGATTAAGAATAGACTAAAACGTGATATATCTTATTATAATCCCTACTTTTATAGGATAGAAAAATTGTTTTTGATAGACACTCTGTATAAATAAAGAATATCTGAAGCATGATAGCAAAATAACATGACAAGTTGACAACAAATCAGCAAGATACTATCAGTATATATACAAAAAAAATTTAAATTTAAATATATAGTTTCTCCCTTTCTCTTACACTATCTCTCAAACTATTTTTTTTTGGGTTTTCATTTGGTGTTTGGTACACATTTTGTAGTCCGATTAAATTTGAATTTATACCGAGAAGTTCGGTAAAAGTGCTCCTAAAAAAGGTGACTTTGTACCCATAGAGACTCAAACTCGTGACCTCTAATTAAGGATGACTAAGTACTTACCTGTTCCCACTCCACCACAATCCTTGTCGGTAGATCTATCAATTTTCAAGAGCATCTTGAAATCATAGAAGCTTCCAAAAAGCAAACAAACAAATGCATGCACTTCTTCTTGAGTAATAGAAGAAGTAATACAAAAGCTAGGAGACATTTTTTTCATAAAATAAGTGATGGGTTCAGCTTTCTAAAGTTGAATTCAGCTCAATATGACAAGAAAAAAACAATATATATGGCCTTTGACATTGCTTCTTGATTTTTCCTTTGATTTGATGCTTTTGTATGTCACCTAGCAAAATGGGCTCTGAAAATTTTGAAGTTAAAAGGCTTATCTACTTGTCCTTCCATTAGTCAATACATCATTCAATTTTCATTTTATATGTTTTATATATACTTTTAATATGCGGTAATATTTTGTTTTGGGTTAAATTCGTACGATTTTTTCAAAAACTATTAGAGTATCCATGCACTTTATATATAGACTAATGTGAAATTTTATTCGTATTCTAGGGGGGAAAATCTTCGAGTTAAGTTTCATATGTTTCATAACCACGATCCACGATCTCCTTCTCGAATAAAGTTTCTTGTGGTCATTTACCTTGATCAAGAGGTGAATTTTTTAGATTAATTGTGTGTCATCTATATGAACAAACATTTAAAAAGAATTGTGTATATTCTAAACCCTTTAAGGTTTAATTTATTTTAGAGCAAATTTTATAAAACCTAATTGTTTGTACTAGTAGTACTATATTTTCCTATAGTTTGAGATATTGTGCTTAATTATCTCTCTTTAGTTTTGATTATTATTTAACAATTAATTCATTAACCTCTACACCACCAGTAAAAACACATTCTTTATTTTATTTTATTCTTTTTGAAAGAAAAAAAAAAGAATTGATTGTCTATATTTGGTTCCCCTCAAAAAAAATAAAATTATTTGTACTATTAGATATTACCTCAAATCAATACAATTTATTCTCCGAAAAATTAGTAAATAATGTTTGCTAATTCTCCTTAACCACCCGACCAAAAACTTAGTATAATTTATCATTTGGCTGAAAAATTATACAATTGTTGATTAGTACTTATGTCGTTTGGTACACATAGCTAAGTATTAATGTAATTTCAGAAGTGGATTTGGAGAGGGTGACCTATACGTAATTTTATTCCTATTTTATGAAAATAGAGAGGTTATTTTTAATAAATCTTCAGCTTAAGTAAACCATATCAAAATCAGTAAGAAAAAGGAAATACAATATATTATAAAAGAAATTAGGTAGAAAATAGTGGGAAAAAGAACGGTAACTATATATAACAAATAGTACAATAACTGAATAAAAAAATCAGTAGGTAATAATAAAATAAAAAAAATAATAAGATAATAGGAAATAGAATAATAATAATAATAATAATAATAATAATAATAATAATAATAATAATACTGAGAAGAGAAACTAAACAAAGCTCGACTACCTAACTACTAACCTAATCTTCGACCTCTGTATCCTCCTAGCTAGGGTCATTTCCTTGATAAGCTTCAAGGTGTGTCAAGTTTAATGATCTCTCCCCTTTTTCGACAAATCGACTCCTACCTCTCCTTAAACCTATCATAGCCAACTTTTCATGCTCCCTCACAAAGATATTTATGCATCTGCTCAACACATATATAAATTATCTCAATCTCGCCTTCCTCGTCTTGATATGAACATTAAATGTGATAAAAAAAAAAAAAAAAATTGGAACTGAAGTAAACAGACTCAACAAGTAACTTTATATGGGATGGTCAGACCTCATTCAGAACTCATGAAAATACTATTCTGTCAATGTTTTTTCATTTTTCCTTTTTCTATAAATTATTAGACATTTCAAATCTTATTTATTAGATAAATAGGGTAAAAATATATTTTTTTCTTTGTATTTATAAATCGATGAATTCCGTTGATATATAGTGAAGTGTATTCACTCGCTGTGCGAATTTATATTTTTTTATTTTTTCAGATCTCTTAGTTAGAGTTGGTAGCTCCGCAACGACGCATAAATAATATAAGCGTTTAAGTTATATACATTGATTATAAAATGATTTATTTATTTTTACTTATCAATACAATTTGGATATGTACTTCAGCATTGCTGGAGCCGAAGAGGTGTACAAAACCAAATTGAAAATCGAACCAAATCGCAAATCGAGTCAAACCGGAAAAAAACCGACTAGTGGTTTGGTTTGACTTGCTTTGATTTGGTATTGGAAAAAAAAACCGACTATATTTGGGTTGGTTTGGTTTTAACTCAAAAAACCAACCCGAGACCAAACCAACCTGACATTATATATGTCATTTTAAAATTTTATTTTATACATAAAAATATTTACTTTGATATAATTTTAAAATATTTCTTATAATAATTCATAGTTTTTATTTTTAATATATTATTTCAAGTTTAAAATTTAGAATTTGAAATGGTCCGATAAGATTATAGTTCATAGATGTTGATAAGTATAATAACACTTAAATCAAAATCAAATTAATACTAATGCAAAAAGAAAATCAATTCAACACTAAGAATGACAATAATATTGAATATTTGTTCTTTAGTTTTACATTGATTTAGACAATTAAAATACATAATCTAATTTTAATTTTCCTTAAATATTTAGTAATGTAACTAATACTTATTAAACTTATTTTAGCATGATTTAGTACTTTTAAATTATGATCATTTTCATTATGACTTTGCAATATTTATTTTATATGATGATTTCATTATTATTTTTTATTGAATATTTTAGTGTCATCAGTACTCATCTCATATTTTATGTTATTTTCTTAAGAAACACCTTAGATAATTGTATTTTGGTTGGATTAAAGAAATATTTGGAGCACAAGTTAATTATATGTTTGTATGCAAACTTTATCGAAAAAATCCAAAAATTTGAAAAAATCCGAGGTTTATTAGTTTGATTTGATTTATAGATTAAAAAATTCGACACAATGGTTTGGTTTGGTATTTGAAAAACCTGAACGAACCCGAGGTTGAAAAAACCGAATTTTATTAGTTTGGTTTGGTTTATTAAATTTTTTACACAAATAATTTGGTTTGATATTTGAAAAATCCGAACCAACCCGGTCATGTTCACTCCTAGCTGGTGGACAACAATTTGTGAGTTGACAATATATATTGGACAAACTTTAGGACAGCAATTTGAATGCGTGCATTTGTTTTTTTTGTGCACTATTATGTGAAGTACTTGTCATAGTGAAATATGTCTCTCAATTTGCTCAAATTTATGATTAAATTTTTGTACTAGTGACACTGAGAAATACATAAAGAGTAAATTGTACTCTTTAACACATAAAAATTAAATTGTACTAGTATTATTATACATTATACATATATACTCTTTATTTTTAAAATTTTTTTTACTTAGTGTTCGGTATCCGCTTTTGATGGTCAACTAATTTGATTTTACGAAGGATAAATTGCTCCATATCGAAGGCGAGTTTTACATTGAAAAGTCTTATTTGAAGGATAAAGTGTTTCATATCAAAGATGACTAAATCTCACTTTGAAGGATAAATCGCTCCATATCGAAGGTGAGTTTTACAAAAGTCTTATTTGAAGGATGAAGCGCTACATATCAAAAGCGACTAAGTTTCACTTTGAAGGATAAAGCGCTACATATCAAAGCCGACTAAGTCTCACTTTGAAGGATAAATCGCTCCATATCCAGGGTTCGAGGATGGCAAAAGGATAAAGCGCTACATATCAAAGGCGACTAAGTCTTACTTTAAAGGATAAATCACTCCATATACAGGGTTCGAGGATGGCAAAAATATAACGTCGCCTGAGAGATTCGAACTCTCGCGGGGAAACCCCATGTACTTAGCAGGCACACGCCTTAACCACTCGGCCAAAGCGACAAGTTGTGAATTGTTTAAGTAAAGATATATAAGAATGTTTGCTTCTTTCTCCATTTTTTAAAAATAAAAAATACTTGAAGGCTAGTGAGTAGTGACACAAGGTTTGAAACTCGATAATAATGAGTCCACTCCTAGATCATTCTCCAACTAAATAGGTTCGAATTTGTAAGTGCCTAACCCATACATATGTAAAACTCTTTTCTCTTTAATAATTAAGAAATTTTCAAAAGTGATAGTGACAGGAGGTTCGAAACTCGATGGATAATGAGTTCATCCTCCAATCTTTATCCACTTAACTCCCTTGTTTGATGCAGGACTTTAAACTCGTAACGTGCATTTAACCCATATATCGCGTACCACATTTTTACCAACTAAAGCCGTGGGAGGGGCAGAGGGCTATTGCCTGTGGAACTTTTTAGTGTTGTTTCTCTGTTTTAAGTACGTTATTTTAATTTAAATAGTTTCGAAAACATTTTTTGTTTGGTTGTTTTGTATCAGGCTTGGAAATGAATTTGACTGATCGGCAATTACTAGCGATTCTTTAATCTTCCTCTACCATGTAGGTTCTGCATGATTTTAGCATACGTTTATATTGACTATGGAAACAACTTGATGGGTTATCGTACAATCACAACCAAATATCTCGGGTTGTAGTCTTAGAAATGAAGCCATTTTTGGTAGAAAGCATTTGATCATTGGGATTTTCCTGTGCGAATCCAGATTAAATCGAGCTCCAAAGCAGGTACCAGACACCAGGTAATAAAATTAAAAAAAAGATCAAAAAAAATTTCATGACATTCAATTTTTAGGACTATTCCATTTCGATCATATGTCCAAACTAGTACTCCTGTTAGTTATGAAGGCCAAGAACACAAACAAACAACCCCAAGTCCCATACGTAAAATGAAGGATATGTAACCTTATAATAACAAGAATCCAAGAGAAAAAAAAAAACTGTTCTAGAATATATATATATCTATAACTATAGAATCCAGAAATATGTACACAAGGCTTCATTGACCCAATTGTTTTAATAAATTTAATCATATCAATTGTGCATATGAACATATTGAGAAATGTCTGATGCAACTTGAGAAACCCAATTAGCTGTAGTACCAAAGAAGAGTTCCCAAAACCAAAGATCCAATGCAAGAACAGAAGAGAAAATTAGCAGAGCTAAAGTCTGATATCGATTTAGAGGCCAACCTGAAACTTCTGCCATTTGTTTCAACAAAGGAAGTGAATTGGTTGTTAGGTTGCGGTTCGTGATGGACCAGGCAGTTATCCACTGTACTTCAGAAGGGACAAGGTCAAACTCTTCTCGTAGCCTACGTCCCAAATCTGGCATGTGCCCACCACCGTAAAGGATAGCAATCTTATTATGACCCTCGTTCATAGCTCTTTGAAGTGCTTGTAATGCAACTTTGTTTCTCTCTCCGATGATAACAGATTCCGCTTCTACATCAGCTGTGACCTGTGTGAATCTACATGTATAATGGGAAGGCGTTACTACCTTAGTAAATGAAGAGAGGGATTACCAAGCATGAACAAAAGAAGCTTTGATCTTAAATGAAGACAAGAAACAATAAATAATTGTAAGCATTACAGGCAAGGAAAATGTAAACAAAAATTAGCATTGAGAAAAGGCGATTATCTGGAGAGTTATCCTTTCCGTCGATGCAAAAACCTATAGACTGTATGATCTAAGTTTGCATTCATGAATTACATGTGCTAAGGAGGGAGGAGGGTGTTCGTGAAAGAGTCCCATTGCATCTCCTTTTTGCATTTTTTCATGGAGGTACTTCCTTTATAATATTTCTTATTCTCATTGGATAAAGAAGAGAGAACAATAAAAATATTCCAGACAGCTACAACACTAAAACTCAATTTTGACTGCCCAAAATAAACTTACTCGGATGTTAGTCGCTTTGCTAGGAAGACCTTCATTGCAGCACCAAAATCAAGTCTAGACAAGGCTTCTAGTTCAGGATATTCAGATGGTTGGCTTTTCACATCTGTACAAACACCTCCAATGATAAGAAGTCCAACAAGAGGCATTGGCAGCACCCGAGAAGCCCATAGAAGTTTGGATCTCCAAGGGTCAAGATCATCTGGGATTGAAGGCTGCACAAGTGCTTTTGTTGATCTAAGTGTCATATCTCTGGCAAATGTGAAGAAGCTCTCGCCTCTTTCAATCTGAAATTGTGTGGACAGAGAATTAATATATACTTGCACTAGAAAAAACTGACAAAAGAAAGATAAAAATGGCACGTTTAAAAAGAGAAAACTAGAAATGTTGGTCTGACCTACAAAATTACAAATAATATATTCAACACACACCGTATGTACATACATATAAATCAACTTTCAATCCGTACTATCGAAATACACATAAATCAAGTGTCATGTGCTCAAATGGACATGAAATGAACCAAGGGAAGCGAGAGAGATGCTACAAGTGTATGAACATCCTGAATAATCAGCAATTTGTTTAACAAGTAAAGGACTTAGCATCAAAGTTATCACATAGAGTACCTGGAGTAACTTGAAGGTCTCAAAATCAAGATCCGCATGATACCAATTCTCACCCTCATAGTCGAGACAATCTAATTGGAAATCAAGGGTGAGAAATCTTGCCATCTGCCGTTGGATGAATCCTATAATATTAAATCCCCGTGATCTTGAACTTTTTAGTTTCTTTCTAGAAATAGAACCTTTTCTACTGTCTAAACTTTCTCTGCTGGCTACCATCTCATAGAGAATGCAATCATATGGTTCAAGTTCCTTTTGGAGGGCCGCAAAGTACCTGCAAATACAATATCAATCCAAGTTCAACTGTTCTGTCAGACAAGATCAAGAAAGAATGATACAGAAATAGCAGGTTGTTAAGATGTTTCCCATGGACCATACTTGACATCAGGATACACATAAAGATATCAGATAAAACATTATGGGACAAAAATTAGATAACCATGATCACGAGACAAAATAAAGATAGAAGCTATGGTAGATAAGCAATCACACACTACACAAAAACTGATTCATGAAGGTATGGAACTACAATTAATTATCGAAACAATGATTACTTCTATCAAATCCTTCTGATAACCTGACAGATCATAGATTAGTAGCCATAAGTTGAATGTACTGTTATCATTTGATATGGTTAAGCAACCGAACTTAGAATGATTCCTCAACTGACATTAACTACCCAATTGCTAATCACGGTTTTGCATGGAAACAATAAAATGAAAAACTATTGGCTCAAGAAGTTAGAAAGTACAGATAATTGCAACACCAAAAATACCAATAAAACAACTCTTTGAGAACATACTTATTCGAACAACAGGGACCCCCATGCAATTAGGAATTTTAGTGGAAGTAGTTAGCAATGATTTGCATCTATAACAAGGAAAGGATGATTTTCAATTTGACAAGAGCATTCATAACTAAGAAGAATGATGGGAATTCAAAGGCAGATAAAGAATGAACAGCACATGATATTCATTAACCTCAAGAAAGTGAACTATACCAAAGAATGTAATGTGTGTGTTGAAGAAGGAAGAATCCATATCAAATATATAAATGTAACAAATAAGATTGTGGCGGAGCATCACAAGTGTGACGAAAACAGTGGTAGGATACAAAAAAGTTTCATATAAACCAGTTCACACCAGGGATTTGCATAAAATATGTATTAGTTTACCCTAAGCATAGATGAAGTAACTAACAGTATAGAAGATGTCATTCGGTGTGTATGCTATGTGCAGACAATATGTGCCAATGAACGAAACTAGCGAGGGTATCGACCAAAAGTTCAAACTATGAAAGAGCACTCCACAAAATAAGAGTTTTAAAATAAGTATAAGTAAGACAAAATATATACAATGCAAGTTTCACCAATATAAGAGTGAAGTTGAGATGAGATTATAGTGCCAAATGCAAAAACTTCTGATGTCTAGATTTGATGTTCCAAGAGAATGGTACAATCCATAAGCTGTGGCACAGAAAATTAAAATAGGACAGTTGAAATGGAGAAGTGCTACTAGAGTGTTTGTTTCTTCGCTAAGTGAGTACTACTGGATTGTTATGCCATACGAGGATAACAACCAAAATGGAAGGCAATTTCTATAGAGTTTTTTTAAGACCAGTAATGTTATACGGGAGTAAATGATGGACCTCTAAGGTCCAACATATCAACATGATGAGTGTCGCAAAATGCATATGTTAAGATGGATGTGTGGCCACACAATTGTTAGACAAGATGAGAAATAATTACATTCTGAAATAGGTACAAAGAGTCAAGAGCATATATATATTTTTTAGAGACATCCAAATATCAAAGTAGAAGGACAAAGACAAGTAGCACAAAATTTCCAGTATGAATAGTTGTAGTTGTAACTAGTTACTAGCCATCCTTTAAAGCCCCAATAAGTCTGATTTCCTACATTCAAGGATCTAATGTACGAAGAGGAAGCAAAAAATCTCCTTTTGGACATATTTCAATAGAACATAGAGCAGAGCACTTCATGGAATTAGAGAAAGTTATTTGAGATGACGTTTTAAGGAAAAAGACAAGTAGGGAAAAATTCCCAGTATGAATAGTTGTAGTTGTAACTAATCATCCTTCTTTAAGGCCCCAATAAATCTGATATGCCATTTCCAACATTCAAGGATCTAACGTATGAAGAGGAAGTAAAAAAGCTACTTTTAGACAGATCTCAATAGAAGATAAAGCAGAGCTCTTCCAGATTAAGAGAATTGTCGTTTGAGATGGGGTTTTCATTTACTATGTAAACCTCCAAATGCATCAGTTCATAGTGGTACAGCCACAATAATTGGAAGTCTTAAAAGGCGATGAGATAGACCTAAAAGCACAAAGAGAAAAGTTGCCTATCTCTTGAAATTCATGAAGACTTGGCAATCAGTTGGAATTAAACTTTAGTCATGTTGGTAATTTAAGTTAGATTCAATGTTTGCTAAGAGTCTTTAATCTTTTTGAGATTTGTATGTTAGTAGAAAATGTATAGAACTACTAGTGTTTGATGATTTTCCAGTTGAGCAAATGGGTTGTGAGGATTCATATAACCGACCCAAACTAACTTGGGATTAGACATTGTTGTTGTTGTTGCCTAGATCTTAAAGGGGGAATAAGGATATCTTTTGGCACTCACTTCACCCAATGATCAAACGATGGGACAAGTTTAACAAACAGAATCTTCACAAATTCACCTCCATATTAAAGTCACTAAATGCATAGCAAAAATCTTAAAATATAAGGGAACACAATTATCACTTTGGCATGGATACTATCCATTACCATTTGAGAGTAACGACAAAAATGTGCAACATTATCCAATCAATTACTTTTCATTCATACAAACTGAGTTATACAGCATTATAACTAGTTTATCATATACATTTCTAATTCCTCACATATGTCTTGTGTGTCAACCTTTACAAAAAATTGCTATATTGTTTGGTGTTTCACATAAAACATAGATGCTACCATGTTCAAGGGCAACCATCACAAGAAAAGATAATCTTAACTTCTTCAACTAATTGATGATGAATTCATAATTAATCAATCTAGATCTCTACAATCAAGCTAAAAACAGAAATAATCTCACTTCCTATCAACATAACATGAAGCTCCACAACATTTTTCTGGATTCTGAGAGATTGAACTTACTCTTTATCAGCAATGTGTATTGTCGACACCAAATCAACCTACACAATCAGAATTTCACAATCACAATCAAACTTCAGAATTTAAATTACAAAATGTAGCCAAATATTGAATCATTTCTCCAATAAGACTCGCATCTAAGTCCAATGTAAACCACGTGTGTTTACATAGCCAACTCCTTAAACTTGTCAGGATATTCCATTTTAACACTCAACTAAGCCTTGTTCCTATCAAACACCTCACAACTAGTAAAGTGTTCCAATTCAAATTATAAAAAAACTTCCGTGTGATTTTCCATTAGTCTATTAGATAGTTAAGGTAACCACATAAAATATGTTTTCTCCAATAGACGAATGCGCATAGTTATAAAAAATGACATATTTTATATGTTTAACTTAACTACCTAATAGACTAATGAGAACATATGCAAAAAAAGGAATTCTAAAATTTGAGCTGAAACTGTCTAATTGGAATATTTTATTAGGAATTGACGTGTTCAATTAAAACACTCTTAGTTCAAGTGTTTAAATGGAGTATGCTTAGTATAATACACACATAAACACACTATCTCTGAAAGTTCAGTGAGAGGAATTTTAACCTGGAGAAAAGGTTGAAGAAGAGACCAAGGGAACTTCTTCCGATAAGAAACGACGGCGGTTTGCAATTCAGCTGTGCTAACGCTATCATCAGAGCTGGTTCCTTTTTTGAACCTCATAAAATCAGCAATTGAATTATTCTGCAGGAATTGCTCTGGCGAGTCATTGTTGTTATTATTATCAATCAATACCTGCCTCGACAAAACGTTGAGCTTCGGAAAACGAGGAATTCGCCGGAAGGAAAACGACGGGGAAGGTGAATCGGAGTTGAAATTTGAAGGAATTGAAGATGGAGATGTTGAAGATAGTAGAGAGAGAGCGCGATGAACCATAGCTCTTCTGTTTTAGAGAGAGAAAGAGGATATGGTGAAGAGAAATGCGAGTGATGAAAAAAAAAATCTGTTACTCTTAGTTGCTTTCTGGTTTGCCTTGTGGCTATTTTGCACGCAAAGTCGAAGCTTATTTATGTTTTCTTTAAAAAAAAATATTTTTTGTGTTTTTGACGTGCACAAATTAAATCCCGCTCCAATGAGCTAGATGAAAAATATATAGAAAATTTTGAATCTAAAATCGAGATCACTTATTCAATCAATTCGATCACACTTGCATGTCTTACTTATTCACAAATTGAAACTAAGATTGATTTCTAAAGAACTTGTTCACTCATTTTCTATATCGTGTTGATTGTTTTTCAACCTCTCTATTTATTTTTAGTTTTGTGTTTTTTTTTCATCAGAGAGATCTTTATTTTTATATATAAGAAGTTCGGAAACAACATATGAGAAATCTTTGCATGGATATCACTTATGTTTTTTGTTTTTGGATTATCGTGTTATTTTATTATTATTAATATTGGCTTTTCTTTGTGTGTTTTATATTCCTCTTCATTTCATATTATTATATTGTTGTTGTTGTTCACATTTATATATTCCCTTTTCAAATGGCTCGAAAATATTTTGTTATAAGTGAGAATCTATTGAAATTAACTTCTCTATCTCTAATAGGTAGAAGTAAGGTATACGTATAGTTGTTGTTGATGTTGCTAACTAAGAAATGGTGTCTAACGTTTGCTAAGAATCTTTAAGCTAGTTAGAAATTTATATGCAGAAAACGTAAAGAACTATAAGTGCTAGAGAAACAAATTATTTATCAAGTTGAAATGATACAGAGCTTAGTTGGATCAATATAGATAGTGAAAATTCATATAAATTGTTCTCTGACAAAGAACTTATAGGATCCTCCAAGAACAATTCTCCCTCTGTGATGAAATATTTAGAGAATCAACACCCAGTGGTTCAAAGAGAGTGGTGTCTACGAAAACCTTATTCCTACCTTGTGAAGGTAGAGAAACTGTTTCTATCCGATAGAGTCTCAGAGAATCAATATAACAAAAAATTGACGAAATGGAGTACTAGAAGGAACCCCCAAAACTACACAACTTCTTAACATTACAAAGATGACATTTTTTTGTAGCAGTTCAGTACAACAATTTTCATCCAACCTATAACAAACAACATGAAGAATATCCTAAGCATAATAAATAATTTAAATGGATATTTAAAAAAGCAAGACTGAATGCAATTAACTAACTAATGCAAGGTTGCAATATGCGAAAAAAGAAGAGAGAAATTCATGAGGAAGTAACCCATGGAGAACAGACAGACCTGCAAGCCTGCGATAATCTACCTCTAGCTAACATCCATTCCAAGGTTGGATATATGAGAATCTCTATAACTTTCTCCCCAAAATATTACGTATAACTTCTGTGGCAACTCGTTGTTCAACACTCTATTTGGCTCGGAGAGAAGTCAGGACTAAGCTACTCCTGTTTGCGATAACAATTGAAGACCAGCTTTTAAATCCTCTGGAGTAATTGTTAGTAGTTCGTCTGAGTCTATACAGTCAAAACTGAGTCTCAGGTCCAAATTCTCTCTTGCATTAACTAGCAATGGATCGACCAGACCTCCATTCATCTCCTTGCGCTGTTTTTCAGTGGTTCCTTCCTTGATAAGTGCTGCAACAGCATCAACGCTACATGAAGGATGCAACTTGAATCCGTATAGCAAGCTACAATCAGCTTGATTGGTCATTTTAAGATGAAGAATTGTGGCAAGGTCTTCAGAGCTAAAGTTATCAAAATGGAAAAACTTTGTTACTCTTCTACAGAAACCTTCATTAGAAGTGATCACGCGCTTCATTGGTTCACTGTAACCTGCAAAAATTACTACAATTTTCCCGCTGTCCATAACAGACATTATCTCTTCTAGTGCTTCCAAACCATAGTCCTTGTCATCCGACTTCTGCATAGGTATTAATCGATAGGCTTCATCAACAAAAAGAATCCCCCCTTCAGCTTCTTGGATCTGCATATTTGCCCAAGACTTGGTGAGCCAAAAGATAAAATATTTATGGGAAATGTGCAAGAATTTCAAGAGTCATGGAAAGCTTACCTTTCTCCTTGTCTTTGGCCCTGTATGACCAACAAATTCACCAACCAGATCCGTTCTCTGCACCTCTGTCACCTTATTGGTGGGAAGAATCCCCACCATATGAAGCAATTTTCCAAGAATTCGAGCAACCATAGTTTTTCCTGTAATAGTACCATCACAAAATCTTATAAATCAAACTACAAGATATTCATCAAATACACAAGTTTGCAAGGCATACACCAAAAAGTAAAAGAAGGTGTAACACATCCTACATTCAACAGTATCCCTGACGTAACCAGGAGCTACAGGTATGCTCTTTATTTCTATAAGTTTTTCACCTAATCTTTTTGCTTCTCTTTAATACTATGCGAGTATTTTACAGAGAGCAGACAAGGAATTCCGTTAGTAATTGGCCCCCACCCTTTCAATAAATAGACCAGGTGAAACATTGTACGATGCCGTATTGGAACAAATAGTTAAAATTCTGATGATTGATGATAGAACATATCACTAAAGATGCTTTCTTCATAAATTGTAATGTAGACTTGATTACCTGTTCCAGGGTTACCAAGGAAAGCCATATGGGGTGGTCTTCTTGCACCGATTTTAAGCCCTAGGGCCTTACGCCTCTCATCCAAGAGCATCCCCTTTGCCCATTTGCGGAGTTGCAGTTTAAGTTCATCTAACCCCACTATTTTAGATAATTCGCTTTCCAGTTCATCCATTTTAGCTTTGGTCTGGCTACATGCTTCAATGGCTTTACGTTTTCTTTGTTCATCAAGATACTGGTGGAGAAGTTCGCGCAATTTTTCATTTCCAGGGCCTTGAGAGAGATGATTTATAGGGGTCTTTCCCTCCTGCACTCCATATATTTCATTATTAGCAATGACCAGAAAAGGAACGGGATGTTTTTAATAAATGGAATCTATCGTACATCATCTTCAGCACTACAATCCGCGTTATACTCCAACAATGTCTTTACTGTTGTATAATCTTCGGCTCGTAGTGAGTGCCAAACAGCAAGGTGCAGCGGAGTCATCCCATTCTGCAAAAAGCCACATGAAAATGAAAATTAGAACAAATCGAGAAGCACGTGTTCATGGTCCAATTACAACTGAAGCAGTAAACATACACACATTGGCTCTGGCTTCAACAAGAGCACCATGAGCAAGAAGCATCTTTGCTGTTTCATTACAACCATTCTTGGCTGCCATGTGCAATGGTGTCTCTCCGTACTGCAATGCACAGAATATTAACCCCAGAAAACAAGAAAGCTAGAAGTTACAAGAGTGACAAAGCCCAGTCAACTCTAAAAGGATATGCAACTGTATGCAATTGGTAGATTCCTTCACGTACCATGTTCTTGGCTTCCAGCTCCACCTTCTCTGGGCCAGGCCAACTGAGCAAAAACTTGAGTATTTCGACATTGTTGTAACCAGCAGCAACATGAAGAGGCGTCTGCACCATCTGCATCCAGAAAAGTAGCAAACAATATTAAAGAAAATACTTTTCACAAGCAATCATCTAGTCTAGCTTTCACAAGACTATGACCAGGTAAACATGATCAGTAGCCAGCTCTTTCAAACTTTAACAAAACCATCAGTACCCTGTTTCATTCCCTCCCTTTGGGAACTTCGTAATGGAACTTTATAGCAAGAAAAATCAAAGGCACCATAACCCCAGCGACTACTTGTATCAGCCTCAAATCTAACTCCATATATAAGTAAAACATCAATATCATGAAACAATAAAGGGCAGGACATAACTCCAAATAAGAAGCTGTATATCAGCATTTGACCATGATATTCCATACCTGCAGCCACATACTACACTAGCATAGTACAATTAACTCTATTGAATTGGCAACCAAATAACCATTTAGCTAAGCTCCATCCCACCCATTTACCAAAGCAACTGTGTTATTATGTATTAGCATTGCACATTTTGATTTTCAACAGAACATACAAGCAAAATAAAAAGCTTTTTAAAATCCAACAACCAATATAGATGTACTACACGGGCAAACTGATTTTGTCTATGGCTGTGCATATGAGAATAATACGGATATCCTTATGCATCTTCCTCTTTTCTTAATAGCCAATAAAGTGGAAGATGCATAAGGATATTCGTAGATCTCAAATGTTTTTAAGCTTTATTCATTGTTGTCACTATTAATCTTGCCCCAAATTGCTTGATGGTTCGAGCTCCCAAATGCATGCATAAAGCATAACCCAGAGGATTTTATCTCGAATTCAACTGGAATTTCCTCAGATGACACGGTATACATAATTGCATTATCCAATAACTAAGGGGGTCTTTAATACACATTTTCTTTGTGCAAATTTGGCTTCTTTTAAGATACATTTCTTTTTGCCAACATCTTTAGATACATAAAGCCTACAAATATTCTTTTTCCTATAATCGCCTTGTCCATGCCATCTTCCGCAGCTTGACTAATTCCACCGGATACGTGCTAGTGAGAGGGAGATCCAAGATTTAAAGTTTATGGGTTCCTATAGTCCAATTTAATAACCGGGTTCAAAATCAAATATTTATAGACATTTCATGATTTTTTTAACACATAAACAGGGTATGTGCAAAGTTCACACTGTCCACCAAAGCTCGAACAGATAAAAAGAACCCACCTTTATGATCCAATGTATAAAAACAACCCCTTATATGGAAATGCTAAAGCCAAGAAAGATTGTGTACATATAGCAAAATATTAGAACTTATACATAAAGCCAAAGAGAGCAAGATAGAGATCTTACAACAGGGTTGCGTTCATTAAGAAGAAAAGGGTTGTCATTAAGCAACTTTTTAAAGGCAACAACATCCCCAGATTGTGCTAACCCATGAATGGTAATGGGTCTGGAAGATCTTGAACGTTGATCCCTTGTCCTCTGCATTTCTTTTCTGTTTCTTCTTCCTATCTTTGTTTCCCCTCTCTCTCTCAAGAACAGAACAGAGATTGAAGGGAAAAGGGTAAACACAAGAAACTTTTTTTCTCTCGGGGGAATTTTGTCAAACAAGTCATAGGTGAGTCATTTAGTACACGAAAACTCGGCCAAATCTAGTAGCTGTGGCCGCTAATTTTTTTAGTAAATTCTAATTGGGTGGCTTTCATAGCTGGATACCAATAGCAATAAGCATCGCATGGCACTTTCCTTATTTTGACTCAACGGAGTTTAAGAAAAAAAAAAAAAATACATAAATTTTTTATTTTATGGTCTTAAATTGTTTGAATGTAATATATATTAAAATATTTTTTATTTTATAATTTTAAACATATCATATGAAAAGTCAAAATTAAAAAGGAGAAAAACGCTCAAATGTGTCTATCATCAAACTTTGAGAAAAAAATTTATTTACGTCATTTGTTAAAAGTTTAGTTCATCTATGTTATTTTTGTTTGAGAAAAGGTTCATTCATGTCATTATTTATTCATAGATGAACTTTTTTCTCAAAATTTGATGGCATATTTGAAACTTTTCCCATTAAAAAATTATCAAAAGAGAAAAAAGATTGTATTTTTTACTAAATAGGCTAAAAAAGATAATCAAAATGAAATGGAATAAATAGTTTATATGTTATTTGTCATCACGGCATCACCTCTAAAATAAATAGAATTTGAAGTATATTGGTTAAATCTATTTAAATTTGATATGGATCTCATAAGAAGTCTGATGTTGGTAGTGAATATAAAATAAAATAGACGATCTTTTGGGCCATTTTCATCTCTTGAATTAGACTTGTCCGAGGGTCCTTCGTTTCGATGTGCCCTTTTTCTTCCCAAAATGGAATTTCTCTTTGCTTTCTCTCTTTTTTTTTGGGGGGTTAAATTTAGACCATTGGCCTTTTTATTTTGGGCAAATTACTTAACTACACTCCTTTACTTACCTTAATATCCATTTATCCCTACTTATTTCAAAAATTTTCAAAAATCCCTTATTTACCTATGTATCCCGCATGTATCTCGTGTACAACGCTATGTATCCCGCTATGTGGAATGTATCAAATGTTATGTATCCCGTGCACAACGCTATGTATCATGTCCACAACACTATGTCCCGCATGTATCCCGTGCACAACGCTATGTATCCCGCTATGTGGAATGTATCAAACCTAATGTTTCCCGTGCATAACGCTATGTATCCCGCTATGTGGAATGTATCAAACCTAATGTATCCCGTGCACAACGCTATGTATCTCACAAACATCATTTTTAAGGGATTTTTGGTAAATAGAAAACTAGAAGGGATAGGATATTATTTAGTACTTATAATATGTGGTTCCTATAATTTATACTTTTATTTTCAAATAATTATGTACAAGATGGGCCACAGATGTGACCAACTAACAACCACAAAACAAAACTGGATAGTCCAACCCCTTAATCTCTTTGCTTTCTCTTTTGACTTGTGCCAAACTGTATTTTTTGTTGTCATCGAGAGAAATGATTCATTCAACCTTGGTATTGGTAACCAAGACATCCCCTCTGTCGAATAAATCTTCAAATCATTATCAAGATTGCTAAAAAGGAGCTTATTTCAATTTTGAATACAATAATATGAAGAACGAAAGTATAAGAGGACAAGAAGAAGAAGAGGCGAATACATTTTACTTGCTTGATGACCTCTTTGCCAGAATAGGAAAAATTCAAAGCTTGCAAGAATGTTAGACTTTGAACATTGTGTTGGACATATGAATTATAAAGTTAGGATGAAATAATCTATATTAAATCAATAATCAATTACTAGACGAACTGGCTAACCCGCGAAGGTGTTCTGCATGGTGGATTTCTGCAAAACATATTAGCCATCAAGTCCATCATTATTGGATTGGGCCAAAATTGCACAAGGCCCAATAAAAGCGGGGTTTTTTTTCTGTTGGGCCATGTATAGAATGAAACAGAAAATAAGCAGAAATCAAAGATATCTCTTTGAGAAATATAAATATTTTTTTAAAGTTTACAATTTTTAAAAACATTTTTGAGGTAGATCGACTTAAAATAACAGATAACTCGCCATACTAAATTTGTTGGTTTGGAACCTACAATCTTCAGATCATGAGCATGATGAGTTTACTAATTCTATTACTTAGCATTTCGTTTTTGTTGTATGTGAAGTGAATGTGTAGTTGAACCATACAACTACAAGACTATTTTGTCTAGCGGGAATCGAATGAATTAAGAAGTGGCGAGTACATCAATAATCTCTTAGATTTGTTAACGTGTTTTTACTAGATATTTTTGCTCAAATTTTTTAAAAGTTCATATGCATGTTTTCAAGCATCCACTACTTAGAAAAGTCAATCACTTCTAATATTTCACCTCACTAATTATATGTGTTTAGATATGACTAACTTATAATGTAACATATTAAACGTTTGAGGGTGTACACACATAATTATTTTCAAAATTTAAATAAAAACTATCTAATTGAAATACACGATAATTCAAATATTTAAATAAAATATATTAGTAATAAATCTTAAAAAATTATCAATATATTTCTCTCATCTTAATTTTTTTAGAATATCAAAATCCCTAAATTTCAAATTATGAATTAGCCTCCTATAAAATAGGTTAATAGGTATGAGGTAGGAAGGAAAAATTGTTACGACATTAATATTATTTTCTAATAAAATTTCCTATAATCACGCTGTCATTCACATGGTTTTTCTTTCCAACAAAAAATAATGACAATATGACCAAACTATGATTGGTAAATTCTTCCATTATTATGTTTTTGGTCACACAACTTTATCCTTTTCTGAGGTCAATTTAATAATGTCATTTATTTCTTTAAAACCAGAAATAGATTAATCTTTTAAGCCAATTCCGCAATTGTCGGTTAGGTAATACTCTTCCATTTAATTTTATTCGATTTCTATATCAAAAAATAATTTTTTTTATTATTATTTTCACAAATTAGAAGAGTTTTTTTTCTTCATTTATTGTTTTGAAATAACTACGTGAAATAATAATAGTTTAGAGTTTTTAAAATATTATTAATAAGATTTTATTTTAAAAATATAAACAAGGTAGGGCAAACGTAAGTGTAGGTGCAAAACGCTGTTTTTCCGTAAAAAAAAAAAAAGACCTTAGATAGAGTTTTTCTTTTTTAAATTTATTCTTAATTAATTGAAATTGGACCAAAGTTTTTATTTATTTATTTGTCTTGTTTCCTGTATTTCAGGTCGAACATGACTTGTTCTTTTGAAATCTTCCAATTTTATTTTGTTTACGGTTAGACGAACCCAGAATTTGAAGACTTTGGATACATTAATATTACCTTAGCTCAAATATGAGTTCTAAGATAAAGTTAAAATAAAAACAATAAAATAAACCAAGATCTCATTGGTGGATTCCCTTGCTTATACTAGCAACACAATGACAATCTTATGTTTTTCATGGGTGCACGGTTAATTATATCCTAATTTTTGTCAGTTTTTCAAAATAGATATACACATACATACATGATTTTTTCGAAATTAACGGGTGCACCCCACCTAGAGGGGTGGGTCCGCCTCTGTGTTTACTTAATAAAAGTTACTATATTTTTTCTATAATTAATATTCTGTAACAAACAGCAAAAGACCAAAACTAATGGCATGATTTGCATTTTAAATAGACT
The DNA here is from genome assembly GCF_019186545.1 of Solanum stenotomum. Classification (NCBI taxonomy): domain Eukaryota; kingdom Viridiplantae; phylum Streptophyta; class Magnoliopsida; order Solanales; family Solanaceae; genus Solanum; species Solanum stenotomum. The sequence continues at coordinate 64,339,831 of NC_064285.1, forward strand.
GATCTTTAATTTATATCTTTTAAGGACACAAGATATAACTTATAGAATATTATAATATGAAAATACAATTTTTTTTCTTATATAAAAAATTATTTACCCCAACATTAAAAATTAAACACCAATACAAATAGAGATAAAGGACGAAATGACCCCTAATAATGTGAAATAAAGAGATTATTTTTGATAAATTTTGACTCAACGAAAAATATTCTCAAAGTAGAATTGCAAATAAAGACTTGTTGAGAGGGGTCATTTTCTGTCATTGTGATTCCAGCCTACCATATCGATATTATTAGTATTATATTACGAAGTTTAATATAATATAATTTTGACTTAAAAACTGTTTAATCAAGGATTTTTACTGTCGTTTTCTGGAATATAAAATTTCTGTAATTCATTTTTATTGCATAATATATATATATACTTGTCTTTTTACGTTTGCCACATCAAAAGATTTTAAAGCAGAATTTTGAATAAAAAGATATGTGAGTTTGACGTGATATATATCCAAACAAATAACATCGTTATTTATAATAATGTTTGAAACGTGAAGTACTAACTAATAGTGTGGTTTTATGCTTATATTAGTATATATATGCTCTAATTAACAAATTGGAGTTATTAAGTTAATTACCAATTTTCTACTTTATCAAATCCACACTAATTAGCTAGTAATTGTAACTTTTTTCTAAGCAACTTTATAAGTAAAATTGTAAACTAATCTTTTCATTTGTTTCAATTTATTTATCTTTATTTTTTTAATATGTTAAAAAAGTAATGTTTTTCTCCTTTTCTTTAACCACTCTTCAATTACGATTTTTCATATGATATGTGTAAGACTAAAAAATTAAAAGATGCTTTGATACGTTAGATATATTTTTAACTTAATAACACAAAATTTAAATGTTTTTTTTATTTTATCAAATTTTATATTAAATAAAAAACACATAAATAAATTAAATAAATAAAAAGCAATATAAAAAAGAAGGTCAAACACGGCAGTCCAAAGTCCAAACAAACAAGAGCTCACCAAAGACGTGCAACATTATTTCCGTTTGAGTTTAATTTGTAAGTACCGATAATATGATGTATAAATGTGTTTTTAAATCTTATTATGATTAGTATTTATGTCTTTTAGTTTTTGGTATACGTAATTAGATATTTAAATTTATTTACAGTTGTACAGATAGACTACAGTCTACAAATTGATGCATCTAATATGACAATTCACATATGGGATATAAACACTTTGAACTGATTTTTGTCATGTCATGTAGAACGCATGTTATGTCATATGACGTATGCGTTTATTTGTTCAATTTTATACAAGTTTAAGTGTCTAATTATGCATATTCATATATAGTACGAGGACATAAATGATAGTTGATGCCAAGTTAAGTCACGTATATACATTATGCTTTGATAGATTAATAATGTAGATGTTTAGTCATTGATTTCAGGGAATTTTACACAAATCACATAGTGTTAAGAGCTAATTACATTCTTATCCCTACTCTTTTTCAAATTATAAAAAAATTCTTAAATGTGGTGGAATCCGGAAATGTACTGATACCTCACATTCATGTTTCAAATACATCGCTCAACGTCTCGATACATCGCGTATCCAATCAATACATCGTGTAAAGTGACGTATCAGCGAATAGGAGAGAGTAGAAATTTTTGTAATTTTTTCAAATGGTAGAGAATTTTAGAAAATATGATAAAATAATTAAATTGTGTATTTAGGTAATTTTTCTTTTAAAAAATATATATTTTATTTTAATTTATAAAGTTGAAATTGAAGATGAAGTTGCATTTGATTATACTTCTGGCACATAATATTAGAAATAATGTTCATTCTTGAATAATGTATAAATTCAACTTTAAAATGAAAAAAAAAAGTAATTGTAAAATAGATTATATATATAGTTATTTTCTAAATTCAAATACAACTTCAATTAAGATTTGAATTTTTCTTGGCTAAACTTAATTTTCAAAAAATTAAAAAATTATTCCATAAAATAAAATAAAATTATTGTCACTATAAATATTTGATGACCATGCATGCATAATATTTCTTCATTTGCAGGCCTTTCCAAATTCCTTCTGGCAACTAGTTGTCATTTGGCAAATATTATTCATGCAATTTTGCCTTCAACGACATGTTCTTTGGTTTTTACTTTATTAAATAAAATAATGCATCAAATATATATAAATATAAAATTCACCTACATTTAAAAGTCAATAAAATTGTTTATTGACAGGAAATATCATAACGTTAACGTAAGAATAGGTCTATAGTTCCCTACCGTTGAATAATAAAATCGTGCATAACTTTAATACTTTATTTGTTGGTCTTTATTGACATGTTAACAACAATATTACTTCAAATTTCAGCAAAATTCGAACCACAAAATCGAAATAAATATATGATATATTTTGTTTCTTTACAAAAATAATGCGGAAAAGAGTTGTAGAGAAGAAAGAGATCTCAAAATTGATGTTTAAATATAAAGTCAGGTGAATTCGAAATCGAAAAATCGAAATGCATGATAAGTGGCGGTCAGCGATACAAGAACTTGTTTTTTCCCCAAACTATTTAATTTAATTAGTGTAAAAATGAATAACGTCTTTCTATATAAATCCAAAAAGTTATTTTAGTTTCTTTCCTATAATGTGGGATGAAATCTCTCATATTACAAAATCTAATATTACATCTAATTAAGGAGGATTAATTAAAACATCCTTCATCGAAAAATCACTATTTATATAAAGGTCCACTAATCTATTCTAACATCCAATATTGAATAGTTTGACCATATTTTGAAGAAAAAGATATTTAGAAAATCTAGAAGTTTTCTGAAACCAGCTATTTATGGATAGTTAAATTATTATTATTTTTACTAATTGGATGATTTATTATATCTTAATTTTTTAAAAACGCGTTAATTATAATTAGATGTTTGGTGGTGTTTCCATGCATCCAGCTGTTTTTTGACATTTTACTTTAAATTTAAGGCCAATCTTCAACACTAAAATAAATATACTATATGTATAATAAAAAAAGAAAAAAATTGAAAATGTAAAACTACACGTTAACTAATCATTGACTAATTAAATTTAAAACCCAATTAGTGTCACACTAATCATTTACTTTAACCTAAACAATATTTATATTCCAACAAGATTTTAGTCACTCACATGAATATATAGGCTATTGAGTGATTATTTAGTACTACTAACTAGTAAGAATTTGTGACATGTTTTAACTCGTGTGTATGTTTATATCAAATTAATAGATTTATTAGACTTTTATTACTTAATAACAGTAGTCGATATGCATTTTCATCATCAAAATTACTTAATCATTAATAAGTTGATTATGGTTTGATATAGACTATACACATGACATATATAAATTAGTTTGAGTCTATTTCACGTGAATTATCACTTATAGAAGGCTATGTAGGACAAACGTAACTAGTTATAATTTTATATAAATTTAAGTGTTTATTAATTGCACACTCAAATTGAATATCATAAATATAAGTTGATGCCAAATTAAATGATATTTTCATGTTTTATATCTAATTTAAAAGTATTTGAATTTTGTTAAAACATAAAATAAAATTGACGTGTCATTGACGTGTCATTGACGTGTAGTACACCAAATTAGACATTCTAGTTGGAACTTATAATCTAGAAAAACGACAAAGAACATTAAATATAGTGCATTCAGATAAGAAGTTATTGGTCAAATTAATTTAATTTATTATGAATAGGTAGTTTAATAAAGTAAAAATAGGTAAATATTTATTCATTTGAATGTTTATATGAAATCGATTCAACTTAATGATTATAAACCTTAATCCGATAAAGATATAAGTTAGTTAATTATGATTAAGTGACGATATATGAATATAATGTCATACAACTATTCCTTAGATATAAACATCCGATGAGGTTAAATTTTTACTATGAAGATATAAATTAGCTAATCAATTTTAAGTCCGATAGATATATGTGTAAAAACTTATAGTACATATATACGACAAATGCTTAAAGTGTGACATGAAATTGAGCACCATGGCATGATTTTAATGAACAAAATTCTTTGATACTTATTAAGTAATAAATATTTCATAAAATTAGTTGAAATGCATATAAATTTATCTTAGCACGATAAAAAATAAAAAGATATATTACATCTATTAACTTAACGCAATTATTACTCAAATACAAGTGAGCTTTTTATCCATTTACCATGATAAGTTGACATTCAATTGTAGTTTTTTTTTTTTTAAATAGCAAATACTATAATTTGCTTATTTTAAAAAATAAATTAATAATATATTAAGTTTATTTAAATTAAAATATTAGAAAGCGAAAGCGCGGGCAGGTCGTGTTACGACCGGTCCAATTATTTTCCTTCGACCGGCCGACTGCGGCCACGTGGATATTATCAAGCCATCAAATGCGCCTTAATTATAGTTTAGTTGTATAATTGAAATATATGGATATTTTTAGAAAATATCTTTTACCATAAACTTAATTATGGCAAAGTTTTATTTTTATAATCCAAAATAAATTATTATTTTATAATTATATAGATTTTTATACCAAAACACAAGTGTAAAATTTTTGTGATAATATTTATTGATCTTTGATTAGGAGTGGAGCTATTTTTATTTAAGAAAAAGTCAATTGATATTCACTTGTAAAAAAATAATGGTATATTGAATTGGGTATTTACGTTAAATCTTAAAAGATAAATATTTATTCGCACAATGTGTTTATGTTTAATTTTTTTTTTGGTAATAAAGTCATTTTATATACCAAAGTTATGTTAAATTATTACAACTTATTATAGTTAACTAATTTAATGAAGTGAAAATTTATATTTTTTCTTGCCTCAAATTATATGTTGTAATTTTTAAAAATAATATTTTACATTATTTATCATGTTAAAAATTCAAGATAAAAAAAATCACCACGACCACATTTTATCTTTATTAGTAGTAGTTAACTTTGAAGACTACAAAACCTTAATAGAGTAAATATTTGAAGAAAATAGTAGTCAATTTAAAAAAAAATTAAAGTTACTTGAGAAATGTGTAAAAGAGAAACACGATAAGATTAGAAACGAATGAAGTATTCCACTAATTAAGCATTTTTTAAGTAATCTCAATTTATGTAACACATTTTCTTTTTAACATAAACTATTATGACTAAGTAAGTAATTACGTAGTTTTCGATCCGTATTAGTATATATTCATTGATTTGACGTAAACAACTCGCACGAAAATCAAAACACAAAAGTTAAAGTTATTAAAAAGAATAAAAATAAGTTTACAAAAAATAATTAAAATATCTTGTTCATGCTTATTCTTCCCTCTTTTTATTCTACTACTAGTATACTAGACTCTGTTTTTCCTCTTTTTCTTCTCTCCATTTTCTCTCCTAAAAGGAGTAAAATTCTATAGAGAAAAGCTAAAGTTATATGAATTTCTTGCACAAAATCACATTTTTCTTAACAAAGTTTTGAGTTTTAACCAATTTTTGTTTGTATTATTTGATTTGATTTCTGGGGTTGTCTTCTTTTTTCGTTTTTTTACACACAGAGGCACATAAAGGGTCGCCGGAAAATGTCAACTCCGACGCCGGTGACCGCTCCGGCTCCTACATCACCGCCTAGTAATGCTACTTCTCCTCCACCGTCGACTCCTGCAACAGCTCCTCCGCCGGCGTCTCCGACGCCCCCTGCAACAGCTCCGCCGCCGGCATCACCGACCCCACCGGCAACGGCTCCACCTCCATCGACTCCTGCTCAAGCTCCTCCACCAGCAAGAACTCCGACACCACCGGCAGCAACTCCTCCGCCGGCTAGTTCAGCCTCTCCCCCTCCACCAACTACACCTGCTCCGTCTTCCAATCCGCCTCCGTCAACAACTCCTGCTCCATCTGGGTCTCCTTCTCCACCATCCACCACCCCTTCAACCCCATCTCCTCCTGGTTCTACCCCGTCACCGCCGGCGGGAGGGAATTCTCCGCCATCACCTTCAGGGGGGTCTCCATCGCCACCTAGTGGAGGAAGACCATCACCGCCGGCGTTGTCTCCACCGCCGTCAGATGAAGGGTCATCGGGAATATCGACAGGGGTTGTTGTTGGAATTGCTATTGGGGGTGTTTTAATTCTTGCAATTCTGAGTTTGTTGTTCATATTTTGCAAGAAGAAGAAAAGGAGAAATCATGAACCAGTTAATTACTATGTTCCACCTCCACCACCACAAGGGATCAAAGGTGAGATCTTATTTGAATAAATACATAAAAATCTGAGCTTTTAGTGTCTGGATTGCTGAATAGATCTGTTTATGCTTCCGTTTGGTCGTAGATTTTGAAGTTGAAACTTGAAAATTTGAGTCCGGACATGCATTGTACTTGGAAAAAAATTGAAGATTATGTGATAACTTTTATGTTTAAAAAGGCCAAACATTAGCTATATATATAGTCACTTGAACTCTTCCCGTGAATATTTACCAAAATTTGCACTGTGAGAGAGATTTGTCATCCTTTATGTACAATTATCAGTGCTGATGATAATTAACAGGAAGTTGTCGAATGTAGACTTTTTTGACCATTTAGTTTCATTGTAGAATGGCTTTGTGGAGTTTAAGCATCAGAGATTCAGATAATTAGCTGTGATAACTGATAAGAAATGATGAGCTTGAAAGTTGATGGATTGATTATATGCACTTACACATTGTAATTTTCTTAATAATAGGGAAACAGCTTGATAGGAGAGTGTTTGATGTATAAGCCATTGGATGTTTTGAGAGCCTTGAAACAATTTATCATTGGCATTTAGTTATTTTTGAGTTTTATCGGCCAACATAATTGTTTGTTAAACAGGATTTTATATATTTAATTCTTGATAGTGAATATCTTTTGATGATCGATGTAGTCAGAGTCTCGATGATCATTAGTCATGACTAATTTTAATGTTGTTTGTCAGCTGACCCTCATGGTGGGCAAATGCAACATTGGCAGCAAAATCCTCCACCTCCGGCAGATCATTTTGTTACAATCCCCCCTACACCGTCTCCTCCACCAGCAGGGGGGTTACTATCTTCACATGCTCCACCACGTGCACCTTCACCTCAGCCTCAACCTTACATGAACAGCAGTGGAGCTTCTTCAAATTATTCTGGGTCTGAAATTGCGCTTCCACCACCTTCCCCTGCCATGTCCTTAGGCTTCTCACAGAGCACATTCACATTCGAGGAATTGGTTCGGGCAACTGATGGCTTCTCAGATGCTAACCTTCTTGGACAAGGTGGTTTTGGTTATGTGCACAAAGGAATCCTTCCTAACGGGAAAGAAGTTGCAGTTAAACAGCTTAAGGCTGGAAGTGGACAAGGGGAGCGTGAATTTCAGGCGGAAGTTGAGATTATTAGCAGAGTACATCACAAGCATCTTGTGTCTCTTGTTGGATACTGCATTACTGGGGCTCAGAGACTGCTTGTTTATGAGTTTGTTCCAAACAATACTTTGGAATTTCATTTACACGGTAAATCTATTTTACTTCCTATAAATTTCGACTCAAATTATACATACGATCTGTCTAGTAACCAAAATTCTTATTCTTATAATATCTTAGGAAAGGGAAGGCCTCCTTTGGATTGGCCAATACGACTAAAGATTGCTCTAGGGTCAGCTAAAGGACTGGCATATCTGCATGAAGACTGTATGTTTTTCTGTCTTTCTCATTCTTGAATCATGTTATAATCCTTCTAGCCTTTTATGTCATGTGTTCAATATGTAAAATGAATTGTTTTCTCTTCACAGGCCAACCGAAAATCATTCACCGTGATATCAAGGCAGCTAATATACTTATCGACTTTAATTTTGAGGCTAAGGTAACAGTCTTTTGCATGTGGATTGGAACATGTACCTTTTTGTTTGTTTGATTTTTGAATCGTTGACAATGATTATCTCCAATCCCTTTTACCCGGAGGTTGATATTTGCTAATTATACATTATGATGCCATCAGAAGTTGAATTCAGTTGTACTTATAGAGTAAATCCTGTTTCCTCAAAGAAGCTTTTTTTGCTTTCTCAGGTTGCTGATTTTGGACTTGCCAAGCTAACTTCTGATGTTAATACTCATGTCTCCACCAGAGTGATGGGAACTTTTGGGTAAGACTTGGATTCTTGTGTGATAAATTAGTTACTTCCTTTTCTTAACCGTGTTATTGATATTCCAGTGAGTCGATGTTAATGACCAATGGCTTGCTGCTTCTTTTCCATTTGATCATCAAGTAGACCTGAATGTGTTTCTTCATTATTGTCAACCCCCTAGGTATTTGGCTCCAGAATATGCTTCCTCTGGAAAACTTACAGACAAGTCAGACGTATTCTCCTTTGGTGTAATGCTTCTTGAGTTGATAACTGGACGTCGGCCTGTTGACTCTACTCAATCATACATCGAAGATAGTTTGGTGGACTGGGTGAGTAGTTATGCAGATATGTGTGACGGGTTTGATTTCCTTTCTTTCCACCAGTTCTGCAGTTTTGAGTAATTTGTTGTCATGACAAAGAAGTTACTTTTCTTTCTATTTCAGGCACGTCCATTACTCACACGAGCTTTAGAAGATGAAAAGTTTGATACCCTTGTTGATCGTCGGCTAGAAAATGATTATAACCATAATGAGATGGCTCGCATGGTTGCTTGTTGTGCTGCTTGTGTGCGTCATTCAGCAAAGCGTAGACCACGAATGACACAGGTGAAATTCCATTTTACATTTAAGATTAAAACATACAAGCATTGATGAAGTTTCGAGTTACAATGAGCTGCAACCTTCTACAATTGAATTAAAACTAAAAAGCACTATGTTTGATGCTCTAGTCAAGATGTAGATTGCAAACTTAGACATAATATCCGCAATCTTAAATTTATACGCTATAATTGAGCAGGTTCTCCGAGCCTTGGAAGGAGATGTCTCGTTATCAGACCTTAACGAAGGGATTAAACCTGGACACAGCACAGTATACAGTTCATATACAAGTTCAGATTATGATACACTTCAATACAACGAAGACATGAAGAAATTCAGGAAGATGGCACTCGCGACAAGTCAAGAATATGCCAGCAGTGACCAGTACAGTAATCCGACGAGTGAATATGGGCTAAACCCGTCTGGATCAAGTAGCGAAGGCCATCAAACTGCGGAAATGGAAACGGGTCGGATGAAAAAAGACAGCAGAGGATTCAGTGGAAGTAAAGGCTTCAGTGGAACTTCTTAGTACAAGAAACTCCATTTCTGTATAGTCTTTCAACCTAACTCTTTATGATATGAATGCTTCAACAATTGCATAAAAGTGATGATTTATTTTGGTCAATATACAGGTTTTTTTCTTCTTTTTTTAAATGAGATAAGTTCTCCATTGTATTTATACTGTTAATTCTTTTATTCAATGCTTCAATTGTAGCGTTGATTGTTTTGTTCATATCAACTTAGACTTATTCCTTGATGTTTTGTTTTTTTGGCTGAAGTGTGCATTTGGCAAGTTGGATTTGAATCAATTGATTGGTAGATGACAAAACTAAGCAAGCTGTATGTAGTATTTTATTGAACTTTGAATTTTGTCTTTTCTTGAATCCAAGCTGTCATGCCAAGCTACTGACTTTTATTTTTGTTTTGCTACTTTGACCAATGTGTCTTGTTACCCTTGAGTCGAGCATCTTTCAGAAACAACAACAAAGTTAGGGATAAAATGTGTGTTCATGTTATCCTCATCAGATATTAACCGTGAGATTATATCGGATATATTGTTATTTTAACTTTGACTAATGTCATGTATTACTACTTGCATTAAGCATTTTAGATTCTTTTGAGCACATTCTATGGCATAATTTAAGGGCAGTTTGTGCACACTTTTACTATTTCACCGAATACGTAATGCAATCTCCAACCAACGAATGTACTACATGTTCTATCTATTAAGGATTAAACTAATGTGACACTCCTTTATCAAAAATTACACTATATAGATAGGTCAAAAAAATAGAATTTCTTTGTAAATGATGTTTTTTTTTTGAGTGCAAAAATAGGTAATGTAATACTATTGTTTAATGGAATTATAAAGTGGTCCTTTGTGGGGAATTTTATGTTCACATGTTACACAAAAGAAAAGCAAAAGTTAAAAGGGGGTATCTATCAAAATTATATTCAAGACAACCTTTTTGCACATGCAAGAAAAACATGGGGACAAGTCACAACTTGCTAAGATCTCACCATATTTATTGACTTTATTACTTCAATAGCACATGGTTTTTTCTGCCAACTGTGTTTATCTTATCAGTTGGTTGTAGTAGTCTAGTATGTTTGTTGGTTAATCATTTGTTTGGTGGTGTTGGGTAACCAAAGTGGTTGGTTTAAGGCTCCAAGCTTATCCCAATGATCAGGTTTTCTCCTTCCTTTCGATTTATGTGAAGGTGTTTGATTGCAATGCAATAATACTATATCCGACAAATAAATTTGTTCCTCCAAGTAGCAATTGATATCTTCTACGACGTAGACATAGGGTGCCATGACACGAAACTTAAGAGCAAAATGGGAAAATGTCACATAAATTGAAACAAATAGAGTATTACATATGATAAACTAAACTAGTGGCAGAGCCATCCCTGTCCAAGGAATGTCAGTTGACAGTCCTTGACAGTCCTTCACTGAAAAATTACACTGTATAAATCTATATATTGAATCCTCATAATTTTTTCATGTTATGCTTATGTCTTTATATTTTAGCTCCATTAACGAAAATTTAGACTCGGCTACTATGCTCAACTGTATAAGATAAAGTTCCGGTTAAAACATAATGCAGATAGAATTTTTCTGTGAACATATAATGCAATTTAAATAAAAAAAAACCATCTAATGTACCCAAAAGTATGCATAGTGGTTAATGAAGCGAGTAAAAGTCGCAAGAAACTAGAATTCAAATTTCAACAGAACAAAAAAATGTTGATTTTTTTTTTCCGTTTATCTAAATATTAGTGGGTGAAGTTATCAATCTCAAATATTGGTGGAAGATAATATATGTCAAATAAAATAATCAAGAAACGCACATATCGACCACACTGTTGCCTATTTGTGGAAAATCTTTGGGCTGAAATGAAGAGTAGGAGCATGATGGACCATGCTTTGGCCCATGAATAAATTTAAGAAGCAAATTAGTAAGCTGAATTTGGTGAACCATTGGCCCATCAATAGTGATTTGATCTAATGGGCCTCTGCCACTTTCAGGTGCCAAAATTGGGCTATTTGCACTTCTGCTCCTATTTGTGCTGATCTTAAACTTTTTATCTTTTTAAGGAAAAAAATTAGTATAGCTTATATAAATCTCATAGTGTAAAATTTAAATTACATTCTATCCCTACTCTTTTTTATTTTATAGAAATCCCTTAAAATATTAGCCATCCGAATACATTAATTGTGACACAATATATATATGGTTGTTGTGCTTAAAAAGGAAAATAAAACAAAAGATCAAATTAAAATCCCATAATTTATGCTATTCAGTTCCTTTTTACTGTGTCAATCAGAGAAACGTATATTCTAAAATAACAAATCAATTCAAAATTCATGTTCATCTTTGTCCCTATTTCAATGAAGAAACTTTCGAGTAGGATTTAAATTTTTTGTTGAAAATTTGATAAGATACATAATGAATATTTTGATTTTGAGTGACACTCTCGAAGGAAGAAAAAATCGAAGATCGTAGCTTTTGGGTTCTTCGAATTCTACACAAATCTCACTATGGATGATCTGGGTTTCTTTGCCAATTTTCTTGGTATCTTTATTTTTGTGCTGGTGGTTGCTTACCATTGTGTGATGGCAGATCTCAAATATGAAGGCAATTGAAAGTTGTTATTTTATAATTAGCTTAGCCAAAAATAATTATGTATTTCCCGTAACTTCAATTTTCGAGTTAAAGATATGATAACAAAAGGTATGAAACGCATATTCATGTGCTTTAATCATTGTATTTCATTCATGAATTTGTATATTGTTCGATAAGTCATGATACATTACTGATTAGAACTTGATACATTAAAATTTTGACGTATATGTTATGGGTTTGCAGATTTGTGAGTTACTGTACTCTTAATATAAAGTATTAGATACATGTGAATTTCATTTTTAATTTTTGAATTTATATATGCACATATAAATCATGATAAATTACTTATTTCAACTTGATTGAATTTTAGTTTGTTGTATATGTAATGAATTTTTATAGATGTGAGTCAGTATGTTGTTACTATAACATATTAGACACATGTGAATTTTTATTTATCAGTATATGAATTTCTATATCAATATATGAATGTATGCATCAATATATAAACTATCGTGTATCTGGAGTTAATTATCATTAGGCGATTATGTATCTTAAATTGAGTTGATTGATAAGTGATGTATCTCTAACTTTTAAATGTGCACAAGTTGTTCCATCTTCTAAACTTATTTATTCAGTGTATAAAGGTGGACGACGATACATTGTTTACCTTGAGAGAAAACTATGTAACTATAGAAGATTTCAGCATGACGAGATATCTTGTGCGCACACAATTATTGTTGTGAAGAGCAAAAGTATTACAAAAGATACATTCATACTGCTTTGATTACTACAAACCAGCTGCATTAGCAAACACATATGAAGTTTCAATGGTTTCAATGCTGGATAAGGACGATTGGTTAGTACCAGAGTTTGTTTTGGAAGAAATTGTCTTGCCACCTAGGTACAAAAAGATGCCTGGATGACCAAGGAAAAGAAAGAAAAAACCTAATCAAAAGATAAGCACAAACACAAACTGTTGTGAACGTTATGGACAAAAAGGTCATAACTGATGAACTTGTACTTTCTTTTCGAAAGAAAATTGACAAACTCTCTTTTGGGACTACTGTTATGTTTCAGATACATTATTTTGAGATTATAGATTTTCAGTTTTTGCTTTTCAACTTTTACCTTGATAAAACATTACAATTTACTATTACCTGGTGAAATTTTGATACAATAAATTGAAATGTTAAGATTTTCAACCTTGTGTTCATTTTTTGTAACACATTATGTTTCATATACCTTTTATAAAAATAATGTATCATTAGCTATTTGATAATAATGTACCAGATATCGTGTTTTTGGAGATGGTACTCCTCAATATGGTTCAGATACATTTATATAGTGTATCCTGATCTAGTTGAAAATGTATCTGATACAATAACGTTGCGAATAGTAGTATATAAAATAAAATTAAGTGTATCTATAAATGTATCACGGTAAGTAAGAATTAATTTATCTATTAGATACATGAATGAATCAGGAACTAACTACAACTAATTATTCAATGTTTCGACATAAATCAATACGCAACTAACTAGAACAAAATTATCAAGTAAATACATAATTGAATCAACAATCAAGTTATAAATTACATTACATTGGTTACGTGTCAAAATGTATCGGCAATTAACTAAAACTAATGAGAAGAAATAATATTGTGTGTTTATGCATTAATGAATCTGATACTTAATTTTATCCAAATTTGTATTAGTTTATATAAGACAAATGTGTACGACAATCCATACAGTGAATAACAACTAAAAATAATAAAAGTTAAAGTCAAAATAAATAACTTTTTACAAAAAGACTCTAAAACTTGAGTACGAGTATCTTAAAACAATAAAAACAACAAACTCTAAAACTAAAGTTTATGTATCTCAAAAACAATAACACTATAAAAAAGTGTCTAACAACTGCTAGATAATGTTTATTCAATATTCACCAAATCGTCTTGAGCTGGTGCTGTGAATTCACTCTTAGGCCTTGGTGGATCCCCATTTTCACTTACGTATCCTGCCTTAGCCTTTTCAATACCCTTTTTTCATAATAGGGTTGCATATCGTGTACGCACATAATCTAAACAAAATGACAAACAATTAAATTAGTAACTTGTAATGTATCTTATGTGTGAATTTGATACATTTCAACAAATTTTTGAATTTGATACATATTAAAATTCAAGTATATGATACATAATAGCAAATATAAAGTATTTTAACTGTGTATTTGATATTGATACTCATTACAACTTGATAAAGTGCAAATGTATCAAAAACTTATATTTGATACTAATTATAACTTCATATACTCATTATGTAATATTTATGTATCATGTATAGTTATATGTATATGATACAACATTCTGCATATTACAGCTCATTCTACAATGTGAACTTTATAACTTGATACATTCATGACACCTATTCAAAAAGAGAACAAAATTAGAATTTTATGTATCAATATAATATATTTAACTTGTGATACATGACAATACAAAAACAAAACTTTGCCATTAATATATCAGATTTTTGAAATAACTAACAAAGGGCAATATCAAACATCTGTCAAAAATTTCTATCTAATACTCATTACAACTTGATGAACTAATATTGTTTATTTTGGATTGATCATCAGTCTTTTCTGTTTCTCCTGTTCTATTGGAAGAATATCCAAGTACACCCCCACCAAAAATAAATCAGAAAAATTATCTCGACATAAAAATAAAATTAATATTGGGGACTGAAATCAGCAATGACAGAGAAATTAGGAACTATGTCGTTCTCATAATCACTAGTATTATTAATCTTAGATGAGTTTAATTCAATCAATGCTAGATGAAGAAGATGAAAAATTAAAAAAAAATCGAAGAACAATAGAATTGGGAAGATGAAAACTACATATTCATTGATTTGAAATTGATTGATATTAGAGAGAAACCTTTTGAAATTCAAATTGGGATGAAGGATGTAACTGATCAGATTATGGGAGTGAAATAAGGGAGAGATTTAAGGAGCAAAAATAGGAGGTGAAACGTGGGTTTATTGTGTTAGGAGTAATGTATCGGCTGACTTGAGAATTGGGAAATAATAAGGGATTTTGGAAATATTTTAAAATGGTAGGGAATAATGGAAATTATGGAAAATAAAGGTGTGTATATAGATAATTTTTTCAAAAAAGTAATTTTTTCAAGAAATTATTAGGCTAATGAATGAATTTAAGAGGCAATTAGTATGCTTGATGATTGTTAGGTAATGTTTCATAATGTATTATATTGTATTTTGTTATATATCATTGTATTGTATTTGTTTTAATGAATACATTATTTGGATATATTGTACCGTTCTCCGTCGTTACATAATGCTACTGGTCTATAATTTGAATAATAAACCTACAAAAGAAGTTGGATATGAGGTAGAGATACTATGAAAAGGTAGGATAAAAGATAAAATATAATTATTAAATAATAAACAAAAACAAAATGAGAAGAAAATGTTAAGGTAACGACACGATCACACCAAACTATTGTTACATAAAATTGGTCTTTTCGTCATTATCTAACGATGAATTTAAACGATACGATACAATAAAATTTAAGTAACAATCAAAACAAACATTGTATTTAAACTAACAATATAATAGGTAACAATCATCCAACCACGATGTTAACTTGATTTCAATTGATATTTATGCCTTTCAACTTTAAACGTGCATAAATAGACACTTAAATTTTTATAAAGTTAAACAAATAGATAAATGTATCCTACATTGCATATTACGTGATAATTTACATGAAGTACACTTATTGTAAAATGCCCAGTAGAATGCATGTACCTTTATATTCAATTTTATACGTATTAGTTTAAGTGTGTATTCGTGCACTAATTTTTTCTTGAAAAAGGAAAGAACTCATTGATATTAACTACCAATTCGAATTCAACACATATAGGAATCAAGAAACTCTGTAAAATTGTTGCAGATAAAAAGTTACGCTAAATCCAATGATAACTCTACAGTTCCTCTCTCCATTTTCTTCAATACCTTCAAAATCCCCACAATTTTCACCTTTCAATTCCAACCCTTTATCTAAAACCCTTCAATTCAATGACACCCATTTCAAATCTTTCATAAAAACCTCAAAGATTCTAACTTTCAAGTGTTTTAGATGTAGCAAATCTCAAAATCAGAGGTTTAAGTGTAAAGGGGTTAAAGATGAGACAAAAACGGTTTTGGACCGTGACGGCGGCGGAGATGGTGGTGGTGGTGGTGGAGATGATGAGCAATCGGAGAAGGAAAATGGGGTTTTGCCAGAATGGGTGAATATTACTTCAGATGATGCAAAAACTGTTTTTGTGGCAGTGGCTATATCACTTGCATTTAGGTCATTTGTGGCTGAGCCAAGGTTTATACCTTCATTGTCCATGTATCCTACATTTGATGTTGGAGATAGAATTGTAGCTGAAAAGGTAAATTTTTGTTTTATTTTGACTATATGTTTGTGAATTTGTTCTTTTGACATGAGTTGAACTTAAATGAGCTGTGAGTATTCATATAGCCTGACTCCAAATCGGGACTGAGTATTAGTATTAGCATTAGTTGTATTAGCAGCAGCAGTAGTAGCAGTAGTTGTTGTTCCTTGTATCCCACATCTTATGTTGGAGATATAATTGTAGCTGAAAAGGTAAATTTTTGTTTTGTTTTGACTATATGTTTGTGAATTTGTTATTTTGACATGAGTTGAACTTAAATGAAGCATTGAGGATTCATATAACCGGCCCCAAATTGGGACTGAGGCGTAGTAGCAGCAGCAGCAACATTAGTAGTAGTAATAGTTGTTGTAGTTCCTTGTCCATGTATCCCACATTTGATGTGGAGATAGAATTGTTGCTGAAAAGTAGAGTTTTTTTTTTTTTTTACTATATGTTTGTGAATTTGTTGTTTTGACATGAGTTAAACTTAAGTGAAGCAGTGAGGATTCATATAACTGACTTCATATTGGAACTGAGGCATAGTAGTAGTGTTGTTGCTGTTATTGTTGATGTAGTTGAACTTCACAAGGATAGTTGGGCTTAAGTTTGGATAAAGGAGGAGGTTTAAGGTAGGTTGAATGCTAGTGTAAAACTAGTCTAACTGTGATGAATCGTTGAGATGATTCATATAAGCTGAAACCCGGTTAGTTTCGGATAGAAGCAATACAATAACATACCCAGTGTAGTCTCACAAGTGGGGTATGGCCATATGGGGAGGGTAGGATGTATGTAAACCTTACCCCTACCTTTGTTGGGTAGAGAGGTTGTTTCCAATAGTTGCATAATTGATACTCTATATAAGGTGTTGATAAAGTTGGACACCTTTTTGCTGAATATAGTGTTCTGATTTAAATAGTGACAGTTGACAATTGATTTGGAAACTTGTAGCTGAAAAGTAATTTGCTTTATTTTGACTATATGTTTGTGAATTTGTACCTTTGGATGCCGATAACTTTGCTAGGATAGTCGGTCTTAAGGTTGGATAAAGGAGGAGGGTAAAGTATGTTGAAGTAGTGTAAAGACAGCCTAACTATGATGAATCATCAAATTCCAAGTGGTTTATATAAGCTAACGCCGACTAGTTCGAGATTGAAGCATAATTGATATATAAGTTGGACACTTCTTTTTTTTTTTTGCTGAATATATCCTTCTGAATAAGCTAGTGACAGTTGATTTATTTTCCAACATTGGATGTTGGGGACAAACTGAAATGTAAGGGAATCAATTGTTGGAGACAATTGAAATGTAGAGGACAATATTGTTGTGGAGTTTATGCTTCTTGGTCCCTCCTGGACCTAAATGTTGAATTTGAAATGAAAATGTCAGTATCAGAAAGTATAGACATTAAAATATGAAATAATTTAACTTTGAATATGATTTTAGGATTGTAGATACTTTTAGTGATTAGTGATCGATTTGCTGTTACTATCAATTGTAAATGCATCAAATCACCTTTTACTAGGTGTAAGAGAACTTCCTGCAAATTGCATCATCGTTCTTGTAATAGTGTTTGAAGTTAATGCTTATGTGTACTTGTGTTGCAATCATAGACTAGCTGAGGGTATGCACATATGCTTAAGCCTCCTACATAATCTTGTAGGAATAAACTTTAAACCTCCTGAAGAGTCTGTTCTTTCCATCTTATATCGATAATTTTGAAGTCATTTTTGTTCGTAACTATGTCGATCTTGTGGTTTGCAGGTCAGTTACTATTTTAGAAAGCCATGTCCCAATGACATAGTAATATTCAAAAGTCCTCCAGTTCTTCAGGAGGTAGGATACACGGATGACGATGTCTTTATCAAGAGGATTGTTGCAAAGGAGGGTGATATTGTCGAGGTGAGTTCACTAGATAATAGAAGCAATAATACTATATTCTAATTGCTGTGGACTTGAACTGCTTGATTTGACTGATCAATTGGTATTTCATGTCCACCACTATTTTATGTTATGTTGAGTCCCCCCCACCCCACCTAAATGGCTATAGAAGCAGCTGAATTGGTTGATAGAATGCCTTTGGGTGATAATACCCTCATATTTCATTTCTGCTACGCTCCCTCACCAACAAGAGTCGAGTCTTTCAATATCTGCATGTTTATCTCTTTGTCAAAACCATACACTGACCTGGTCGATCCAATCAGTATATCGAGGGAACAGACCTTTTTGTAAAAACACTCAGTTTGGGTAACGTATCTTCTCTCCGCCATTCCCCCTCTGTTGATTTATCATGTCTTTTTCGAATCTTTTGAAATAGCGCTACATAGATATTGATATATAACCATCGGCATTACCCAAGTGGTTCATGATAGAATTGCAACATCAATGTGCGTTGTCAAATTGCATGCTTCTCCGCCATTTGGTTCCACTCACGAGCTAGTCCTCAACAAGGTTTTTTGGCATCTAATTGCTCCCCTTTTTCTTAATAAGTAACCAAAGATTATATAAATTCGTGCACTAAGCCGTGCCACAAACGTAATTACAGATTGTGCAGATCCTCTATTGTGTCTAGGATTGCTTCTTCATGACATACAAAACCAGGTTGCACCAAAAAGCTAGCAAAAATATTCATCTTTGTTTAAGGCTATGTATGTTTCTTCTGCTGCCTTGAATTATTCTGCTAGTTCTCTTGAGCCATAAAATCCGCTATTTTAATCATAAACTTGAACTCCGCCTCTCTTTTTTTAATAAAATGCAATGGATCAGATTCGGAGACAATTATGGAAGATACTGTCCACTTAACTGAAATCCTCTTTTAGACTGTGCAATAACTTTCATTTATTCATTCTTAAACATCCGAAAGATAACTCAAATATTCAACCTGTGTAAGTGTTATAATTAGGTTCTAAATCCTAATATAGAAAAGGATGGTCAAGGGAAGTCTGCCTTTCATTTACCAAAACAGGACCCCTCTCATCCTCTCCGTGATGAATCTCCATACATTTAAATTGTTGGTATATGTCTTTCTTCCGGTTTATTTTGGATAGGGGGAGGAGTAATTTGTATTACCAAATATATGGCCAAATTGCCAGGAATATATAAGGAAATATTTTGGTGATTCTTGGTAGTGCAGGTTCATGAAGGAAAGCTGATCGTAAATGGAGTTGCGCGAAATGAAGATTTTATAAACGAGGCACCCAAATACGAAATGACACCAGTGGTATGTTCCATTTCTACTGATTCATTTAACTCAGCAATCAGCTTTCCTCCAATTCATTTTCTTAGGAAGTTTCAAATAAACAAAAATATTGGCTCATCCAGATTTGACTACCTAAAACCAATCATAGCTGTGGGCTATGTTGCTTGGACTCTTCATAAAACATCAACATATGTCTATCGGATTGTCCAAAAGTAGTGCATTTTGGAGGATCCAACACGGGTGGGGCAACATTGATTGTGGCCAAAGTCTGTTGCTTAATTTCTTAGTGTAAGAATGCTTACTGTTCTTACTGTTTCTTATCCATGTCTTACTGCAGCGTGTACCTGAGAATTCAGTTTTCGTTATGGGTGATAATCGGAATAACAGCTATGATTCCCATGTGTGGTGAGTTTTCCGCTCTCTGAAAAGTTGCAGCATCTCCTATAAACTGCTAGTTCGTTAAATATGCTCATCTTACGTCTGAATCATTTTTTTTATCAGGGGAGCACTTCCTGCGAAGAACATAATAGGCAGGTCCATATTTCGGTATTGGCCTCCAAAAAGAATTGGCGGTACAGTTCTTCCTGAAGGTTGTGCTGTCGACAAGCAGGAGAGTACTAGTGATATAACAGTGCCTCAATAACTTATTTAGCCTGAAAACTCCATTTCTGTTTGGAATTGATATGAAAATGTAAAAGTGATTATCTATTCATTGTTTTGCATAGTACTGTAATATGTCTAGTTTGAGGTAGGATGTAATGTAATAATAATGTATATTAGCAGGCATTTGACTTACTTGAGCTGAGGATGCAAGGTTTTGTACACATCCTCTTCAAATTCCAGTTGTAAAATATCACTGGAAATGTTGTCATTGGTTGTATTCGAGCCCTGATATACTTTCATCCGCAATTTTATTTTTTTTGATTTTCTAGATATCTAGTGGAACTGAGGGGTATTAGCTCTGTTGAGCGTAGTTCATTTGTTCAATTTTATACAAATTTCTAGAGAAAGAAACTTCATTTTCTTAAACGACTTCACAATTTAGCAAGTTCTTTATATTTTGCAATTTTCACTTGGTCACAATTTATATTTGTGACTCTGTTAAGAGTCAAGCAACTGTTAATAATAGTCAATACTAATAACCCAGTCACAATTTACATTTGTGACTGTTGGTTTCAAGCAAGTATTAACAATATTCAATAATGATAGCCCAAGAGGGTGATGCCAACTTCCTCAATGAAAAAATTGTAAATAAATCTTTCAAACCTGTAAATTTGCATTACATATACCATTTAATTTTGGTTAAAATTTACAACTATCAGGCCTTTGAAATAAATACGGAGCCAGTTACATTCTGTCATATAGGTTTTAATACATCAGTATAATTTACAACTAACAGGCGCCTTCCAATCGAGTTTTTCTGTTGCTACGTCTCAAACTCTAAATTTCCATCGATCAGCAGCATCTTCTTTAGTGAATTAGGAAACTACACAACAAGCCAATGATCACAGATAAATAAAAGACAATACTTTTCATAAGCAATCTTCTGAACATAATTAACATAATCAAAACGATATTTTTTCAATTTACACTGAGAGGATCAGTTATAATGAATCATTCACCACTATAGCATCCNAATTGTAAAATTTCATTGGATATGTCGTCATTTGTTGTATTCGACTCCTGATATACTTTCATCAGGATTAGTAGCAAAAATAATGCATGCATTAGCTCTTTGTAATAGTAATTCCTTGTTTGGTATATTTTTTCATGCTATTAGTTATATGCTCTGTTGTGTATTGAAGAATATATTACTAATATCATGAATTTCTAGGTATTAATAATGCAAAGAGATTTAATATATGTGGTGGTTAAAGATCCAATTACCCCTTTTATTTCCACCATATTGGCCAGAAAATTTGGCCACAATATAGCCAGAATAATATTTTACATATATTATTTTACATTTTTGAACATTTTTATCCTTTTAACTTTAGTACCTTTTAATTAAAAAATAAAAAAAAATTAATTTATTTTAAAATAAAAAAGATATTATATAGACTTCAATTTTCTGGAAAAATTTTTGTAAATTAATATTTTTAAACTATGTATACTATTTTTAATACAACAAATCAAACAATGCATAAAAAATAATCTATGCATAACTAAGACATAACACATAAACGTCCCTTGACTTGACATCAATTGATAATTATAATCCTTAACTTTTGATGTGCACAAGTAAGCACTTGAGATGTGTATCATCTACTTGTTTAATTTTAGGGCTAATCCATCGGTGGCCCCCTAAACTTGACACCAACTTTCACTTAGACACCTTAATTAGACTTTGTCTATTTTAGACACCTCAGGTAAGTTTTCGTTGTGTCATTTTGACACTTTTTGCATACACATCATAGAGAGTGTGATACACTCATTTATAGCGCGTGAAAAACTTATTTAATCAATTTTTAATTATTTTTTCTTCTTCTTCTTCCCCATTTTCAGCCTCCATTTTTCAAGCTTAACTCCATCCATGGTGAATATTTTAATTTTTTTTAAAAAAGACCTATTTTCAAGATTTAAATATTGAAATAATCATGAAATTCTTTTTTGGAGAAATATTGTAATGGAGAAGTGGATTTGATTTTTCTTCTTCCTTCACGGGCTTTCAAACTTTTCTTTCACTGTAAGCACTCTCTTAATTTTTTTTTCCAGTTAATTTTAATGATTTCCGTTCAATTTAACTGCTTTGTTATTGATTAAGAAGAATTTGAATCCATGATTTAGTTTTATTCTTCTATAATAAAAGGATTGGTGTGTGATTGAGAAGGTCGGGGGCGGGGGTCAGCGTTTCTGCAAAATAGTTAATTTGGAGAAGACACTGAGAAGGCTGCAAATATTTTTTTGTTAATTGATTAAATATTTTTTTAATTATGTGGGCAAAAATGCCACATGTCATCGATTCATTGGCTACTTTTGTTTGTTTCTCAAAATTTAATATTTAAGAATGATTTTGGGCACAAATGACAAATGTCTTCATTTAATTGGACACTTTACACGTCATTCGCGAGTGCATTACACACATTACATATTTTCGCTGATTGTAAAAAAAGTGTCAAAATGACACAACGAAAATTTACATGAGGTGTCTAAAATGAACAAAGTCTAATTAGAATATCTAAGTGAAAAATCGTGCCAAGTTTAGGGGGCCACCGATGGATTAACCCTTAATTTTATACAAGTTTCTAGAGAAGGAAACTTCATTTTCTTTAACACGACTTCACAATTTAGCAAGTTCTTTATATTTTGCAGATCTTCACTGTCACAATTTACATTTGTGACTCTGTTAGAGTCGAGCAACTATTAACAATATTCAATAATAATAACCCAGTCACAATTTACATTTGTGACTGCTGGTTTCAAGCAACTATTTACAATATTCAATAATAATAGCCCAAGAGGGTGATGCCAACTTCCTCAATGAAAAAATTGTCTATAAATCTTTCAAACCTGTAATTTTTTTGTAAATTTGCATTACATTTACCATTTAATTTTGGTTAAAATTTACAACTATCAGGCCTTTCAAATAAACATGGAGCCAGTTACATTCTGTCATATAGGTTTTAATACATCAGTATAATTTACAACTAACAGGCGCCTTCCAATCGAGTTTTTCTGTTGCTACGTCTCAAACTCTAAATTTCCATCGATCAGCAGCATCTTCTTTAGTGAATTAGGAAACTACACAACAAGCCAATGATCACAGATAAATAAAAGACAATACTTTTCATAAGCAATCTTCTGAACATAATTAACATAATCAAAACGATATTTTTTCAATTTACACTGAGAGGATCAGTTATAATGAATCATTCACCACTATAGCATCCACATATGGAATGCAAGTCAGATGACAATAAATACACATCATTTCCTCTTGGTTCAACATGGGTAGACCAAATATATCAAATCCCAGAATAAAACTGCCTGTTTTCCTTTATGAACAACCGAGTCTGAACTTGTGTTTCTTATTTACATTTAACCTAGGTTTAACTTTCCATCTCCAAGACAACGAGCTGAGCAGCTGCATATAACTTAGTTGGTAGAAAAGTAACTGATGTTGAATCATATTGGAAGCATTGTCATCATCGATTGCAATGTCAGTTACACGATCCCACATTAGTTACTTTCCTATCATCTTAGGCATGCCTAGCCTCAACTGCCATTCTCTAGGAAACGAGGGCACATCACCAGAGACCTACAATCCATCACTGATCACCTTAATTTCCCACACCTACACTCTATCATACCAATCATCCAAAAGTTACTAGCCCCCATCAAAATCATTCAAATACAAAGTCGAATTTTTTAAGGGCATCAGTTCTCCAAGGTTGATAGCATCAATGAAAGATTCAGACGCAAATTACCCATTTACGATATATAAGATTCATCAGTTGCCCATAAAACTAAAGTTAAAAAATGATTAAGCTAAAAAATGACAAGTAAATGGAGGATTATTCATTTAACGATCAGAACCTGTCGGGATTCACACTTTACATCATAAAATGTATTTCAGTGGATTGACAGACTTATGAATTCTATCATCACTTCGTTACTCCTCACAAGACATTAACATAACAAATAATCTTACAAAATTTAAGTACTTGCAAGAAAATATTCTGTAATTGAAAATAAAAAAAAATAGTGCTCAGAACTTCTTAGAGGGTTGTGTAAGCCATCACAGACCAAAGTCTCCGACACAAGATTTTTTCATCAAAGCACCATAAAAGGAAAAAATAACCTTCAAACAAATTTAAAAAAATCTCTAAATGAACACTAAATACAATACAAAAAAACTAACAGCAAAAGTTTAATTATAGGACTCAGTTTATGGGTGGTGATATATCAGAATGGTCGGCAAGGTGGTTTTAACACCATTACGACGAACGAGACCAATAGATATAAGTCGTCACAGTCCAATATCCCTTTCAAATTTTCAAAAACAAATCATAACTTAAAACACAAATAAAAAAAGAGTCATCAGATAGGAGCGAAAGACTATAAAGATTGTTCTATAATCACAAAGATTTCATTTGAACTATGCTTCTAATCATCATATGACCCATTTATTAAACAATGACACAAGTAAAAAACGATTTTTATAAAATTATTGAACACAAAAAGCATAAAAATATGATTGGCCTCATAGAGAAGATTAGGTATTCAACATAATGAAAATTCAGTCATATGCTTGTCTATAAAAGAAATTTAATCATCGGCCAATGATACATTAGACAAATAAATACTACAAAAATTCGAACAAGGTGAATGGTTTAGCTCAGGGGACAAAATCACTACAGAGTGGAACTAGTAATATCTCAAATTCAACAGTTTATGAATAATTAAGAAACTTCAACTAAAATTAGATAATACAAACTCATTGTCAAGATCAAGTCATTTATTTAACCAAATTTAGAGATAACTGTACCATAATAATTAGTGGATGTAGCAATTTGTTCGAGGCCGTAATCAATACGAGAAGAAAGCTTGAAAGGCACGGAGAATCGCTATACATATGGCCAACCTTCAATGCAAATGTATGTCATTTTGACAGACACCCTTGCTCTGCAAATTGGCTATGTTAAAAACAAAGCAACCAAGGTACCAAATAAGCACAACAGTGATGGGAGAAAATGTAGCAATTTGTTCGAGGCCGTAATCAATACAAGAAAAAGCTTGAAAGGCACGGAGAATCGCTATATATATAGCCAACCTTCAATGCAAATGTGTGTCATTTTTGGTAGACACCTTTGCTCTGCTAATTGGCTTTATGAAAACAAAATGCAAAGTAAAAAGTTTAAAGGGCATCAGTTCTCCAAGGTTATAACATCAAAGAAAGATTCAGACGCAAATTACCCATTTACGATATAAAAATTTCATCATTTGCCCATAAGACAAAATTAACAAAGCAAAATCACAATTAATGGAGGATTAATTAACTAATAAACGATCAGAACCTGTCGGGATTCACTCTTAACATCATAAAAATGTAATTCAGTGAATTAACATATGAATTCTATCATCACTTCATTCATCCTCAAAATAAATTACTTATCATTCAATTACAACTAACTAATGACACAAAATACTGAAATTGAAAACAAAAAAATGCTCAGAACTTCTTAGAGGGTTGTGCAAACCATCAGCGACAAAAAGCCTCCGACACAAGAATTTTTTCATCACAGCACCAGAAACGAAGAATTAAATTGAAAGATAAACAAAAAAAAAAGTGTAGTAAGTAATAGGACTCAGTTTATGGGTGGTGATATATCAGAATGGTCGGCAAGGTGGTTTAAACACCATTACGACGAACGAGACCAATAGATAAATCGTCATTGTCCATTAACTATTTCAATTTTTCAAAAAAACAACAATTAATTGCTTAAAAATCAGATTTTTAATACTAATATAAAGAGTCATCAGATAGGAGCGAAAGACTAAAAAGAAGTTTTGTAATCACATAGATTTCATTTGAACTATGCTTCTAATCATCATATGACCCAGTTCATACAGCAAAAAAAACAACCTTTTTTGAATTATTGAGCACAAAAAGTAGAAATCTGGATAGAAAAACAAAAAAAAAGTAGATGTAATTGGCCTCATAGAGAAGATTAGGTATTCAACATGATGAAAATTCAGACATATGCTTGTCTATATTTAAGAATTTTAATCATAGGCCAAAGGAAATTAGGTGAAAACAAACAAATCTAACAGAAACTGAAAACTGTAAACTCGAAGGGGCAGAGCTTACTCTTATGGAGGAAGTGAAAGCTGTAAAACCCTAGATCAGAACAGAAGAGTGAGTGATTGAGCTCAAGGAGAACGAAGGTAGTTTATATAGAGACGAATGGCGGAAGCTAGGGTTTAGTGATGGGCCTATATTTGAAGCGGGCCGATAAGAAATCGCTAAAATTATGGGCTTGTGGGCTCATATGTCAATATTTTTTGGAAAAAATATGCGTATAAACAAACATATACTAGTTAATTACTTGACATAACTATAATTTGCGATCTACTTTAAGCTATAATTACACGGCTCAGCTTTTTGGTTTTGTATAATTCGCACGTTTGTATAATTCGGAATTTGTATTTTTTGTATAATTTGGAATTTGTATAATAAAATTTGTATAACTGTTTACACTTTTGATGTTTGTAATTGTATAAATTCGTTATTTCAAGTTTATACAAAAAAAAACTAAATTATACAAATGTACCCGTGAATTACATAAACCTGCAAATTATACAAATCCGCAAATTATACAAATGAGACAGCTTAAATTGTAGCTATAACCCGTAAATATGCAAACTATAGCAATGGAGCATAATTAAGTTTATTATAGTGGCTATTTGCGAAAGTTCCTCGTATTTTTTGGGTTCTTATTGGGCTAAAATTCATAAGGCTTATTACTAAGGATGTGCACTCGGTACTTCGGAAAATGTTTTCTAGGAAAATAAGTGAATTTCTTACTTATTTTCTTGTGTTCGGTATATATATATCTAGAAAATTTGAGGAAATTTCACAAATAGCCACTAAAATAAACTTAATTACGCTTTATAGTTATAGTTGTTAATTATGTTTCGCAGCTACATGTTAGAGGGTGGAGAGAGGCGAGCAAGAGAGGGCAGAGAGTGGAGAGAGGCGAAGTGTATATGTATATCTGTCGAATTGTATATGCATATTTGTCAAATAATTGTATATATGTAACTGGTATACATATGTATTTGTACATCTAGTAAGCGAGGAGAGAGGGCAGAGAGTGAAGAGAGGCGGATTATATATGTATATCTGTCAGATAATTGTAAATATGTAACTGGTATATATATGTATTTGTATATCTGGGAGCGAGATTGGGAGAGGGAGGAGAGAGGCAAGCGAGAGAGGGTAGAGAGTGGAGAAAGGATAATTGTCTTTGTATATCTGTCATATAATTGTATATGTATATGCATAATTTGTATTTGTTTATGTATAAAAGAGGAGAGTGGTGAGAGAGAGGAAGATAGGAGAGATGCAACGTAATTATAGCTAAAATTAAGTTGTGAGTGAAAATGGAAACTATAACTATGTTAGCTAATTAACTAATATATATTTGCCTATCCACATAAATTCCCCAAACAAATACTGTGTAAGGTGGGGATGGGGACTAGGGGTGAAGATAAGATGTGTTGTTGGTGAGCGAGGAGGGCAAAATCAACGTGAAATTCACTTGTGGAATTTGTTCTCCCTATTTCACTAAAAGAAAGAATAAATCATTTATTTAAATTGTTAAGAAACTTATTTATCTAGAAAATATTTTTCGAACATTTAGATAAAATGAACATAGAAAAATTGAGTATCCTCTCATGTAACACACCCTAAAAGGAGATAATATTTTACACAAATAGGTTAATAACATTCTAATATAAGTATTATATAACACATTAAATAGGAGTTAAGCAAGAGGAGAGAAACCTATTAACTTGAAATTATCAACCAACTATATTTTTTCAAACCATTGCTATATTACCTACATTTTACACTGCAGCATAGTTATCACATAAGTGACCTGAATCTAACACCTCAAATATCAAGAAAATGAAAAAAGAAAGAAAGCTTTCGTGAACAAAAAGGTGAAAAAATGATGACTGATGAGCATTTTATCAGATGTGGTTTCTGTAAGGTCAACTTCTATCGACTTGAATACTTCCTGGATCCAGCGTTGACAGTATCTGAGGCATCGACATGCCACCAGATACAACAATTTCTGCAAAAGAGGAGAAAAGAGCATGTTGGAAAGTGCTTTAACCATGAGCATGAACATGATGTTTTCAAGAGACTGATACTGGAAAAAGGCTCTCGCTTATAGAACAAAACTCAATGCATATATTTGCAAGAGAATTTGACGATGAAAAGATCTCTTACCTATCCCTTCACGGACAGACAAGTTTGGTCTAATAACATCTTTTGCATTAACGAGGAATATATCACCAATGTAAAGATGATTTGTAGGAACATACACACAGCATAGCTCTTCGTCTCCTGAATAGTTCTGGATTGGATGTTAAGACAAAGTAGCACACAAGTGAATTTCAAAATAAAATAGACGAAAGATGCTATTGTACATAATTTTTTTCCAACAGCAGGGATATATGATCCTAACGCTACCCATAAGGGAATATTAGAAGTCCAGTTGATTGGATAACCGAACTTTCACCTTGTTGGTGAGGGTTCGATTCTCCCCTATTTCCCCTTTCAAAATTTTAAAATCAAACTTACCCCTTTACTTTGCGAAAAGGATCATATTTGTGCTTCATTATACTTTCGGTGCAAAAATACTCCTACTGTTACCAAAGTAGCTCAAACAATACTCCCCATCTATTAAAAATGTCCAAAGCGGATATTCAATACCACATAATCCTGTAACCCCTTTACATTCTTTTTCTTCCACCCCCTTCACCATCACTGCCACCAATATGATCACCACCGTATTCACCATAGAATTTTTCAACTCTTCAATTTAAAGAAAGAAACTGGAAGAGCATTTACTCATACGAAAGACCCATCCCAACTCTCGTCCATTTACTCACAAAGCATGCTTAAAGCTGGATATATTCAGATTTTTATTTTATTCTTAGGTCATATATATAACAACTACAAATAATGCAAGAGGATATGCTGGTTTATATGAATTATAATTTAATTGGGGTAATGAATGCTGCATTTCGTTATATGGGAAACAATTTTTGAAGGATTATTAACCGTTTGACGAGGTTATTATTCATCAATCATCACCATATCAATCTTGGAGAACGGGTTTGAGTTGAGTAATATCACCACTGAATAATTTTGGTAGTATTTATTTTGCAAGCATGAAGGCCTTCAGCGAAATGTTGTTCATCTTTTTTACCCTTCGCAATCACTTGATGACCCGGTGGAGAATTGGAACAGAGAGTCGCTTGCCTCCCATAAGTGTATTTGAAGTTGGATAAAATTGTAATTATGTATAAATTACCTTAGCCTCATGAAATATTTCGCATATGTTATCGTACAAGTCTTGCATGGAGCTTGTTTTGTAGAAAATATATTATTAGGGTTTATGCATAGTTGCAATTTTATCCAACTTCAAATACACTCGCGAGGGTAAAAAAGACTAACATCATTTCGCTAAAGGTCTTCATGCTTTTAATATAACATACACTAGTAAGAGTAAACAAGGGTAGTGTAACTACATTTCAAATCATTGATTTCTCAAGATTCCTATATTTTTCACTTTCTTGTAGTTCCTTCTTTGTTTTCAATTTGTGTATTATAGTTGGAAGTCTTAATACGGGAAATAGCTGTAATATGAACAAACTGTTCACTCAGTTTTCCAGCTATTTGATAATCCAATATATATCTTTTTAGTTCCACATGATCCAAAAATTAATATGTATACATCAATTGTGGGGGAAGGGATAAGATGGGTAGGACCGGTAAGGTGGCATGCCACGTGGTGTCCACTTCACCAAAATGTTAGGTGTCATTTGGAATTGAATGTCCACCTTGGACATTTCTAAGGGAAAAGGGGCATATTGAGCTACTTGGATAATGGTAGGGGCATTTTTGCACCGAAAATGTAACGGAGGGAAAGTATGATCCTTTTCGCATAGTAATGGGACAAATCTGACCATATTCCCGAAAACAATTGCTACACATGCCCACCATGTAATAAGAAATTTCAAAATGGTCTAGGAAAAGCTGATAGTTGAATACTTATTATTGAAGAACACAAAAAACGCACGTAATCATTGGCATACCTGCAGGATGACAGATGAGGTAATGAACCCAAAGGCATATTCACCAATTCGAGGATGCCTTATTATGGCAACCTCCTTGAAAGCTTGTGTGTTCTGATCTGCAGTATGAGGCTATGTATCAATCATTTCTCTCCAACTAAAAGCTATTTCGTGAAAATATGTATGAAACTGAAAATCCATAAAGCATACCTGGAGATATGGCAGAACTAATTTGCTTTGAAGCATTATATATATGCCGAACAAATGGCATTCTTTTGATGAACCATTCCCCAAGACCCAAAACAGAAGTCCCCAACCATGATGACATGAACACCCCGACCAAAAAAATGAAAGTGATTGAAGTCATAAATCCAAGACCTGATCAAAACAACCATAGAAAGCGAGGTCATTTCCAAAGAAGAGTATCACCAACATGAACTGCTAATATATCACAAGAAAAGAGCCTTAACCTAATATGGCTGACATTTACATAAAACTATTTGCTAATTCATCTGGAATGCTTTCTTCTTTGGCATGACATTGCATTTTATGTCCAAAGAGAGATAAAGACCATTATTTAAAGACACCATGAAATGAGTCAGTGCCATTAATAACATAGGAATAAAGTTAGTTGTTTTTCACGGAGAAGGGGCAAATGCTTACCAAAAACATCAATTCCAAGTTGAGCATAGATTGGAGAGAAAAAGCCATCCACAAAATGAATAAACCACCATGTTATGTAGAAGGTGACTGCTATAGGAAATAGGATGACACTGCAAAAGGATGTGAGTGAGTAACAACTAGAAAAGTAACGGGTACGTGCTTCTTAATCACAGCTGACAGTGAAGACAAAGACCAATTTTTATAAGCATACCCTGCTACTATTTTCCCATGACACTTCCAAGCAGCAGAATGGACTGGTTTAGACGTTTAGTTGCTTCGTATTCAAGTTTATTTTGAGCACTTTCAGCTCATGGATTCTTTCACAGTATAAGCTCAACAGCATAATCCATGAAAGAAGAACACTATTTTTTGTGATAGGTGTGTTACCTAAAGGATTTTTACTGTTTTCCTGTAATCATATTTGCCAACAAAAGCGTGTCATGATGAGTTAAATGGGGTAGTATGGTCGACGAGGATTCATATAATCAACCTCAACTTCTTTGAAACTGAGGCATAGTAGTTGTTTTATCACATGGTAGGAACAGTGTGACTACAAGCCTCACCTCTAGTTTGTTTTAACAGCTGATCAAAGTCCTCACAACAACTCTGATGCTTTTTGCTGTTCCAAGATTAACTGTCTAAGTTCAGTTAGCCGAAAAGTGCTTCTATTTTAGTTTTCTGAAACAGAAGCTAAAAGTGGGCAGTGAAGTCATCAAGGGACCTTAGAGTGCAAACCTTAACCTTGTAACAGAAGCTAGAAAGTGGGCAGTAGAAGTCTGGATCAGTTCCTCTGTAGGGCTAGGGCATGACCCCTTGCTAAACTAGTTCTTGAAAATCATTCTTGTGGCGCTTTGTTGTTTCTTCCTAAACTTTATTTTTCTAAATGCATGGAACCAGAAAAAGAGATACATCCTATGTCTAGATCAAAGGGAAGATTGAAGAGAAGAGAACCATTTTTACCATCCAGTCATGAATTTCTTAGAAGCCCAGCTCCTAACAACTTTAGAGAAAGTCTGCAGTTGCAAAATAACATACAGTTTTTGTCAGATAATGAAAAGAGAATTCAAGCTTAAAATATGAAAGTAGGAGTCAAAGGAACAGTACAATGATAGTCAATGTGACCAGTCCAGTAATTAATCTTAAGATATGAATAGAAAGTAAACAAAGTTAAGCTATGACACCAGGTCCAGTCACTACAATTTTTTTTTTATTTTTGATAATAGTAACTCACTACAAAATTAATCTTAAGATATGAGTAGCAAGTAAACTAAGTTATCAGCTATGACACAGACTCTGGCACAATTATCAAATTTAGACTAGTGATGCAAGAGAAGGGAAGAGAGGCAGCGCAAAGAGTAGAAGGAATCAGATGAGAGGTCGAGAAGAAGAGAGAGATAAGAATAGTAAATGTCAAAAAGCAAAGATAAATTAAAGAGACAAACAAGCTAACTAAAGCCCAACAGCATATAAAACATTACTGCAGAAGCTAAAGGCGGTACGATTTTTACAAATATGTGCAGTGCAGCACTGCAGGTAATGTAATAGTTAATCAACTTATCAAGTATGGTGCATCTGAAAAGTTATACACGGGGTTTGATATCAACTTAACACAATACATTTTCCAGGAAAAATTGATGGAACTCTTTTAGGCTTTTGTTAACTATTTAAAAATATAGTTCTCAACAAAAATGTTTTACCGTAATTGATTGAAGCAATCTATATCTTTTAAGGGCGCTATATATCTTTCAATATAACCGAAGGTACAGTAGTATATTTCTTGCTATAGTTTTCTCTATTTTACTCCATACCGATTACTTTCTCCACCAATATGTAATCATTATTTTCATTGTGGTTCCTCACTGCTCATACGGATCACCAAGCATCACTCCCATGCTCCACCTAGCTGGTACTATTAGATGCTACTTATTGTTATACTCATCCAAATATTATGACACAACAAATTAAGCCTAAATTGATCACTCTAACACCCGTTCCAATGCGATCTAGCACAGGGACAGACAGGAATATCATCAGATGTAGAAATGAAGCATGCCATAGATGTTACACCATGCAATGAAGACAAAAGCACGAATGCCACATCCAACAGATCTCAAACACATGAAAACTGAGTGCAGGACATTCAAATAATATATTGTATACATTAATTTTTACTTTTGATCAACAAAGTATATTATAAATTTGTACAAAAAACCTATAGTCTTATACAACAAAGGTGAGTATAGGGAAGGTGGGGTTTACGTGGACCTTACCCCTACCTTTGGGGTAGAGAGGTCGTTTCCAGGTAGACGTGCACAAAACCTATATCCAACATAAAATCACATACATAAACGTACACACATAAATTGATAGACACCCTATGTAACAGGGTCATGTCATCAAGTAAAGCACATATTGGTAGTCAAAAAAGCATAAAACATGATTGAAAAGGTCTCTAATACCCAACAGGAAATAATATGCAAAGCTTTTAGAGACTTTTAGCTTCGTATATGTAAGACGTCAACACACAGCACCAAACTGAAGTGGAGAATACGTACTTTAATAATTTAATATACTACAAATGTATTACCTTTTTGATATATTAATCATAAAGAGGTAGTAAAAGAAAGACTGAAGGTTGTAGCCCACCTGAGTCTTCTCCTACCGTAAAAACTCTATCTTTATCAGAGTTTCTCATGAACTAATTATGTTGAGTTCTTCTGAACTTGCTAAGTATTTAGTTTCCGCTCATTCCACAAAATAAATTTTCATGTGGCAGGAAACAATAAATAAACACACTGAAAAATTAACATCAAACAAGGTTCCAAGCAAAATTTTCCAGTCTCTATGATCAAATTTCTGTAAATTCTGTAGCAGTAACACATTTCAACTAACCCCTTCTAAGGTCATAAGCAATAAACTTGCCCCAGACCAGCACCCATGGGTGTTGCTTAGTGATCAATGACGGGAATTGAGAACCATCACATTTCAGGTTCAAATTTCAAATTTCAGCAGAGACAAAAAAACACTGTGATTTCTCCTTATCTGTCCTAGAGTCAGAGGATAGAGTGAAGCTAGCCCGGACACCAGTCATCAAAAAAAAAAAAAAAAAAAAAGTACCCCAGACCCTAGTTGTGTGATTATGCTGGGTATATGTTGTTTAAATAAAGTACAAAATCAACAAAATTGCTTCATTTTCCAGCATCCCCCTTTCCATAACTTTGCTCTCTTAATAAGTAAACAACCAACATGACATTAAATTATGCTCATAGCAAAGATCTATTTCTTTCCTTCTATAAATACTTCAACATAATCCATTCTCAAACAGCAACTCTTAACTCCTAATCACAAACAATAATCACTACCACACATAACAAATCCAGCAGAAACAGCTAACCAAAACAAATCAGATCACCAAATCTCCCTAAAACCCTAACAAAATTCCCCCAAATAACACACATAAAAATGAACAAACATATATACTAAATGCATCGAACTTTTCCCCTAAAATTCGAAAAAATTACGAAATTAACCTCGCGTCCGGAGTGATGGTGAGAAGAGGAGGATGATGATGAAGAAGAAGGCTTGTCGCCGGCGCCATCGTCGCCGGCGCCGGTGTTAGCCACCGGAATAAGAAGTTCACGATCTCTGTTAGAATTTGCCATTATCCTCTAATTTCTCATCTCCAAATTTACTTATAAATTCTTCTTTTTTTTTCTGTGAATTTTTCTACAGATTTTTAGAACTGTAACAGTTCTTCAAATCTATAATAATTTTTTTTATTTATATATTTTTTATATATAATTTATAATATTATTTATATATTGCTTGGTGATAGAGGAAATGTTGGGTAATGGGACAAAAGAGGAATTTGTGAAAAAGTTATTAGTTTATTAATAATTAATTATATTTAGCTACATAAATTAATGGATTATTTAATGTTGATGAGGTATTGGTTTGGCTTAGGCTGGGCCAGGTTGGAAATTTTGTCATATTGATGAGTGATGAGCTGGCTCCAATCATACTATGCCAACTCATCGGATCGTCTTTTCGGACTTTTATATATTGATTATGACTATCTGAATTTTACGAATGAACTGAAAGTTGGATCTATCATCGTGATGAAGAGTCAAGTTTCAAACTCTTGGGTGGTGCACATTTCAAGATTAGACGTCAATGAGTATATTGGACTATATAGAGATAATGGTTAAAACTATATGAAACTATCACCTTTTTGTTTTTTTGTTTTTTTATTTTTACGTCCCAAATTAGTTATTATTCTTTTTTTTTTTACCTAATACACTGTAATAAACATATCTAATTGAGTTGATGGTGATGGTTCAAACTGAAATTGGGAATAACTGATAGTTGACCTATTCAACTTGAAGGTGTGTTTTAATACATGGATAGTGATAATTTAGGTAGGAAAATAAAATTGTTCACAAAAAAATGATAGTTCGAATGTGTTTTCGACCATTAACTCAACTGTGTATGCAGGGAAAAACTCTAATAGCCTAGACATAAAGCAAATCCAGAGTTTGAAAACAATAGATGCACCACAAAAACTGATGCACATTCTCTATTTTAAAAGCTCAAACTCGAGACATTCTGACCAGCTTCAAATATCAATAGATTAGAGAAACACTAAGTGCCCAAGTTTTGATTGTCAAAGTCGGTGAGTATTTTTTTCTACTTCTAAGAATGATTAGTCATAAAATAATCAATTAGCTTATCTAGTTTATATTATTTGAGTTGTGATGGCAAGTTTTATGTAAGCAAGCAACTCCAGAAATAAACTAAAAAAATTATTTGATTAATTACCTTTAAAATATATTTTGATTAATAAAAAAAAAAAGGGAAAATGCATAAGTATCCCCCCAGCCTATGCCCAAAATTCCTGAGACACACCTAACCTTTACTAAGGTCCCATTACCCCCCCGAACTTATTTTTTAATTAATTTTTTACCCCTTTCGGCTTACGTGGAAATATAAACCAAATAGGTTGAAAGCTTTGTTCAACACGCGCCGGACTCCACTTTTTCAACTTTCTAAAAAGTAGCTTTTACACTTCCCAAAATTTCAAAAAGCTATCCTATTATTTATAATCTACTTTATTAATATAGTTTTAGTTAGTTATAGATTTTAATGTTTATATATTTTATTTCAAATTTGGGCATGTAAAATTTTGTAAATATTATATATATAATTTTATTTTATTTATAGATAAAAAAATTATTTATAATCTACTTTGTTAATATATTTTTAGTTAGTTTATAGTTTTCAACGTTTATATATTTTATTTTAAATTTGGGCTTGTAAAATTTTGTAAATATTATATATATAATTTTATTTTATTTATAGATAAAAAAATATTACTTATAATCTACTTTGTGAATATATTTTTAGTTAGTTTATAGCTTTCAATGTTTATATATTTTATTTCAAATTTGGGCTTGTAAAATTTTGTAAATATTATATATATAATTTTATTTTATTTATAGATAGTTACACTTTTCCAACTTTATCATAATTGTAGGATACTTATAAGACTAGAAGGTACTCTCTAATAGTGCATATAATTATTTTGTTTGTTCAAACATGTTTTTATTTGTATGCAACCTCAATTTTTATATCAATTATGTAGAAACTTTAATAGTGAATAATTTCGATCATTATTATTAATAGAACATAAGAAGAATTATTACTCAAAATCTTTACGTTAATAAAAATATAAATTGTTGTAACTATTATTTATAGATGATTAAAAAAATAAAATTGGGAAGAAAATAGTAAGTAAAAATTACACGTTATATTAAATTATCTTTACATTAATAAAAAAAGAAATTGTTGTTAGTATTATTTGTAATATAATTAAACAAAAATAACAATGGGAAGAAAATAATAAGTAAAGTTTACACGTTATATTAAAATAATAAGTATTAAAAATTATGATAAATTTTATAATAGTCATAACATGAATTTACGCAATAATTACTATATTAGAATACTAGAAAAATTGATAAGTTCCTCGACATCTAATTATTGATTAAAATTTAAATTATTATTTTCTTCTGTGAAAGTTTAAGAGATTAAATTAATGTTTTAAAAAATAATATAACAAACTGATTAATTAATTATTTTCAATGATTAATAAGAAAATGTATATAGTAAGTGCATGTATTATTATTACATTATTTATATCCACTCTATATTAAATCATTTTTCTATTATAGTTTGACGCAAATTTCAGAATGTAAAGAATATTTTGGATTCGAAAAATAAATATTCAAAATATACTAACATGTCATTTAATCTTATGATATTTTACATTTCATGTGAAAAAAAATTAAATATTAATTTTTTAATATGAAAAATATTAATTTATTAATACAACATAAAAGTAATAAAGGACAATATATAAAAATATTTGAAGTATTTGATAGTTTATTAAATTAAAATAATTTTAAATTAATATATAGCCGCGCAACGCGCGGGTACGTATACTAATGAAGAACAATAATAAAGAAGAAGACAATTGAGTTAATTATTATTTTTTCCAAGTTTATTTTAACACATGACCAATTTTTATTGGTCGGTGCTGTCTAAAAGCTGCACCCACGCGCTTAACATAGGTGAAATCACGGACTCAGCCACGTAGGCCGAAAAGTGGTAAACAATTAACTAAAAAATAAGTTCAAGGGGGGTAATAGGACCTTAGTAAAAGTTAGGTGTGTCTCAGGGATTTTGGGCATAGGCTGGGGGTACTTATGCATTTTCCCAAAAAAAAAAATGTTTGATTATTGCAATCAATTCAATTGAACATGTTTAGAACCTATTATACAATATTACAATTATTGCCCAATAATATAATTTCAATCAATTGCCACTAATAAACTTCATATTAAAGTATGACAATAGTTTTCTTTATACAGATTTTGGTCCAAATAAAGTTACATCTCACTCTTAGTAGTCGAGTCAAAACTTTCACTAATGAAATTCAAAATATTAAAAAAGATAAACACATGAAGAAGGTAACGGTATTCAACATTTACTATATATGCATAAAAATAATTTTGATGTCTATATAATGTAATTTTTCAATGAACCTCTTCGCGCCCTCCTAGATTCACCCTGTATGTCACCTTAATCTAAGTTCATTCCAGTCCAATATTATAAAAAATAAAAACAAAAATAACAATAACATAAAAAAAAAAATCTTAAAAATCTACTGAATCAAGCTTGGAATTTGCAATTAAATAAATCATGTTAAAAATGGACTTTATTATATTCCTTTGTCAGCAATAAATGTACAACAATATTATTATAGCAATTCAGCTTTGTGTTATTCTGTAATTCTAAAAATACAGTTTCTTCAATACTCTGTAAGTATAAGACTAGAAAGAGTATTTATATCTACACATTATGTATGCCAACCTGAATATATTCAGAGGCAAAGGCACAACATACGTTACGGATTCAGTAGAACTCAGTAGCTTCGACCCAAATCCACTAAATATGTACGCATAATGCATTGCGAACTCAGTAGGATAAATGGATTGTGGCTACTGTGACAAGTGAAGAGTCATCGTACCCATAAACTTCAAATCCTGGATCTGCCTAGCTCTGGATACTTGAAGTAACTATAGTGTGAGTTCAGTAAGTGCATCGTCGATAATTCCATTCACAACATGCTTCTCAATGTCAGTCACTATTTGTTCAACTTCATCCAGAGTAAATGCATTTCTCCAACCAAGATCCCATGTTGTACTAATCACTCCGTTGCACGATAAATCTCTTTCGTGTAATGCATAAAGAGTATCTACTGAAAGGATATTGGCATCAACCTTAGTGTGACTTCTCAAGATTTCAATCGCGCCACAAATTTCATCCAACAACTTGTTGAAGGAAATGGAGACTCTTGACATGTTAACAGGACTTTTTGATATTGTCAGGGTGCTCTGAGACCTTTTGTTTTCTAACAACTCGTTTGCACAATCCAGTACGAGTGTGCGGTTAGTCATTTCATTGTCCACACTTATTGTCTTCCAAACTGTTGGTTCCCATGCATCAGTGTCGAAAAGCTCCTCTGCCCGACTGAGGAATGATTCATTGCTCAACAGTATGTGTCGTGTAGTGGCTATAGATTTGAGGTTTTCCTTCTCAGTTGAATCTTGACAGATTTGATACCTAGTGTGCTCCATTAGTGGGATATTATGGACACACTTGATTAATTTCATGGTAGATTCAGTTGCGGAACATTCACCATTCTTAAGATTATCTGCAATAGAAGTAGTAAATATCATTTGTAAGTTTTAGTACCATGCCTAAAGATTAATCTACTTTAATCAATCACTAGAAATAGTACACAGTATGTTTATTCTTATACTTGTAAGGATACAGGAATCTATTCGGTTCGAGAGACGTCTAGAAATAGCAATTTCCATGTGTAACTACCTTATACATCATCATTTATTTATCGCAGTCCTCTGAAGGTAGATGTACATATATTCAGAAAGTGGCTACTGTTGAACATGCTTTACTTAAGAACAGGTACGATAATAACGAGTTTTTGTGTCCATCTTCAAAATGTTTTAAGTTATTAGAGCATAGAAGTTTAAGCTCAATATAGTTCAGTTGCTACTGCAGGTTTCCTAAGCGGGTTTTTCTAAGCGACAAGCTAACTGAATTACCTCTCATATAAGTTATCTCGTGTATAGGAAACAACAAACAGAATACAGAAAAATCATTTGTCTGAAGACCGATTCACTGTATCTTATATCTCATATAGAAAGAAAATGATCAAAACAACAATAGCCACTTGTTTGACTAGCATTGACTCTCTTCTAGTCTCTCAAGAGATTTTTCAACGTTTCCTCGTAAAAACCGCGTCTAGAAAAACAGAATTTAGTTTTTTAACAAACCATGCATAGTCATTAAACAAGGTCTAGTGAATTTATCTAACATCCAAGCAAGTTTCATGCTTTTGCTAGGAGCAGTTATTTACGAGCCTATGTACAATATATATTTGCGAAAAGGTTGCCTAAATCTATGTTGCTCAAAGTCTTCAAAAATGTCGTCAGGTGCATGTCGGATCCTTCAAAAGCAGTGCATATTTGAAGGATTTGACACGGGCGCGTCAACATTATTAGAGTCCGAGCAACATAGGCCTAAAGCATCCAGATAACGCAAAATTAATATTGATTACTTAGCTTGTACACAATGCCAAACATAATGAAACAAGTGTCTTACCAGTGATAACACTCTGGGAAATTTCAGCCACTTCCTCACAAGGCGGCTCTTCTGAGGATGTAAGGTTTGTTATGGTAATATCACTGTCTCGTTCATAGTTGTGCTCCATATTCTCAACCTGCATCAACATATTCCATTAGTATGATTATAATCTTATACTTAGAATAATAATGTTTTGAGAGTAATAAACATTAGTTTTTAATAGAAAAGTTAGCCAAGACTTTAAAATAGAAGGCATAAATGTGCACTTACAATAGGGACAATTGAGGAACTCTTGACTGACTTGTCAGTTTTGACACTCTTCTTCCTATTTCTGGAGTTATGAGATGCAACGGCTGTGATGCGCTTTGAGTCAGCGCTATGTTGGGATGCAACAAGTTTTTCTGGTGCATTCAACTTTTTCTCAGGTTTCGTCACTTTTGCAGTGGTCCTCTTACTTTGATCTTGCACTTTAGTAGTGTTATTGGGACCAGCATTTTTCATTTCTCCAGATTTCTTTGCACCAGGAGCTCGTTGAGTTCTCTCAACCCTTTTCTCTATCACTTCTTTCTTTGGTTGCTTAGTCCTTCCAGGAGACGAAGCTCTATTTTTTGTCAAAGGAAGTGTTTCTTCACTATGGTCCTTGGATCCCTTTTCAGGGATGCAGCTACTCTTCTGAATGTTTCGTGTCTGCATTTTCCGATAGACAGTGAAATTCACAGGTGAACTCTCTTCCTTTAACCGTTTACCAAATGAATTTTTAGTGTCCGGGGGATTTTCATCATGGATGGAGGTCGAAAACCTTTCTGCCTGCAGTTCAGGAGCGTACACGGGCTTCATGATCACAATTGGAGGAGCATCAGCAGCAGAACTCTTCAATTGATGAGAGATCACATTATTAAACTTGCATCTCAAAAGGCCTTTGAATTGCATGGTTTCAATTATTCCGTCTAGTGTTCTCCGTTTTGGATCCGCCTTCTGGTTGATCACAGACAGCTTCTTTGCCTTTGGCAAGTCTATTTCAAATATAGGCCTTGTTGGCTTGAAAATCATGTCCTTCTCTAATTGTTTCTGATGCAGGGGTGTTGAAGGAATCTCTTCAAGTCCCATTAGCCTTGCAATCAAATTTGGAACTTTTGGTTTCTCCTTGTCTCGAGAACAGTCAAAAGAAGCAAATTGCCTTGAGCTAGTGGACGGCAACTGGGGTGACATAACCAGTTTTCTGGTATCAGCAACACAAGCCTTTTCTATCGATGTCTCACTCGAGCTAGTGAAGCTAGAAGAGGGGAAATCTTGATACAAGTCTACTTTTCTTCTATCTAAATGAGCCTTTTCTGAAGCACAACATGGTGGCAACAGATTTTGTCTAGCAAGGCTATCTCTTATTACTTCCCTTAGCTCATCATAACAATCGCGAGAACGATCAACAGAAAGACTACGCTTTCCAAACTCCACCTTATTATTATACCTGTGATCTGTAACAATACGTTCGGATTTGGTCCTGCCAACGCCTGTTGCATCAGATTCTCTTTTCCTCAACTTTGTCACATATTCAGAAGCTTCTTGCAATTTCCCCAACATCACTAAAGACTCTTGTAAATCAAAAGCTCCTTTCAACAAGTCTTTTGCAAAATCCTTTGATACCTTATGATCTTCGATATTTTGAGGGTCGATCTTGGACTTTCTAATCATCTTACCTTCAATAACACCTTTGGGATCATCACAAGTGACAAATGATCTGTACATAACTGATCTCAGACTATCTTGAGGAATATTCTATGACATAAAATTTCAAGCAGAACTAGTCAAGATAACGACGTAAAATCTGAAAAAAATAAACAGAATGAAAGTTTTTAAACTAAAAGGATTTGCCAAATGTAACTCACATTAACAAGTATATGCCTTGAAGAACTTTTCAAAGATTGACAAATGGAACTTCTTTTTCTGGTTTGAGTCACTGAAAGCAGAACAAAATATAAAGAATTAGTTGCTGTCTATGAAGACAAATATAAACTTCTCAAATATTGAATAGCACTCATCTCCTCTGAACTATTCAAATTAGAACTTTGGGTATATTCATTTCTTAATTCTCATTATACTCTTTCGTAATCTTTAAGAATATTTGATGAATGAGATAAAAAAGGAGACAAGTCAATGGGATAGATACAAATGTGATCGACATAAACACATGGATCCAACAACAACATACGCAGTAAAATCCCACAAAATGGAGTCTGGGGAGGGTAGAGTGTACGCAGACCTTACCCCTACCTCATGAAGATAGAGAGGTTGTTTCCCAAAGACCCTCAGCTCAAGTGCATAAACATATGGATCCAAACAACAAATTTACATCTCAAATGACAAATCTACAAGTAACTAAAAGCACTATAAAGCAACTTAAAGACTCCATTTTTATCTCGATTTGTTCATGTATAAGCTGAT
Source organism: Solanum stenotomum (assembly GCF_019186545.1). Lineage (NCBI taxonomy): Eukaryota > Viridiplantae > Streptophyta > Magnoliopsida > Solanales > Solanaceae > Solanum > Solanum stenotomum. Next base: position 64,382,542 of record NC_064285.1, read on the forward strand.
CCTTTGATCAAAGAAATGAATGAAAAAGGACCAAACATCTGTAATCAAATGCACCCAAATGAAAATCTTGGAAAAACGAAAGATCCAAACTGATAATTTTACACACATACACACATATTTAACACTGTAAAGCAACTTAAAGACTCCATACCAAAGGCGAGGAGACCTTATATTCAGCCTCTATATAAAAAGCAAATTAATGAAATGCACCCCAAATGAAAATCTTGAAAAAAAAAGATCCCAAGTGATAAATTTACACACACACACACAAAGCAGCTTAAAGACTCCATTTTTATCTCAATGTGGAATGTGTATAAGTTAATCCTTTCATTAAAAAAACTGATTTATTTTTTACCTCCAGAGTCCAGCCTCCCTAAAAAATGATAAATGAATGAAAAAGTATCAAATATCTGTAATCAAATGCACCCAAATGAAAATCTTGGTTAAAAAAAGAGAATCAACTGATAAAATTTACACACACACACACACAAAGCAGTTTAAAGATTCCATTTTTATCACAATGTGTCATGTGTATGACCTGATCCTTTCATCAAAAAGACTGATTTTCTTACCTCCAACCTTTCTAAAACTAAAAATGAACAATCTTTATATGTAATTATAAGCACCCAAATGAAAATCTTGGAAAAATAAAAGATCCCAAGTGATAAATTTACACACACACACACATAATTAACACTGTTTTTTCTTGAATTCTCACCTTCATTAGCCCTTACACTTGTGTCAGCAAAAGAGTGAACAAAACCCCAGATCCCACAACTATAATAGCTAGTAAAATCTTGACTTTTTTTTGTTTTTGTTTTTCAGTCTACCCTCTCTATCCCAATTATTGTTATATCATAATAATGATGATGACAATGTCCATGTATATTCAAGAACTTGGACTCTAGGGAATTTTCTATTTTTTTCAACTTTATTGTGCTAATTTATAATAGTATTAAATGTGAATGTTGGGTGGTTGTTGAGTATGATGCTTTGTCCCATGTGAGTTGGAAGTGTACCTAAGACTAATTGGATGTGGCCAAAAAATAAATAATGGCTAATTGGAAAATTGGTCTAGGGATTTTTTATGAGAGGAAGGTGGATTAAAAAAAGAAATAATTTATGCAACATGTTTTAAACTAATCTAATAAAAAAAAAAAAAACTTTACATGTGTCCTTCCCTAAAATGTTTTTACTACATTGATAAACAAAATAAATCTCACATTGGTAAATGATAAGAATCGTGAATCTTATAAGGTTTAAGCAACTTAAATTCAAGATTTAATTTTATTATGATATCAGAGTAAGATCTCATATGATGTGGACCCACACAATATAGTTACAGAGGTGAATATGTGGTTAGAGCCCTGACTCATCCCACTCCAAATGCATTCATTCCAGAAATGTGTATACACTGGACTGAATAAAAAATGTACAAATATGGACGTGAGGAATAGGGAGGATGATGAATGGAATGAATTGTATATTGGTGAAGGATGAAATGATAAAGCTTAGACAATCTTTCTCCTTTTGGATATAAGTTAGACCCAAAACTTTGGTGTGCAAAGTATTTTGCATTCCTTAGGAGTCGAGGGAAGACCATACAGTAGAGAAGTTAGATATTTTATTAAGGCGATTCAACTTTTATAAAAGTGAACTATTTTAAGCTCATGTTTTAAGTCAAGGAGATCTCTTTGTATTTATCATGCATTTTATTATTTTTGACTTGTAATATACATGTATAGTAAATAAAGATTTTGAGCAAGTGTTATGGTATGAAGTGAACCTCATTGCTTCAACTAGGCTTTGCCACTGAGACCAAATTTGAAGGGGTATAATATAGGGAATTTAGTAATTTTAGGACTCAAACTCGTAATCTATAGATTACACTAAGATAATTTTATCGTTACTTTAATTATCAATGACTTTTTGAAAATAAATTCCATATTATTGCTACTTTATACTATAGTGATTTTACATTTTCTTTTTATCCTTTTATCTTTAACCAAAGTTTTATTTGTTCCCACTCTTAAAATTTTAATTGTATGCATATCTAATCATTCAAAAGTCATATATTTTGAAAAATGCAATATAGATACTTTTAGTTTTTTGAAAATCCAAACAATATAGATGAAAAAATAATAATTAATCTCAATATAATCCTTCAAAATATGTTTATAAACTAATTTAAAATTTATAACGATAGACACTGAAATTTTACTGAATTTAAAATAGGAATCTACAAAACAAGTCCAATTCATCTTCGTACTATAAAGCTCGTTAGGATTCCTTGGAAGCTATTTTGTCTATAGCTCACGCCTATAAAAAGGGACACATATTTCCTTAAAGAGACATCTCAAATATCTCTTTAAAATCTTGAATATTCACAGCGATATTGAAACATCAAATATTGTCTTTCTCAAAATGTTCAATAGATGTTTTTGACGATCAAATATTCATATCATATCCTATGTTGTTCGAGAAATATAAAACTAACAACCCTCATATTATTTTTTTAAAAAAAACTTAGGAAAGAAAAATTAAGAGATAAACATTATTATAATGTTATACTCACAAATATTTATCAATAAACTTTTTATTTCATCATTTTTTATTTGTGATCGTCATCATTTTCATTATTTTAAAATTTATTAACATCTAGTTGGTTTCACATCTCCAATCTAGTGATATATCTTTTATTGGATTATTAAAAATTAGTGAAGTCAAATACAAGATGCGGATATTCAACAAATTTTGATTAATATAATTAAGAAAACCGACTTTCATTTTTTTTAAAATGAAACGCGGCGAATATAAGAAATTATATATATAAATTTGTCACCTTATTTTTCTCCGATAAATTAGGGAAATTATTGGTCTTTATCTGACTGTGAGAAAAAAAGAAGATATGCATTACTTTATAATAAAAAGGGAAAATAAATAATAATACATTTATTATCTTAGACCAAGAAAGAACAAATATTAAATGACCATTGCTTTCATAATTACTAGAGAAATTTATTTTATCGTTGACCGGGAATGTTGCTATTTTTGTGTGGGCACATAGGGTAAACTTAAATTCAATGTCATAACTCATACTCCCTCCGTCCACAATTGTTTGGCAGGTATACTAAAAATAGATGTCCAAGATTAATTGTCAATTTAAACAATCAAGAAATAATTAGTCATTTTTTTCCAATTCTGCCATTAATGATTGTGTAGTTCAATTGAAAAATTATGTGGACTTTTGGTATTCTTGATATAGTAGGGTTATATTAGTCAAATTACACCTTGTATTAAATTTTCCTTGAGGGATGTGCATGACCTTATCCTGACAAACAATTGTGGACGGAGGGAGTAAATTAGATTGAAGAAGTAAATATAAGAATTTTGAACTTAAAACCTCTCACTTAGAATATTACGTGTTCAATCAATTTAACCACTCCTACAGGTTAGAAAAGAACAACATGTTTTTCTTCAATTAGTTAAAAATGAAACCATCTTTGCATGATTACAACATAGGCGGAGTTAGGATATCGAAAATGATTCGTCCGAACTCCCTTCGTTAAAAAAATATATTGTATTTATAAAGTACTTAAAATTATATATATAACATGTATTTATTAATTTTGAAATAAACATTCAAAGCGAGTAAGTTGTAAAAGAATGGACAAAATTAAAAATAATAAAACTAGAATGGAAGGAGTAATCTGTAATTAACTAATTATTCATGAGCTTAAGATTGAGAAAGAATCTTATTATTAGATTGTAAATAATTAACAAACAAGCCCGTCTAGCTCAGTTGGTAGAGCGCAAGGCTCTTAACCTTGTGGTCGTGGGTTCGAGCCCCACGGTGGGCGTTTTTTTCTGTTTTATTATTTATTTGATTGATTCTTCCTCGAACAGAGTACAAAATCAAATAAAAATAAAACAAGCAATTTATAAATAAATACTAATATTACAGAATGACCATATGTAAGCTTAGTAAAATCGTTCAATTTCGTGCGAACCACGAAAAATTTACCTAGTTTATAAATAAATAAACATTATTTGTGATCATTATTAAGTCATTATTATTTTCTATATGTAAGTGAACGTATTCATTTCTTGAAAATGACTCTTACCTAAATGGTTGTGCATGCTTTTATTAATATTTGTCTTTGCTATAACGAGGCTTTTATTCCCTATTTATGCACTCAGTACGTTTTTAGGTAGTAAAAAAGCTTGTTTAATTTGGGACCTTTCTGTTTATTTATAGCACACAACAATAGAGGAGAGAAGGAAAGCACATGGAGAAGTTTTTCTTGGTCAAAGTTCAATTATATATATTTTTATTTTTCATTCGATGTTTAATATTTACGTATATTGGAGTCTAATTATATCCGATTTGCACATTGCATGCATGGTCCAATATTTTCAACAAAAAATAATTCAAATTCAGAGCCTTTAGTTATGAACGAGGTCCACAATCATTCCACCACAACAAGGTTGTAGCTATTAAATTGAAACTATAGTTTTCACCATCATTATTATTGTTGATATTCAGAATAGGGTATTTAGTGACTTGACCCAATAAGAGTTGTGTTCAATGCGTCTTATTAAATATAGAGTTTAAAAAAGTATATACCATCAATAAATTTTGTGATATAAAATTTAAATTGTATTTATGCACCAAAGTGTCCTATTATCTATAGCACTTTGCCCCTCTTTTTATTTATTCTTTTATTATTTTTCAAATTGAGTAAAAACTGAACTCTATTCAAGATAGTTATAAATTATGAGCGTATAAACTAGCTCTTTAGTGGTTATTGAAATATTAACATTTACTAAGAAGTTTTTTACGATCTTAAGCGTGTAACATGATGTGAAATGTTATAATCAAATAATTTTTAAATATAAAAAGTGACATTTTTTCAACAGATCAAAAATAAAAAATAAAATATTTAACTTGAAATAGATAGCGTATCTTTTATTGCGTATTTTTAGTTTCAGATTTTTCAAATGAGTATAAGTTTTATGCATCGACTTTTATAGCTAAGAACTTACATTAAAGTAGGCAGAAAAGGGGAAAAAAAAAGAAGAGATAGAGTTAGTTGACCATTTGTATGCTTTCCCTTCCTTTTTGCTATCATTAAAAAAATCAACCATTAACAAATCCAAAATAGAACAAAAAAATGTTCAAATATTTATTTTTCCACTTAATTTTTCACCTACCCCTATCCTTTTCCATTCATCAAACATGCACCCCACTTTCCAAAAATAAAACAAAAATTCATTAACCATAATTAGCATAAAAAACACTAACCCCCACTATATCCCTTCCTTAATGTTATCAAATCAAAAAACAAGAAAAAAAAACCATTTCTCCATATTCATCATATCATTTTGCCTTCCTTTGAGAAGTTAAGTGTTTAATTTTTTTGTTCTTTCTATTTCCATGTGACATTGTTACATAATTGATTTGGCAAAAAAAGAAAAAAAATGGTTAGAGAAATATATAAGATTTCAAAGTCAAGATCTTTCAATATTAGGAAGATTTTTGAAGGAAGACATGGACATAGTCATCATCATGTTGTGTTAGAGAATAATGGACATGGCAAAGATATGAAATTTAGGAGTCAATTAGGTGCAAAATCATCTTCATCATTAGACTTACAACAATTAAGTAGCATTTTAAATAAGTCTGTTGATCATGTTTCGCGATTCGCCAAGGAAGGAGATAGATCAAGAAACATCCACAAGGATAAACAAAGTTCAGGTTTGTACTTTCAGCTCACATTATGTATACATATGCAAAAAGAAACTAAAATGTATATGCAAAGAGAAATTAGAATGTGTGTATATATATTCTAAGATCATATTCTGCATTCTGAATTCACAGTCTCTAGATTCTAGATTCTTCTCTACATATTCTCCATTTTACATGTCATCATTTTTTTTTTAATCACAAAGGTGAATCTAAGACGGGTTCTGTGGGATCAACTGAACTGATGATCATGATCATTTCAACTCGAACTATGTATACATATGCAAAAAAGAAATTGAAATATACATATAATAAGATTAGGTTCATTTCAAATTCATTGTCTCTAGATTCTGGATTCGTCTCTGCAGATTTGAATTACAATTTTGCACCATTTTACATGATATTCATTTCATAAACATGTAGAAATACATGTTTTCCTTTGTCCAAGTTAGATGTAAAGGCATGTTTTTTCTCTGTTTTGGATGTAGAAATGGAGAAGATGAAAGAAAGGTTCGCGAAGCTACTTTTAGGAGAGGACATGTCAGGTGGAGGAAAGGGCGTTTCATCGGCTCTAGCTTTATCAAATGCCATTACTAATCTTGCAGGTGATCATTTTCACCAGAATGTGATCAAATCTCATCCAATTTTTTGTTCGTTATGAGAAATGTTTAGATATATGGAGAAAATAGTACTAACTCTTTCTCTATGTAAAACATATAGCTTCTGTTTTTGGAGAACAAAGGAAATTGGAGCCAATGTCTGAGGAGAGAAAAGGAAGATGGAAAAAAGAAATCAACTGGCTTTTATCTGTATCAGATTACATTGTTGAATTTGTTCCTTCTCAACAAAAATCTAAGGATGGAACAAACATTGAGGTCCTATATTATATCTCTCTCCTTTACAATTTAAGATTTAGGGTGTGTTCGGTACGAAGGAAAATGTGGGGGGTGGGGTGAAGGTGAGGTGAGATGGAGGGCGGGCAGGAGACAATCAATGTGGAATGTCACTTCTGGAACTTGTTTTTCCTACTTCCGTTAGGAAAGTCATTTTCTTCATTTTTAAGGAACTTGTTTTCCTCCGTACCGAGCACATGACCTTAGAATAGAAATAGTGATCATTGAAAAAGAGCTGAAATCTTGATTGTGATTTGGCAGGTAATGGTGACACAACAAAGAAGAGATTTGTTCATGAACATCCCAGCCTTGAAAAAGCTTGATGCAATGCTCATTGTGAGTACCTGCATTGCCCCCTTGTTATGCCATTACTTGATTAGTTCTTATGTTTCTCGGACTCTTCAAAAAGTACCATCTGGTGTGTGTCGGATCCTCCAAAAGCTATGCATATTTGGAGGATCCGACACGAGTGTGCCAATGTTTCTGGAGGGTCCAAGCAAATTAATCTGTTACTCTCCATTTCATTTTATATGAATGTGGACGAAGTTTAATAAAGAAAGACTTTAGACACTTATAGAGTACCCTTAGAACTTGTCGTCTAAAATATGCTATGGCATTTCTATGGTTATAAGAGCATGTCACTTTTTAACAGACTAAAAAGGAAAGAGTGTCATATAAAATGGAGCAGAGGGAGTACATGAGCTGCATTATCTCTAATGACGGACAATTTCATGATGCTTAACAGGATTGCTTGGAAAATTTTAAAGACGAGAACGAGTTCTGGTATGTCTCAAAAGATGCTGATGAATCCGAGAAAGGTGTCCAGAGGGATGATAAATGGTGGCTACCAACAATCAAGGTTCCACCAGAGGGTCTCTCGGATACATGTCGAAAATGGCTGCAATATCAGAAAGATTGTGTGAACCAAGTACATAGAGCATCTATGGCTATTAATGCACAAATACTCTCAGAAATGGAAATTCCTGAAAACTACATTGAATCTCTTCCTAAGGTAAGTAAAAAGGACACTCTCTTGCATACATTTTTATTCAATGTCACTCGGACACTCCAAAAATGTTGTTTCACCTGACAATTATTTTGAAGAGTCTAAGCAACATAGCTTTATATTGAGTTATATTTCTCATATGATCACTCGACTAATAGTCATTATCTCAGAAAGTCACTTTTCTTTGTTGGAGAAAACTGGAATCGACTTTCTGAGATGAGAATTATTAGTTGAGTGACCGTCTGAGAAATCAACCTGTTTTCTGTAAGGTGCTCGGCTCGAAGATACTGACATTTCTGTTATTGATTTATCTGATTTCATCAAGAATGGTAGATCAAGTCTTGGTGATTCAATCTACAAGAGCATCACAATCGAGTTCTTTGAACCCGAACAATTCCTTTCAACAATGGATTTGTCTACAGAACACAAAGTTCTTGATCTTAAGGACAGAATTGAGGCATCTATAGTGATTTGGCAGAGGAAAATGCACCTTAAAGATGGAAAATCTACATGGGGTTTAGCTGTGAGTGCAGAGAAAAGAGAGCTTTTTGAAGAAAGAGCAGAGGCTATCTTACTCTTGTTAAAACAAAAATTTCCTGGAATCACTCAATCTTCTCTTGACATCAGCAAAATCGAATATAACAACGTAAGATACTTTCTCCGTTCCATTTTACGTGGCACATTTTCCCTTTTAGTCTATTCCAAAAAAGAAAATTAAACTTATAATTTTCCATTTTTTCTCTATTCCAAAAAAGAAAATTAAACTTATAATTTTCCATTTTTTCCCTAATGACATGATTTTGAAGGAGAGCCTAAAGTTGTCTCGGTGTGACCTATAGGTTCGGGGTTCGAGCCGTGGAATCAGCTACTGATGCTTGCGTCAGGAAGGCTGCCTACATTACATCCCCTTAGGGTGCAGCCCTTCCTTGGATAATGCGTGAACATGCAATTCTTTGTGTACCGGGCTGCCTTTATCCCTAATGGCATGATTTTGAAGCCACAAAAATGTCATGGCATGTTTAAAACCACGAGTTCCAATAGTCCGTCTTTCTTTATTAAAATCCATGCTTAATCAAACACCTTCACGTATAATGAAACTTAGAGAGTGATAAGTATTGTTGAAAGAGAATAACTCTTCATTACTCACAAAATCATAACCTGTTTGGTTCTACTTTTATTATTGTGTACAGGATATAGGACATTCTGTCTTGGAGAGCTATTCAAGGGTGTTAGAAAGCCTAGCTAACACGGTTATGTCGCGTATCGAAGATGTCCTATACGCTGACTCTCTAACACAAGATCCATCACTTGCAATTGAAAAGTTGAACCTCTCATCAGCTGATTCCTCACCTCAATTTCCACTAAGTGGTATGTCAAGCCCTAGGGAACTAGAGGCAGAGGTGTTAAGTTCTGCTGCACAAACACCAGCAGCAGAAACACCGACTTTATCTGATTTCATTGGTTGGAGTGAAGAGCTAGGAGACACAGGAATGAAAAAGAATCGTTCAACGGGTAACTTGGAAGCTTATTTCAAAGGTGAAAATGACTACAATTGCATAGGAAAACTAGCTAGTATTACTCCCAAGAAACTTTCCTACACTGAAAAGATTGGAAGTGGCCTAAAAAGTCCAACATCTCGACATTAACAGCTCTAGGCAACGATACTGAGGAACGAAAAAAGAAACGAGAACAATGTCAGGGTGATAGGAGGAATAGGAATAGTAACAAAATCTAAAGTAGTTAGAAAGTTCACCTGTGTGTAAAACTCCTACCTTTTTTAAGGAGTTCGACGTGGTTAGTGTTCGAAGTATGTGAGTGATCTTCCTTCCATTGTGGATAGGGAAGTTCAAAATGCATGTTATGTTTTGTTGAAAATGGTTTGTAGCATAATCTCCCTTTATAATATACATAATTTGCAAAACAAGAGTAATAATACATATCTTTAAACCTGGTAACTTGAGGCCTACAATATCTTGAAGGGAAGTTTTGTGGCAGTCTTTAGACTCTTCACATATTCATGTTACTATTCTTCTACCACGTCGAATGAGTGACCTGATATCCTTATTATGCATTGGTTTCCAACTCAATATGTTTCGTTTTTGCTTTCGAGCCTCCTGCATTCACAAGAGAGAAAAAAGCACATGAACATGGTGTTTTTTCAACACTCTCCATATATATACAAAGCTGATATATGTGTACCTGAAACTCAAAGTTGGAATTTTGTGATTTTGGTACAACAGATAGTCCGTCCCGAACAGGAAGCACTGAAAATCCATATTTGAACATTGAAGTATGAACATTTCTTTCAAAAAACTCTAATTTGAGAACTTCCCATTTCGTAAATGTGTCTTCTTCTTACCTGGAGGCGAAAAGCTAGACTTTTGCTTCGAATCTTCAAGTAGAGAAGACTTAAAGTTGTAAGTGTACAAAAATAGTGGCACATCTTCCTCTGCCTCAAATCTATCCTTGTGTAGAGTCTTATTGTCAATTGGCATACCAAATCCCCTTCATTCGTACAAGTCCGTTAGGCTTTTACTCTCCCTATAAATCTATGTTGCTCGGACTCTTCAAAATGTTGCAGAACCCATGCTGGATCCTCCAAAAATGCACTACTTTTAGAGGATCCGACATGCACTCTGTGGCATTTTTCAAGTGTCCGAGCAACATAACTTGAAATCAGGCAAAATGGATAAAAATATTACCTCGACATTTGTTTCATTCTCCTGAGATCTTCAATTGCTGGTTTAGAAAACAGAAATATTAGTATATAGTTATGTTTGGTTTCAGAGTTATTACTGACTTTCTCATTGAATGGATTGAAAAATTACGTGGTGATATATAGCGATGATGAAATGTTGCTAAATCAGTATTCCAACAAAGACTAGTGAGAGCAAGCTTGTTAGAGTATTGCTGGCAGGTCGCGAGCCTCTACTTAAATCGAACCAAAACATAAAAATATTAGTAAAAATTATCATCAGTAAAGAAGAGAAGGTATAATAAGGTGGGAAATTGGTGAAGGCGTTAAGTTATATACACAGACAGTATAAAAAAAAGTATGAGTAGAAATGACAAACTTGAGTCAAGCCATCAATTCGAAGTTCTGTTTCAGAAGCTGTGTCAATCGTTGAAATCTTGCATTCAAGTTTAGCTGAGACACATCCTAAATGATCGACGACTGTAACAACAGCTCTGCAGAGATACTCTTTTGTGTTCTCCAGTACACTGCAGCAACAACAACAAGTAGTACGTCTCAGTCTTAAACAAGATGGGATTCAACTATAGACTTCTCTAACAGGACTAATAGACGTCTAAGACATAAGACCTAAAGTAAACGTACGAACTAACATGACCAAAACTTAGTCCTAACTAATTGGTATCTCCTCTATTATATCATTTTCTTATATTAAGTCCTTCGGGACAACTTCCTTCCATGTCATTTTCCACTAACGCGCATGAAAAATGCTCGTTTTAACTTCAAATTATCTTAAATATTGTCATTATTTATGCTCTTCTATTTTTGTTTTTGAATGTACTAGAACGAACAACAGAAAGATTGAATATTAGGATGTCGTTAAGGGAACTTTGACATATCGTCACATTGAAGAAAAAATAATTTTATGATTTTACTGTTATACTGCGGAAAATTCAGTTACTTCAATGTGACAAAAGATAGTTTCGTAACTTAACTGTTACAGTGGATAAAATTCAGTGACAATACGCGAAGAAATTAACTAAAGAAATACTCACTCTCTTTTCTCTTCTGCCTTTACAAATGCTTTCTCACAATAATCTGCAGCATTGTGAAGCTGAGAGCACAAATCCTTGAGTTCCTGCAAAAAAAAAAATTAAAAAAATTGTAATCTCCACAAGAAATTGTTGTCAAGAAACACCACACACTTTCATCACACATACTCTAGCACCTAAAATTTGGACAAAATGAAACAACAAAAAAAATTGTGGCGGAGACAGAATTTTCACTGGGAAGTTCATTATTTACTATATAACACTAAAAAGAATTAGAGTTAATGGTCAAAAACACACCTGAACCGTTACTTTTCCGCAAGTTTCACACTTTAACTATGTGATTAAGCCAACTATTAGTTGTTCTATTTTCCTACCTCAACTACCAACACCTATACATCTACTCAACTAGGTGTGTTTTACTACACATATGGTGATAGTTCAGGTAGAAAAATCGAACAATTGATAATTTTGAAACTCGCAAAAAAGTGATAGCCAAGTGTGATTTTGACTATTATCACAAAACTTTAACATTGTATATACAGTGTGATTTTTCAGCAAACGAAGTTCAGATAAACTCCTTCCTCCCCTCTATCTCCCCCACATAAACAAAAAAGTACTCATCACAAGAAATTGTTGTCAAGAAACACCACACACACACACTCATACTCTAGCACCTAAAATTTAGATAAAAAATACAACAAGCAAATCAACGGCAGAGACAGAATTTTCACCTGACAAGTTCATTATCTAAGATACACACATTAAAAAAAGTAACATTATATATACAATGTAATTTCCGAGCGAACAAGATGAAGATGAACCCTCTAGCTTTGTCACTCAAACAAACAAGTACTCATCATATTATAATCATATAGATATTAATTACTTACTTGCAGAGAGTTATTGAACTTAGTTGAATCAACAGTTTCAACTTCTGTATAACTTTTGGGTGATGAATTAAATTCCTCCTCCATTTTAATTCTTGCAATAAAGTACAAATAAGCAAGAAATTATAAATGGATACCAGGTGCTGTTTATATGTCCAAAAAAGGTGAAAAAAAGTACTGCCTCTCTACAATGTTACATGTGTTTAACTAAGAACGAGAAAAATCTCGAAACTTGTGATCTAAAATATTTTATAGATATTTTACTATTTTCGTTACAGTTATAGTAAAAGAAAAGTGTGTCATATAAATGAGATAAATAAAACATATAGGTTATTTTTGTAATAATTACGCTTTAGCACAATGACGCTTCTGATAAGATTTTTTCCATTTAATCCACAATTCATGTGGGTGATTTTGGTCCTTGATGACATATAATTCAACGTTAAAGTGTGAAGATGTGTTTTTTTGATATATTTATGTCAGAAATATATATGTTTGAACTTTTTAAAAATTATATAACCGTTAAGTATGAAGTAACATGAATACAAATTTAGCATAATATATGATAATTAAGTGATAAATAATTAATAATCACAAGTAAATAGATAAAAATTATATATTTTAATTTATTAAAGATTAAATATACTTAAATAAATATCATAAATTTAAAATCATATGGACTAAAAAAAACATCCATTGCTTTTTTTGTTTTTTTGGATTTATCTATGCTTAGATTATATGGAGAACATAGGGGTTGTCGGTTAGTATATAATAAAATCCCGTGACAAATAATTCAAATTTCACTTTATATTATATGAATTAAAAAACCAAAAAGCTTTTAAGAGGGATTCTCTTATTAGAATTTTATGGAAATGGACTGTGGTGACCTCTTCCTAAAAGACAAATTCTTTTTGTAGTCTCGTGACTTCACTTTTTTATTTATTAGAAAATGGTTGATTGAACACGAAATTTAAAAAATATTTTTTTGTAATTTGAAATTAAAGATGTTGATAGGTTTTAAATTTTGTGGTCTTAAACTTATCAGGTATAATATTAAAATTTAAAAACTTAATAAATGTAGAAGGAGACATATTTTTTGGGACACACCAAAACAAAAGTAAGATAATTAAATTGAGACAGGGAAAGTATTATCTTTTAAGTTGAATTTGTATTTTATTGAGTTATCAAGATTGAAAATTATGGTAGAAAATTCGTAGATAGCTGAGTGTTTTTGTTGTACTTGTATGTGGAAGAGACGGGGGTCTACTCGATCTTCTTACCTTTCTCTTTATTAATATGTGCGTACTGCGTAGTATTTCATTCTTCATTTTTTTTACTATTACTTATTGTTTATTTGATTGTTTATCTTGCTAATCTGTTCGTTGTTATTTTTTCATTCAATTCTACTTTAATTACATTTGTTTTGAATCGAGAGTCTATCAATAATAACGTTTCTATCCTATACGTGCGTTGTACATGGGAATCGTCCTTGAAAGGACTTCCTTAGTGATTGTGTCAAAGAATTTTATTGAAAGTATAATATTTTTCATTTTTTTAAAACTATATAATATAAGTTAAATTTTATTATTTTCTGTGCAGCTATCTTTCCAAAAAATTGGAAAAAGAGAGGATGTTAAGGTCCAAATGCTAAGCACATGCAGGAAAACTGTGTGCAAATTGAATTCGAGGTAACAAAAAATAAAAATAGTCGAAAATCGAGGTAACCAATTTGCGCAATGTAAGATTTTATTTTATTTTTTATAAAAAAAAAGGCTCTAACTAAAAGAATTGCATGCCCAAAACTTGAGTCCGAGACATCGCATGAAGATCAAACTATATCCAATAAAAAGTCTATTCCCTTGTCTATACATTCATCTACCTAAGAAGAAAATATAATTGTTTATATTCTCTCTGTTTTAATTTATCCGAGTATGTGACACATTTTTTTTGTGAGTATAAAGAAGAATAACATATTTTTATACTTGATAACAAAATAACTTTAAAATCCTTATTTTACCCTTAATGAAATGATTAATAATCAGTCAAGACAAGTATTTATGACTTGTTCCAAACCACAAGTTTTCAAAAGTCTTTTTTTTCTTTCTTAAACTCCGTGTCAAGTTAAATTATATTTTACATAAATTGAGACGGAATGAGTGTTATTCTCCAGTTACTGTTTGTAAGTGGGCTTGTAACTCAAATGGGGCATTAAGATAGGGCTTGATGGGCTAATTTCTGGCCTGCTCCATCGAAGCTCAGATTTGGGTCACATGGCCCAAGTGAAGACATGGGCTTCTTTCAATATCATTGTGTAAATTGATTTCATCGAAAAGTATTAGAAAAATAACCTCTCTTTCAATATCATAGTGTAAATCTTTCGAGGGAGGAGAAAATCACAATCTGTCACACATGATTTCACAACAACTCCACTAACTTCAAACAAATGAATACAGACTCCGGTAGGTAATCACAAAGGATTAAACTCTTAATCCTACACTTTGTAACACCTCTATTACAAGACTCAAAGCAATAATCCTATTATTAGCTACATCTAGTTAACATAGACTTCAATCAAACACATCACAGCTAACTCTAGCCATTGAACTCGGTTTCACAACAATTACAACTGAAATGAACTATGTTCCTTTATAACATAGGAATAGATATTACAATAATAAAGTACAGTACACTAAACTCAAATGACAACTTAAGACTTTCTGTCAATTACTCGATCAGGTGCCTTGATGTTCATATGACGTTGTGTTTCTTGAGAGAGTAGCTTTTGCTTCTAATAGTCTTGATTGCAAAAACTAGATTGTTGCTTGCCAAAGTGTCTGATATATATCATGGACAAAAATAACCTAGTAGCATGTCATTGGATGAGAACTCTGCACCTTACAATTGCACTCCATAGACTTGTCCTTGCTACCATTTGAAGGTTTGGCAGAAGTCTTGAAAAATGTTCAGAATTATATGATAATTTCTTCAAGCCATCAAAGTTGTTGGAAGAAAGAGCAGCAAAGGGTATTACCTTGGTAAGAACTTTATAAAATAAGATCTTTTTACTTGTCCCTTATCTTATCTAGGCAACTTTAATTTGTCACTATTAATAAGTAATGACTAATGATATATCTTAGAAGATGTTACTACTAGTTACTTCAATAGATTATTCATCGCGTCAATAACAGATGATACATGAAAGAATCTTTCTATGTTTGTTCTTTATCTGTGAATTTCATCACCATAGGTTTAACTTGTGACTATCGACTTATAACACATTTCTTATTTTGCAGAGTGCTCCTACTTTTACATCTTCACCATCAAGGGCACACATAAAAGCAAATTAAAGCATAGCAAAAATAACGAGATCACCTCTTTCGTATCGTACATATAATATTACGAGAGAATCTATATATTATTTTATACATAATAAAAATGAAATAATAACTATAATATATGAATAGCTAAATCTTGTATTGAAATATATTGTAAGTGACTTTATACATCTAGTCAACCTTAATTAGTTTGAAGTTGAAGTGTACTAGTTGTTGAAATAGTCATTGAAAATTGTAATTTAGAGAGATTTTTTGAAGGGACAAAAATACCGTCCACAATTCTACATCACACCTACTTAACTAACTTTTTAAGTTTTCAATCGTATATAGCCCATTATATTTTTACAGTACTGATTAAAAAAATGATACATAACATTATATAAAACCTTTTTATTCCTTTTACAATAATACGTAAAATGCTTATCTTTATGAATTCGAAATATAATATTTATTGTTATATTATTGCTTTTTCATATACATACATATATATAATGCAACATTTACGTTTGTTGCTATTAATGCACAGTATTTTATGAACTCTTTCACATGTAAAAAAATAAATGGTATGCAAAATAATACATTTTTTTTAGCTGACGAGAGGGAGTTGCTCGGATGGTAAGCACCCCTCACTTTCAATTCGAAGATTGCGAATTCGAGTCACCAAGGAAACAAAAGGGGTGGGAGCTTTAGGGAGGGTAAAAAAAAAGCATTTTTTTTAGCTAAACCAAAGTCTTTTGTTGGCAATTTGATATACTCCTCTATTTATAGTATACATTAAAGAAATCGCAAAAAAAAATATCTTTTACCAAAATTAGCTAAGGAGTTAACTTTTAAAATAATTACTTTTATCCGAATAATATTTTTTTCGTCCCAATTTATATAAAGGTGTATGATTAAGAACGAAATTTAAGAATAAAATAAAGATTTTAAAAATTAATTAAAGATATCATTGTTTTTAACTTGGTAAAAAATCACATATGAAAATGACACTTACCAAAAAAAGAAAAAAAAACCGTTTCCTTCATTAAAAAGACAAGAGTAAAAATCGTCAAAGTTACTCTTTGAAATTGAGTAATTTTACCCCCTTATTAAACAAAACTTTTGTTGTTTTTTCCTCAATTAACAAAGTTTCGAGTAAGGATAACTTTAATTCATGCTAGAATTTAATTAATGATAAAGACAGCTATAAAAGAACTTGTTATTTGTTTACATCAAGAATTGAAAAGCATTTAATTTATTGGAAAATTTCACATCACACTAATTACTATTCGACCTCAATTCTCTTATTAACAATAACTTAAAAATACCAATCATTCCATCAAAATACTCGTGGATAGTTCAAATATTTTCCCATACATTAATAATCTCAAATCTTAAGAAATATATATTTTTTATTTTGTAAAAATAATACTCCACGTTTATTTTATTTTAAAGATTTTGTATATTAATTCAGCTTTGACTCGTGTACTAACATCCTTCTCACGTGATCCGCTTCTTTCAAATTGATCAAAATCTACAGTAAATTCATCCAATCAAATTCCCATATAAATCCAATTTTCTTCATTCAAGTCCCAAATTTTTGAGCTAAGATTAATAATTTTCGTTGAAAATGGCGAAAGCAAAAGTGACGATGGAGGTTGGGAACGACGGCGTTGCGATTATCACATTCGTCAATCCGCCGGTGAATGCTCTTGCTATTCAGAGTAAGCTTAAAATTCATCGAAACGGAATTTTGATTTGTTTTGTTGAAGCGGAATTTTTATTTTGAGTTTTGATTTGGTTGTAGTTTTCGCTGGATTAAAGGAGAAATGGAACGAGGCAGCTATGAGAAATGATGTCAAAGCTATTGTTCTGACTGGTAAAGCTCTTGATCTTCTCTTATTCTCCTTCTATTTGATTGATTTCTTCGTCATAAAAAATTCTTAGTTTGATCTGTTTGATTTTGGATAGGATTTGGTGCTATCAGTAAATAGTGATCGATTTAGGAATTTGGTTAAACTTTTCTGAATTGCGATTTGCGGAGCTGATGTTTCAATGAATTTTTTGTTATGATTGCTAGTAACTGTTTTTTTTTTGTTTAAATGAAATTTTTGTTTGATCTGTTTGATTTTGGATGGAATTTAGTATCAGTAGATAGTGATTAACGCTTTGCGGAGCTGATGTATGGATGAATTTCAGCTATGATTGCTATTAACTGTCTTTTTTTTCCTCGAAAAGAAATTTTTGTTTGAGCTGTTTGATTTTGGATAGAATTTAATATCAGTAAATAGCGATTAATTTAGGAATTTAGTTAAACATTTTGAATTATGAATTGCGAAGCTGATGTTTCGATGAATTTCAGTTATGATTGCTAGTAACTTTTTTTTTTGATAAAAAAGATAAATTCTTTATTTGATATGTTTGATTTTGGTTTGAATTTAGTATCAGTAAATAGTGATTAATTTAGGAATTTAGTTAAACTATGGATTACGCATTACGAATTGTGAAGCTGATATTTCGTTTTATGATTGCTAGTAACTTTTTTTATTGATAAAAAAAAACTTTGTTTGAGCTGTTTGATTTTGAGTAGAATTTAGTATCATAAACAGTAATTTATTTAGGAATTTAGTTAAACATTTTGAATTATGAATTGCGAAGCTGATGTGTTGATGAATTTCAGTTATGATTAAAAATTCTTTATTTGATATGTTTGATTTTGGTTTGAATTTAGTATCAGTAAATAGTGATTAAATTAGGAATTTAGTTAAACTTTATGAATTACGCATTATGCATTGTGAAACTGATGTTTCATTGAATTTCAGTTATGATTGTTAGTAAAATGAAATCTACTTTTGTATTTGATGAAATTTCCTACTTTTCTGTACCTTATTTTTTTTTAAAAAAGTGTTAGTTTCCTTTTTCTGCTTCATGGCTCATGTCCTTTGTGCTTTTCTCTGTTTTTTGTGTGTCGGTCTTTCCTCTTCCTTTTTTGTTTATGTTCTCATTGATTTACTGCAGGATATGGTGGGCGGTTTTCTGGTGGTTTTGACATCAATGTTTTTGAAAAGGTTCATAAAACAGGTAGGATCACTTTCATTTGGTCTTTTTGCAGTTCGTTATTGTGTCCCCTGAACCTTTGTTTTGAAAATTGGAATTTGGATGGGTTGCAGATGATGTTTCTCTATTGCCTGATGTTTCTGTTGATCTCGTGACGAACATTATGGAAGGTAAGAGAACTGTTGGTCCGAATTAGGATTTCAAATCTTAAGATGGCTTACTGTAGCATCTCATTGTGCTTCTTCGTGGCATCTTGGTATCAATTGTTATTTATACTTCTGTTGATCATTTCGATTTGTAACTTTAGATGGAAAGAAGCCTGCAGTGGCTGCTGTGGAAGGACTTTGTCTTGGAGGTGGCTTGGAATTGGCATTGGTTTGTGGTCTCTATAAAATGTGCTGTCCATATGCTTAACTTTTTCCTTGTGATTGAATTATGTAATGCATGCTTTTGGCAGGGATGCCATGCACGCATTGCTGCTCCAAGAACACAACTTGGGTTGCCAGAGCTTAGCCTTGGAGTTCTTCCTGGCTCTGGAGGTAACTCAGCCACTTACTGCTCATTGAAGTTGCATATAGGTTAAATTTCTTTTCATTTTTAGATTTTATTGAGCATAGCGATAATGTTTCTTCTCAAGGTACACAACGACTTCCAAGGCTTATAGGGTTGCCAAAGGCTATTGATATGATGATGGTAAGTCATTCATCTTCATGATTTAAAAAGCTGACAATTGTGAAAAGTTGTCTTGGTGTGTGGGGTAAAGTTTCTATAGATCCTTATGTTTAACCATTGGCAATTAATTCATTTACAAAGTAACTGTTGGACAAATAATTCGCTTAACAGGTGCATCATCTTAAACAGAAAATTTTATAGTTATTCTCAGCATTAGATGGTGATTCTGGATGACATTCGTGATAGCAACCAAAAAGGATAAGAAATAAGAAGGGACAAAAGTATTAGTATATCCTTATACATGTACTACTTCAAGCTCTGCTTTTTCTCTGATTGTGATTGTTGGGTTTTAACTTTAATAAGTTGTCCACACATTATCCTCCATTAAGTTTGCAATACATGCAGAACTATTGAGTTGCTTCTTACTCAAATTTGTAAATCAATTTAAAAACATTAATTTGTGGGGACAATTGCCTAATTTATGTGAACAACTTCTTGCAGACATCCAAACCAATAATGTCAGAAGAGGGGGAGAAGCTAGGTCTTATTGATGCAGTTGTCCCTTCCAAAGAGTTGTTAAAAGTAGCTAGACAGTGGGCTCTTGATATTGCAGAAAGGCGCAAACCTTGGATGCGTTCCCTTCACAGGACTGACAAAATTGGTTCCCTTTCAGAAGCACATGAAGTTCTGAAGTTGGCTAGGAAACAAGTGAAGCAAACTGCTCGGAATATGCCTCAGCACTTGGCATGCCTTGATGTAATTGAAGAAGGCATAGTCCATGGTGGATATAATGGGGTTCTCAAGGTATATGTTGCTTGGTCAATTAATACCTATATTCTATACACATCTCTCTTCAGAAAAGGACAACATTTACCCACTTTTTGTTAACAAAATCCAGATAATTGCAAATAGTGTCGTGAAAGGTAGCTAAGACCTCATTTGTTTGCACTTAATATAGGTCTTAACTTAATCATTCATATCTTAGTTATTAAGGCGGTTTATTTTTTAATTTTTTATCGTAATTATTAAGATCTTAACCAATGTTTTATAATCACTTTATGGGTCTAAGTACATTTGAATGATTATTGTAACAAAGTTTTAATGTCATTAAGATGCCTATTTTTCACCAATTCAACCCACTCATAGCTACCATCATCGCCCTCCATTTATAATCACCACCACTAACCACCGTTACTACAACCACCAATCACTACTGGCAATCACCACCATCTCAATCACCATTGTATATTGTTGACCACCGTCATCATTCACCACCACTATTAACTATCACTATCATCTACCACAACTATTAGTTGCCACCACCAACTACCACCATCACCACTAGCTACTACCCACAATATCACCATGAGCCAACTTCATTCTCATCCAGCACCACCGCCACCACTGCCAACCATCACCACCACCACCATCACCACCAACCACCATATTGTTTTGTAAAACTAGTTTGTTGATATAGTATTAAATTAATTTAGTATTTTATTAAATTTATATTTATTAATTCGTTAACAAAAACTAGTTTTATATATTCAGTTGTTAAAAAAACAACCAATCTTAATTATTTAGTATTCATATCTTAATATTTAGATGTGTATTCATTCTTAGACATATAAATCTTAATGCACATCTTAATATTCAGATGTCTTAATGTTAATAAAAACAATGAGGCCTAACTCAGTCTTTATCCATGTAGCCATTTGAGACAAATGGATCAAGATGGATTAACAAACTTGTTTTAAGTCTTTTGCAGGAAGCTAAAGTTTTTGAGGACCTTGTATTATCAGATACATCAAGAGGTCTTGTTCATGTATTTTTTGCCCAACGGACTACATCAAAGGTACAAAATATGCTTCACCGCTGAGCACATGGTACCTGTTGTGTGCTGATGCTATCTTGAAGCTTAAAATTCTTTCGAAGTATATTTGTTGAGAACAGTAAACTTGATTCAGGCTCTTAAAAATTTAATTTTCAGCATAGTAAACTTGGTTAAAGATTCTCTCTTATTATTACCTGATCTTCTATTAAAAATATTAGTGCATTAGCTGTTGTGTGCAGAACTGTCTGTCTTTAATGCAAAGCTTCTCATTGATAAGAATGATCACATGATTGAGAAGCAAGGTAGGGATCTGTTGTTTGTTTATAATGCAAGCTTGATTTGGTATGTTCCATATACTTGAGGTTTCACTTAGGGATGGCTTTACTTGGTGTCCATCAGCTAGTGAAAGTTCGTTATCAGTATGATTTCACGAATGAGAAGTAACATGGAGTTTGGATCTCTTGTATATAAATAGAATTTCATACTTGTTATAATAGATTTGTTTCTGATCACTTCTATGGCTTTTGTGCTCCTGCTCTAGGGCTAGTTTGACTTTATTAAGAAAGTTACTTAGATATCTGTTTCCTCAATGGACAATCAATTCTATCATATTTCTGAGTTATATCTTTATTCCTAAATGGTTCAGGTACCTAATGTAACTGATATTGGTCTGAAACCAAGGCCAGTGAAGAAAGTTGCCATAATAGGTGGAGGTTTAATGGGTTCAGGCATCGCTACCTCTCTTGTTCTGAGCAACATATTTGTTATTATCAAGGAAATTAATCCCGAGTATCTTCAGAAGGGGATAAAAACAGTTGAAGGTTATTAATCTTCTTTCAGTGGGATTTTATTATATCTTATTTCGTTGTTGTTACTGTTCAGGATGCTTTGTTATGATTTCACTTTTGTTGATTCTTTTTCTGAACTGCTTTGGACTGTTTTTCCTTGAGCCGAGGGTCTATCAAAAACAGTCTCTCTACCTCTGCGGTAGGGATAAGGTCTATTTACACTCTACCCTCCCCCAGACCCCACTTTATGGGACTACACTGGGTATATTGTTGTAGTTGATGACTGATAAATGTTCTGATAGATTTCGAGATTGTGAGGCCTTTTGACCATTCATCTTTACAGTCATCTTATGATTTTGGAAGTTAGAAACTTATGTGGAGTACCTTATGTTACAGCAAATATCCGAGGTTTGGTAGCGAGAAAGAAGTTGCAGCAGGACAAAGCAAACAAAGCTTTCTCAATGGTTAAAGGTGTACTAGATTACTCAGAATTTAAGGATGTGGATATGGTCATTGAGGTAACTACTGAACCTATACTTTGCTCAAGTAATGTTCCGCAGAATGGTTTCTTCTTTCCCTTCTTGCTTCTTTGCTTGGCTTTTCTATTTTCCTGGTCTATAAAATTGTCGAACAGAATTCTACTATTCATCATCTGTTGAAATTTGTTGTTTTTGAAACAGTTCTGTCTTGTTTGTAGGCTGTCATTGAAAATGTTCCTCTAAAACAACAAATCTTCATTGATATTGAGAAGGTTTGTCCTCCCCACTGTATTTTGGCATCCAATACATCTACTATCGACCTCAACGTAATTGGGAAAAAGACGAGCTCTCAAGATCGGGTTATAGGAGCCCACTTTTTCAGGTTACAATTCTTGCCGTGTAACTTTAGTTCTATAATGAAGGTGAACCCTACTAATCAAGCGAAATTGACCTCTATGAACCTGTACAGCTGATTTTCAAGTCTAAAAGTTATCAAATACTTTGGTTTGTTGAGGTGAATATGACCACTACATAGAAAAGAAGATTCAATATAATCTGGAAAATAGAATAAATGTGGAACAAACTGTTATATGGGATGTCAGGTGATTAACTTTCACGTGTCTTCATATAGTTTCCATTTTTGGGTTTTGCTCCTAGAAAATTTGGAATATCTTTCTTCAATTCGTCCTTGTCGTTTTCTACTTTTTAAAAGTGATATTGGGGAGATATAAAGCTAAAGCCATTTGTCCTGCTGCCTAGCAATCTAAAACACAGAAGGGAGAACCTAGCGATAAAGACCCAACCTCCAACTATAAGATTGGGGAGTGATCCATGGAGCAATTTGGGAAGAGCCATTGTTGGACCTGGGATTGTGGGGTTACAGGTGGAGTTTACCATACAAAAGGGGGAGAAAGCAGTCTACCAAGCTAATTGCTCCTTTTTTTCTTTGTTTCTTTGACTTAGAAAATCCTTGTGATGATTCTGTTGGATCACTTTTTTTGTTGTAATTGCTAACTGATTTTTTTCTATGGTCAGTCCTGCTCATGTGATGCCTCTGCTAGAGATAATCCGGACGGAGAAGACATCTGCCCAAGCAATCCTCGATCTCATGGCTGTTGGCAAAACAATAAAGAAAGTACCTGTTGTAGTGGGAAACTGTACTGGTTTTGCTGTCAATAGGACATTCTTTCCATATGCCCAGAGTGCACAATTTCTTGCGAATCTTGGAGTGGATGTCTACAGGATTGATGCACAAATCATTAGCTTTGGTCTCCCCATCGGTCCATTCCAGTAATTCTCTTCCACAAAGTTACCGTTTTTTCAAGTGTGAGATATAGTAAACTAGTCGGCAGTTCTTTGCAATTTGCAAATGCTAATCTTCATGGTGTCTTTGACTTACACAGCTTTAAGATAATTAATGTACTTAAATGATTCAAATTTTTAAATGCACCTAGATAACTGTGATGATACATCCAGAAGATGAAATTAGATATACATGAAAGTGCTAGAATGTTGGCGTGCAAATTTTGGTATTGGTGGAGCATTTGCTGACTGATATTGAGATTGATAGTTGTGGCATCTGGCATTGGTATTGGGTGGCCTACATGTGGAAGGTGGTGCAGATGGTGATGGGTAAATAATTAAGAAACAGAACATAAGGAATTATTTTCGGAGAGAGAAATTGGAGGCTGTCTTCCCACACTCTCACAAAAAGAACACACAAATTAAGAGAGAGACCGGCATACATTGAGGAGGGGGTGGGTAGGAAGAGAGGAGGACAGGTTGAAAGAGTGTTGTATCATATGCAGGGAATGAGGATATAATGCATACATGATATCCTGTCCCTTTCACTTTGGTCGGAGGTACTATAATCTTATTTATTCGCTTGGGAAGTAAAAGCAGCTGTGAGGTAAAATAACATGTTGTAGATTTTGGGGGAGAATCAACAATCTAACTGGTTTTTCCTTCCACATACAGCAGCCTGCCTGCTCAAGCAATAGTTATGTTGGTAGGCATGTAAAGTAATTTGCTTATTCATTTTGCAGGCTTCAGGATTTAGCTGGATATGGAGTTGCTATTGCAACAGGGAAAGAGTATAGTTCGGCTTTTCCTGATAGAATATTTAAGTCTCCATTGCTTGACCTTCTAATAAAAAGTGGTCGAAATGGTAATGTTGCAAGTTTCATCCTCTGTTTTGTTGTTTTCTAGGTATTGTTCATCCTAATTTCACTGGTGATGCAGGTAAAAATAATGGAAAAGGATACTATATTTACAAGAAGGGAGAGAAGGCAAGACCTGATACTTCAGTGCTTCCAATTATTGAGGAGTCCAGAAGGCTCACTAATATTATGCCTGGAGGAAAGGTATCATCGGCTAACAAAAGAAAATCTCAAATCATGATTTAATTGTCGGTTTTGAAGGGTTTGTCAAAATCTAAATCCCCTCACAATAACCAGTGTCTTCGTTTTCAATTTATGGCAGCCAATATCTATCACTGACCAAGAAATTGTTGAGATGATACTCTTTCCCGTTGTGAACGAGGCATGTCGTGTTTTGGATGAGGGGATTGTAGTCCGAGCATCAGACCTTGATGTCGCTTCTGTACTTGGAATGAGTTTCCCATCTTACAGGTTGGTACTGTACCGTGAAATCAGCATCATTTGCTTCCAACAATAAGTCAAATACTTACTCTTCGCTAGCTTGGGATAACTACTGATTCTGAAGTATGAACAACATGAGCTAACATCAAAATATCTCCTGTTTGGCTTGGTATGAATGGGGTGTAGTTTTATATGCTTAATAGAGAATGATATACCCAAGAGACAAGGGGATCGTTAAAATTAATTGGTGAAGAGGAATGGAAACGGATGGAGAGAAGACGAAAAATCACCAGCTGTTCAAACCTTTTTGCTGTACTTTGCAACTGGTTTATGTTTTATTTTTTTAATTTCCACAGAAATTAGAGAATTTCTTATAACAAATCTTTCTTGCAATGATTTTTTTTTGCAGAGGTGGCATTGTTTTCTGGGGAGATACTGTTGGGGCTGGTCATATATATAAAAGTCTCCGCAAGTGGTCAGAATTATATGGTAATTTCTTCAAGCCATCAAAGTTCTTGGAAGAGAGAGCAGCAAAGGGCATTCCCTTGGTAAGAACTTGATCTTAGAGATCTACCATGCAATATAAGATCTTTTTACCTGTTCGTCTTAGCTAGGCAAGTTGATCACTGATATCTGCAATTAATTATTAACTCCAATAAGTAATGATCTCGGCAGATGTAACTACTAATTACTTTGTTAGATTATTCATTGTGTCAATAATAAGAAATACATAACCCATATTTATGAACCTCCACTGTCAACAAACCATGTAAAGCAGAAATGTTAGTCATGGCTTCAACAACAGCATATCGAAGTGTAATCTGACAAGTGGAGTCTGGGGAGGGTTGGATTTACACAAACCTTACCCCTACCTTTGTGGGATAGAGAGATTGTTTTCGATAGACAAGATGTAAGTCATGGCTCCATGGGTAAAACCATCTTACTTTTAGTTCAGTTTATGGGGGAAGAAAGAACAAGGGAAGTTAATGATATAGTTTTCCACGGTCACGGGACTGCTTGTCTCGTCAACTAGATCAAGAGAATCTGGATAGGCATGATCAAAAGATGGGAGTAACAACTATCTTCGTGGGTAACTGCGAGATAGTTGGAAATTGGAATAACAGATGATACATGAAGAATTCTTTTTTGGTCAATTTCATCATCTATCTGTTCAACTAGGGACAACTTATAACTGCCTGTTGGCAATTAGACACACATTTTGAACTCTGATAGCTTGCTATTTTTGTCAAATGTTAACTAACTGATAACATCAATTCTTATTCTGCAGAGCGCTCCTGCTGCTACATCTTCAGCATCAAGGTCACGCATGTAGTAAGCAATACATTTACGACTTCAGATTCAGATACTGTGGAATATAGAAAGGCACCTACTTTAACCTGTTCATCGTTATGGTTCATATGTTTTAATGGTACATGCATAGTGTTACTTCCTCTGGTCAGGGTGGGAACTGTTAGTAGTCTTAAACACCTCAGTTTCAAGTCCAAGCTTAGTGGTTTTGGCTATTGACAAGAATGTTGCAGATTGCTTAATTTTTTGAATAATGTAGAAAAACATTTCAACTCTTATATGTTATTTCTTATTTATAGAATAACATAATAGACACCTCTACGAAGTTTAAACTATACATGTGTTTAAAACTACTGTTTTGACTCAGTTCAGGTGTCTAGGATATATATCGACCTTACCCCTACCTTTGTAGGGTAGATAAGTTGTTCTCGATAGACTATCAACAAATTGGGGCGGTATTTCTCACTAATTGTTTCCAAAGTTGCAATCTTCCATTAGACAAAAGCCACTATTAGAAATAATCAATCTTTATTAAAACAAGCTTAACATACTAAAGCAAAGACATGCCTGAACGATTCATTTAAGAGGATTTTTACTAATTTAAATCACGGATGAAGACACAAAAAGTTATGGATTTAACAATTTTTTACATCGGTAGTTTATCTCACTTAAGTTTAAACATTAAGTCCTGCACGTGTGCGTAGAGCAACTCTAATACCATTTATAACGATCATCCCACTAGTAACTTTAAAAACGCATCACTAAGATTTATTTTCTTATATATCCAGCATCACCCCACTCCCCACCCCATGTTTTATTAATTTAGTTCAAATTGACCAAAACAAAACTTTAACCATATTAGATCATGACATATTTATCGACTCATTATGCTATAATCCAGCACAATTCATTCCAACCCGCACATCTGACACCCCAGGTACAATTTACCTGACAGATATATATACAAGGGGAAGTTGAACAAAATGCAATTTTTGATTGAAATTGCACTAAAGTAAATGTGCTAAGAAGTTACAAGGCTTGTTAGTTCTAACAAATGGGGCCTTGATGAATTTTGCTGCTACATCAAAGAAAAGACTGAAAGAATAAAAGCGCCTAATATTACAAAGATGCAGCAGTTTACAGGCAAATCTCATTCTAAAGCTAACTATAATTTTTTCTTTCAGATTGTTGGCTTGACATCCCCATTCTCATCTGGACGATGAACTTTAGGAAGCGCGTTATTATTAGCAGTAGTTGCTACTGAACTAAACATCTGAGTTGTTCTTGGCTGAGGAAGAGGAGAATTGGAAACACCATTGTTAAAAGAATCATGTTGATTCCTCGTTTCAGTCGTAGTAAAACCATTACCAATCATATCCTTTTGATCAACGAAGTCAATACCCCGCACCATTGAAGAACATTTTTTTTCTGTAATTTGAAATAGATGGTTAGTAACATAACATGATTCCAAATGAAACACAGTGGTCAGCAACAGAGAGGAGGGGGTGGGTGGGGTGGGGGCGCATTGCAGTTGCATAAGAAACAAGCATAAATCATATGGTAAGGCATGTATTAACTTTGTGTATTAGTAATGCCTTGTTTGATATACTTTTTCATGCTATGTATAACCAATGTTTGCATTAGTTATACGCTCTATTGTATATTGAGGAGTGTATTACTAATACCATGGATTTCTAGGTATTAGTAATGCAAAGGGATTTAATGCATGCATTAGCATGGTTAAAGACCCCAATGCCCCTCAAAATCTTTTTTACATCTTTTCCACCATAATTGTGAAGTGTATCTTTGTAAATAAATATTTTTATGCAATACATCCTATTTTTAATACACCAAACCAAACAATGCATAAGATATAATCTATGTATAATTAATGCGAAGCATTACTAATACATGCATTATTAATGCAAGTGTTACTAATACACTCTATTTAGCATTATTTTTATAAGCTCTACATCTCTACCAAGCGACCCCTAACTATACTAAGTACATCACAAATAGTTCTAAGTTCTACCAACCCTTAACTAGAGATCGTGGTTTCGAGCTCGAGAATGGAGTCACACCTTTGGTAAGGAGAGCTAAAATCCATCATTGCTAAAGACCCCATAATGAGCTTTCTACAATGTGAATCTAAGACTACTCGAGCCCCTCTGTTCAGGACATCGGATGGTTGAACACAAAAAAAGCTCTAAGTTGTATTATTGAAGTTTAAATATAAATTTAGTAGGGATTGAGGAATATTTAAATAATTAGCCATCTAAAAAATAACATGAAAAAGTAGATAGGCTATATATATTAGAAATTCAAGAGCCAGATAGTACACACAGGTCATGTGATCATTCAAAGACACTGCAAGTCTACGATGTGTCCTTTCCTATTTGTTTCGAGGAGCCAGGTAAATAGTTTCTATAGAAGCGAAGAATGAGACACATGTTCTAATTCATCATAACCTTGCAAGTGTGCAACAACAGAACAACAACGTACCGAGTGTAATCCCACAAGGGGGGGTCTGGGAAGGCTAGTGTGAATGCAGCCTTACCCCTGCCTTGTAAAAGCAGAGAGACTGTTCCTGATAGACCCTCGGCTCAAGTAGAGCATTATTGAAAAACAAGGGTGTAGAGTAGAATTGATCCGAGCTACACAAGAAAATGGCAAGACGGTGCTAGTAGTAGTACCTAGAGCTTTGCAGATATATTGTTGATGAGAATTCCAAATCAATAAAATCAAACAACAGTCAACTAAGCCTCAACCACAAATCAGTTTGTGTCGACATTATGAATAACTCTAAATCCATATCATTTGATTTAGGCCCATCTCAATCCACTAGGAAATTATTTGTCTTTCTAAGGCATGTTACAGGCTCTATGAATCTCACACACACCTTTTCCCAGATAACTGATTTAATCCCAACAATTGTATCAATTATCTGGATCCTTTATCTAGGGTGTGTTTGGTATGACATAATACTTTCTGTAAATAAGTCATTGTGATGTTTGATTATCGGTTACAGACAAATATTTCCTAAGGAGAACATGCACCACCAAAATGGAAAATATGAATCCCTTCACTAATGGGCAGAAGTCATTTCTTCCATAACTATTCTAAAATAGATTCAGCCTGATCTACTTGTTCCATTTTACACCAAGCACAAAATGATGCTATACCACCTTCTTTTTTTTAATCAGGGACATTATAATCAACCACTAAACTTACAAATTTAATCAAAAATACCACTCGATATTCAGACATTATTATCAATCTTTAATAAATAAGTCTACAGGGAATTCTGAGAGATTTTAGTTTTGACTATTTCTCTATCACTCTATCTCTTCTTCTGTCATCACATTTAATCATCCATATTGTTACGCCTACTAACCAGTGCATATAGAGGCCTATGTAGGATATAACAGAATTGTCTCAGGCAACCTACTTGAACCCTCCATCAAATGTGGTCATTTATAATCTATTCTATCTTGTTGATCACACGTTTATCTTAAGTTTTGTAGTTTTATCTATGATATTCATCTTGCAGGTATCCTGGCGTTTCAGACCCAACTTTCTCTCCTATATTGCATTGTCGGTTTCACATTTGTTCTATAAAACTTTCCTTTCACTCTATTGATTATCTTCTATTGCGTATCATTCTGGTAGTACTCCCCAATGTTGACCATTTTATTTTAATTTTGTGTACTACATTCTAATTTATCCTGTAATTCTTTTTGAAAGCTAAGCATAGTTATTTGACTATCTACGCTTAGGCACCACAATCAGTCTAATCTAACTTCTCCTTCAGTCTTCCTACGGGCGATGAGAATAATAATTGATTCTGTGATTGCACAAAATTTATGTCTTTGCAACCAGTAGATGGATGGTTCATTAACCAGCTTTCAAGCAAGTTGTAAGAATATGTGGAACTAATATGAGATAGATCCAGTTACTTGGGAGAGAGAGAAAAAGCAGCTTCTTGCTATTTTCTTTTTACTCTATAACAGTTTCAAAGGAATGAGGAAGCTGAATTCGTTCCTTGGAAAGCAATAAGAAAGACAGAGCCTCTGAAAGTATCCCCTTTTGTTTGGACAGTAGATTCTGGAGCTAGATAGCTAACTTACATAGAAGAGAGGACTACTGTGCACGGGTTGCTGCATGGTAGACAGGAAGAGACAATCCGTCACTTGCTCCTTCACTGTGAAGTAGCTAAAAATATGTGATGCGTTCCTTCAAAGCATCTCCAAAAGTTTTTCTATGTTGAAAGGGGAAACAAAGTCCCAATCAGTAAGAAAATTTCGAGATACCACTGCCGCTGACATGCTGTGGTCACTCCAGAGAGAAGGAAACAGGAGATGCTTTGAAGAACAAGATCTTGCTTTATAGACTAAAGCATAGAAGCACAAATACTATATTCTTTTGGGGTAAACAGAAAGATGTAAATGATTTGAACAATGCCATGAGTTTGTTTGGAGGTCTATAGATGTAATGCTTTCAATGTAGCACCAACCCAGTACATTTACAATATGTAAACAGACTTCCTACCTTACACATATAGGGAAAAAATCAGTTACCAGGTGTTGAGTGAAAGTGAACAAGGATATTTCGTAGAATAAAGGAACTAAGCTTACCATGCAAATTTAGGAGAAAGGATAACTCCACTTTAAAAGGATTACTGATTAATGGAGTCCCTCAAATCTCCACTCTTTTACATCAGTAACTTAGGATGTCTAATTTATGGTGTATGCAAGGAGTCTGGTCGTGGGTTATCATAAACTATGTAAACTACACAATTATGTTAACTTGATTTAGCTGTATGGAATGGGAAATGATATGGATTTGAGCAGTTCACAATGATCCTTCAAAATACATTAAAGAATGACTAAAACTTGAACGTGCATGCACCTTATCAATTTTCATATTTGATATGTTTATTTCTCAGAACGCTATAGGCTACAAAAGTAAACATG
Source organism: Solanum stenotomum (assembly GCF_019186545.1). NCBI lineage: Eukaryota > Viridiplantae > Streptophyta > Magnoliopsida > Solanales > Solanaceae > Solanum > Solanum stenotomum. The sequence continues at coordinate 64,413,843 of NC_064285.1, forward strand.
TCCAACATTATACAATGTACCTCAGGAAAGCTGGTCAGGATACTTGCATATATTAATTATTTCCAAGAGAAGATTGATCACATTAAAATTATTGTTGGGTTATACTTGGGAATTAGTCTAGCCTTTGTATTAGAAAACAATAGTTAAACCAGATGTCATAGAACGTATAGTAAGGTATTTTGGGGCTCATGTATGTTTTCACTGATGCAGTTTTTGGCAACAGCTACTTATTCAGTGAATCAGGACCAGATTTAGGCAGAAAAGAAAAGAAAAAAAATTACCTTTTATTTCTCCTAGAGTGACAAGCCTATTAAGACAATCACGAAATTTCGTCAATACAATCCTTTCCTGCTCTGCATATGTCTCCGTCATGCCCTGCCCATGGGGCAATTGAGAGGATGTATTACATCCAAGAGTTGCTAGATCATTAGGGGAAGTAATGGCAGCTGCAAACATGGTATCTGATTCATCACACATTAGTGCTAATGTCCCAGGAGACATTGGTCTTCTTTTTGATACATCAGCACCATCCAAACTAGACTCTTCCATGCTGATTTTCTCACCCTGGTCCCCACTCGAACAACAAACAAGCATATCCTTCTCAGAACCAGAATCTTTCTGGTTCTGTACTCGCTCCTGAGTTGACGAAGCAAGGGAAGCTTCTGTCTGCCCCTCAGCCTGTTTTTTTGAAGCATCCTTTTCATCTGAAAGCATTACAACATGTAAACAGAAAAATGATTGTACACCATATACAGCAAACCAGTTATAAAATCACACAAAAAGACATGGTAGAACCACCAGATGAAAGGATATTAACTATCCCAACATAAGATCTGACTTGTGCAATCAATCCATGTTCACCACATAACTATGCGAACCTTAAAGTACAATATGAACTCACATTGCCTGTCCCAAGCCCAAAACAAAAGATTTGTGGTTTATTTTAGATAAGGTACCATAATGGATGTCTGGTAACGGTGGAACCTAAATGTAGTTTCTGCTTAACCCCAATTGCGGAAACTCAAATAATTCTGCTTTAAATCTTACAGATACTCCAAAGTAGAAAACATGTATAATAGCATAAAAGCCAGCACTTAAACACTAGGTGGGAGAGGAAGAAAAGAAATGAGTTTCACTTCAATGAGCACATAAGGGTGTTGCTTAGTAGTCAATGAAGTGGAAAAAGCTACAGGAGACTGCTGTTCAAATATCAGCAGAGACAAAAAAAAACTGGTGATCTATTCCATTCAGGGGAGGATCTATGTAGAAGAGCGGGGTTGCCAGGCACCCGGACGTCTCGGTTGAAACTCTGTATATATATATATATATATATAATTGAGCTTAAGGTACCAACGGCTAAACCTCAGGTTCTACTTCTTGCGATGCAAATTCGAATCCTGTTGGGTTCACTTTTTAAAATTATTCTAGCATGCTGCATTCAGTGTTAAAGATGTTGTGGCTATGTAGCATAGAACCCTTGACCTCTCCTAACGAAGAACTTAACTATACGTCTACACCAAGTAGACAAGGCTTTATTTTGTGTTAAAAATTGTTGATAATTATTAATTATAGTTTTCCTCTGTGAATACTGATACCACTTCCCCAAAATGTTGCATACATGTTACTGTTCAAAGCAGTGCGACACCCGGAGCTTCCTAATCCTAAGTCCGCCTTTGATTCCATTAGAAGCAATCTGTTAACTTCATTTACATTTAGTTTAGAGGCAGAAAGGTATATTGGCTAAACAAGTTCTTCAGTAGGAAACAACAACAACATATCCAATGTAATCCTACAAGTGGGGTATAGGGAGGGTAGTGTGTACGTAGACCTTACCCCTACCTTGTGGAGGTAAAGAGGTTATTTTTGAAAGACCCTCGGCTCAAGTGCAACAAAAATAACCTATAATTATTTTTGGAGAAACTAATATTCATCCCAAAGATGCCTTAGATGTTTCCCAAGCATCAAGAAGGAGAAAGGCTTAGCTAAGTAGTAAAGCGAGAGATAGAAAAACATGCCAGAAAAAAAATTCTTAGTAACTCCACACTTCCCAAAGGAAACTCAATTTATGATTTTAAAGAAAACAAAACGCTGGAATCAATATAACAAAATAAGATGCACCAAAAGTATTGGTCATACAAGTAATCAAATGTACTTAGAAGACATCCATATATACCTGCCAGCATCTTTGCTGCTTCTCCTGAATATACAACTAAAACTGAGCAAAGTTCCTTCAAGTCCTGAGGTTGGATGAGGTCTTCCAACAGAGACCTTCAACCATGACATAACGATTAGTTTGCTGAATGAGCAGTACAGGTTAATTTCTTAGGAGGCAGTTATTGCTACCTGTAAGTAAACTTGGAAGGACCCACTGTTGTAGCATTTCCAACACATGGACCAGGGCTTGAAGACAATGAAGGTAGGACAGAAGATTTAATATGGTTCCCCTGTATAATACAGTATGTTATTTCATCCATCAATTATTTTCTAAAAAAATTAAAGCAGAGTCAACTGCGAATTGTCACTCCTGCTTATATTAAGCAAAAATATGACGAGAATAAGAGCCTCTTTGAATTGGCTTTTGGCTTATTTTCACCATTTTAGCTTAAAATGTGCTTATAAGCACTTCTAAAATTTATCCACACACTAAAAAATGCTTAAAAGCTATTTGGCTTAAAATCACTTAAAATAAGCCAATCCAAACAGGCTCTAAATCCAGAAAAAAAAATCATGTAGTAGTTAAATGCCTTTTCTCAGATCAAACCATGCCCCTGTGCAATCAACTATTATCAGCAATGCAGTGTTGCCCGGTGGATAATATGAGAAGGAACTCAAACATTCTTCACTAATCATACAGTTGAAAATGCATCGACTCAATGGTGGAAAATTATTGTTTACCTGTTGGAGTTGTCCATGCCTGTGAACAGGGTCCTTAATTGTTGACGCAAAGAACAGTTCCTGGCTCTTTCTTTTCCTATTCACTGGAGGAGATCCATAACCAGAAGATCCAATGGCACCTGTGATCGCAGCATTTGCTGCCTGTTGGAGATATGCCATATTGTTTGCATGATCTCCATGAAAAAGAGCCTGCCTCTCTTCACTTCCTTCAAAATTTTTGCAGTCCATGCATTTACAATTTTCAGAGCAAAGAATATTGGCTTGGAAGCACTCACAGTACTTCTTGAGGCAACCTGATTTCTTGCAGTGGCATCCTTTGTTATGCTTTGCCAAGACTAAACCATCCCCAGTTTCCTCCTAAAAGGATTTAGGCGCAGTTCAAAAGTTATCAAATAGATGAAGAAACAACAAATGGAGCTACTTTGATTTACTTCAAATTTCAACTTTAACTTTGATGTGATGCTTTCTCTATCAAACTAATATTCAAAGGTGCATTGTTATGAGAATAGCTTGCATAGAAGCACCTTCTTTTACTCCTACACGTAGTACACGGAATATAGATAGAGAAGGCACAGATTCCAAGATTAAGTTTTCCCTATTCAAATGCAAGCTTGAGTAACCACATGCATTTACATTTACAAGCTCAATTCAAGCTCAAAGTCAAAGTAGAAAATGATCTATATTGACTTCTCAAGCTCGAAAAGTTCAAGTTATTATTGATTATATTGCATTTCCTACTTTTTCAGAAAGCAATTTTTAACTAGGTCATTCCTAAACAGAGATCGCAATAAAGCAATAGTATCTTAGACCACAAGGACATCAGTGAGAGTAGGACATCTTTAAACCAGAAAATATTTTTTATGAACAATTCAAATTTTAAGAAAGCATCATCTACGAATCAACTTAATTTCAAAAAGTACCTTATTATCTCGAGCTCCATGTGGACTGCTGGCAATTTTAGGCCTGAATGCATGTGGATTACGCTCTAAAGTAGCTTCAACTGCTTCGCGCCTAGCAGGCTCATTTTCAACATTGTTATGACAATTGTTACAATTGCACCCATCACAGTATACTCCAGATGCAAAGCATTCACAATACCTGACCCAAAACAATTGAAAGAAAGAAGAGAAAAAAGCACATCGCATAAGATCTAATGCTGTGTTGTAAGTTACCCTTATCTCAAAAAAAGATCTAATGCTGTGTTGTTCATTCAAATACTATCAGCAAAACATCCGACAAATATTGAGTAACTTAAGAAAACAAATAATCACCAGGATAAAGTAGTAAATAAGAAGACACTTTACATATTGACAGAACACGAACACCTTATATATCTCCTAATCTTATAATACAAAAACATGACATCCAATCCATACTTTGTAGAAAGCGATTCTAATAGTATAGTAACGCATAGACGTGAAACAATTTTAAATACATGAAAAATAACAGAAAATGGGATTATATATAAATATTACCAGCACCCTTACTGTGAAAAAAAAAGAAATGCAATCACCTTAACTGTCTGAAATAGACCAATGTCCCACAAACTGACTTTTTTACATGGGTTGGTTTTCAACCGTAGAAAACAAATGTGGTGGTTTATTTTGATTTGATGTATAATATAGCTTCAAAAACTCAAACAAAACCTCCATTTTCGAAATACAGACTGAATACATTGCATGGCCACTTTGAAACAAATAGCCCATTTATTCATGGCTAGAGCCTAATTGCCAAAAGGTCCACTTTTGCAAGGAGTGAATTTACTAAAAACTGTGGTTTTATATGTGGGCTTTAGCTGGTAAATTTTTCACATATTTGTATTATGTATAAACCCCAAACTTCCATGTAAAGCACAAAAACATAAATTTCAACCCTAAAACTTATCTGTGTATACTTTAGACCCTATACTTTGAACTCCTAATGTAATGTCATATAACCTAAAACCCAAACTTTTTAGTGTAATGTTTAACCCTAAACAACTAAACTATAATCTATACTAAAACTACCCAAACCATCCACCTAACACCCACAACCTAATTTAAGTACTGAAACATGTGGTCTTTTACAACAAATGTGTGGTTTTGATTTTATATTTTCCAAAACCTGCGCAGATATGATTTTGGTTATGGTTTTACTTCAATAACCACCACAAAAACCCCTATGTACCATCCATGTAGACATCTATCTAGTCATCATTGACTGGATATCTTGTGCGCTTAGATAATTCCTTTTCCTAAAGTTTTACCACTATGTCCTTGTGCTCAGAAGATTAATACAAAGACAGTCAGTACTATGACACAAAGAGAAAATAATGGACATATGCTCCTGCAAATGAAAGTTTGCCTACTTGAGCAGATTCAAAAAGGCCCAAAAAAGCATATGGAAGGTAAATATAAGTGATGGACTAGGCTTTAATCTCATTATTATCCTTCCTTTTGCAAAATTACCAATAAACCCTAGGAAAAAATTAATAGCTTCTTTAGAACAGGGATTAAGCATATGGCATGTGTCATATTTCCCATTTATTAAACCTTCCTGTTGGGAATTGTTGAGTTGACAATATTATGACGACTTTTGTTTGGAAAATGAAATATGTTAATTTCAATATACACAATATCTTTCACAGAAGGGAAATATCTCTTATCAACAAAAAGTAAGTGACAGATGAGAAAGAAAACAACATGAGAAACAAGAACAATGAGACAGAAAATAAGAATCATCTGTCAAATATTAAATCTTTCTTCATGTGAGAGAAAACCGAGATTTTAGGACATGCCACAATTGGTTTTTAATCCTAACCAAACTCTAGTCACCTTGTACATGATCCCTCACTTTATATGACCATTCTCACAATCTTTCAAATTCCTATAAATAGCAAAATATTTGGGGAATACACAGGCAATATTGATGCCAAATTGTTTAGACACAGATTAATCAACCCCAAGATAAGTCTTGTAAACCAGGCAACAGAACAATCATTAGCAAGTTCAAAGAAATTTCTACATTGATGTCTTAGCACTTCTTTGGTTGGATCACCTTGACGATAGTTTTTTCTATGGAAAATCATGATTATGATACTTGAACACCTTGATAATAGGTTATCTTCTTGAAATGATCAGGACTTGCTATTCTTCTTTCATTTCCCATTCCAAGATTTAGAAAAAAATATTAAGTTAACATATAGCTCTTCTTCTTTAATTGCTTTCCTCCTTTGGTAATTTTCTTTCTGGAGGGTGGTTACTGAAATATTGGAAGTTGTCTACTTGATTTATGATAAATCTACGGCTTTGTGCTCAAATATTGAAAAGTCTAGTATACTCTGAAGAGTATGGGAGTTAAATAATTATAGGGTTTTCTAATGGTCATTACCTCATGTATATTCCTTCCAACAAATGTTTTGTCAGCAAAAAGCGGAAAATGGAAATTTCAGAGCTTACCAGTATCACCTTCATGTATTTGCCATCGATTAATAAATTTTAGTTATTTTTGAGATTTTCGACATAAGTTCTGAATGAGAAAGAGGTAGTACTTACAACTTTAAACATCGAGAGTGTTTGCAGTTGCACTGCTTTTGCTTTTTAGGAGTACCATCTTTTACTTCACTAGCACTTTGCCTTGGACGTGCTCTTGGAGATTCTGGTTTCCTGAAAACAGTGAGTATTAGCATCATATAGATCATATTAAGTCTAAGCTAACATAACAGTGCTCCCTGTCACAGCTTTATAATTCAGTGCTCCAAAAATTTGCCTAGAGCCCACAAACACACCCAAAATTTAACATGTTTGAGGGGAGCAAAGCAAGAGAGCTCTTTGAATATTATGTCCAATTTCAAGTCAGAGCGATGTGAGACAAGCATCATCATGTATTCTGAAAATGATTTAAAAACTTATCGGCAAATTTAGGACCAAGAAGGCAGAAGGTAATATGATCAACTAATCAGAGACATGTTAGATGGCTAACCACAAATTAATATAAGGTTAACAGTTTGAATGTAAAGTACACCGACAAGCAAAATGGAAGCCAATCCGGGTGAAGCATGCCTATACGTGTACAAATATTGTTTCTTTCCATAAGTTAGCAAGTCAGCTGCAAAATGACTTACAAGGTTGCAAGCAAGGGATCATGATTATCATCTCTAAAGTCATGTATAGCCTCACAAATCAAACAAAATATAGAAACAGAGAGCCAAACTGGATCAAATGAAATATAAATAACAAGAAGGCAAATCCAAACATTTTCTTCCCTCTCGGCCTCTCACCTATCCCCGTCTCCTCGGGGATTCAAGAAACAAAACTCATTTCTATCCTTTTTATCTGACACTAACCTACTGATTAATTATCTATCCCAATTCCACCAGAAAAGCTTGACTTATCCCTAGCAACACTGCCCGATTTTGTGAAAGGAATCTCAAATTCTGAATTTTTTCGTATAACCAAGAAATCTGTTATTTCAGATTTAGAAACTCAGTGGCGTGGGCCAACCATAAATCTAGACTGTAAAACCTTTGCTATTGAACCAAAGCCCTAGAGGTGTCGCATATTCTATTCCTACATGCTTAAAGAGGCAATCTTTAGCAGATAGCAAACAAATTATAGAGTTTATAACAAACTTCCAACCACCATTTCCTCTAATCCTGCCAAATTTCAGTGACATGAGCTAAAAAAGAAACCTTTTTTTCCAATGAACCATAGATACTTACGGAGGTCGTATTGAAGGATGAGTCGGAGGCACCGCCGTTTGTTTCATCGGCATCAACACCATATGTTGCTGCGGCTGTGGTGGCGGCTGTAATTGTGGCCTTTGCACCGGCGTTAGCTTCACTGGTACGATTTGTGTACCAGACGTCGTCATTACTAACGGCTGAATCTTCTGACTCTTCTCCGTCACAGCCGTAACGGCGGCCGCCGGAGATTGTCCAAACACCGTGAAATCCAGCTGCCTTGCCAGCTTCTTCGCCGGAAAATCCACTCCTGTACCCACCGTAGAAGAAACAACAACCTCCGATTGTCCCTTGTTTGGAGGGAAAGAATCCCCTCCCTCACTTTTCTCCATTCAAACAAAACTCAAAAAATCCTCAACTGAATTCAAAATTTTCAAAATTCACTAATCCTCCACTACAAACATCACAACAATTCCTCAATATCCATCAAATTCCACCAAAAAAAACCTCAAAAATTCAAAATTCATCACGTAAAACTCTATCACTCCTTAATCAGATTCAAATTACAAAAATCCACCAAACATTGGCTCAAAAATCAACAATTATTCACCAAATTCAACAAAAAATCGATCGAAAAACACACACAAAAACGTGTATCTGTGTGTATATACAGACGAAAGAGGAGATTTTTAATTTAATTTTTTTTCGAAGAAGAGAAAGAAGAAGGCTTTTGTGTTTTTGCTGCTCCCTCTAGCTTTTGAAATTCAATTTTTGTAAATATTGGACGGTTAGATTTTGATTCTATTTTCATCGTACGGTGGATAAGGAGAAAATTAATCGACGGCTTGAATTCATAGAAAGCGGTGTAGGATTATATCTGGCCGTCGATTAAAAGAGTAATTAGAATTGTGTGTTTGTCTTTTTCTTATGCTCTTTCATCATCTAAATAAGATGACACTTTCATTATTTGATAAACAAAAAATTAAAATATTTAAAATTATACGAAAAGTACTATAAATTATAATTTTTTGTAAATTAATTTAATGAAAAAATACGTAAAATGTTAGTCAAAATTCTTTATAGTTTAACTCTAAAAAAGAAAATCATGATAATTAAAATTGGACAGAGGGAATATATTTTTTAAAATATATATTCTTAATATAGTAATATCATAAAGCAACTTAATACTACTCCTTCCGTCCACAATTGTTTGGCAGGTATACTAAAAATGAATGTCCAAGATTAATTGTCAATTTAAACAATCAAGAAATAATTGGTCACTTTTTTCCAATTCTGCCCTTAATGATAGTGTAGTTCAATTGAAAAGTTATGTGGACCTTTGGTATTCTTGGTATAGTAAGGTTATATTAGTCAAAGTACACTTTATATTAAATTTTCCTTGAGGGGTGTGCATGACCTTATCCTGACAAACAATTGTGAACGGAGGGAGTACAACACTAGAAAACAATTTCAAAATAAATATTCCTCCAATACCAAACACACCAGTATTAAAAATAATTATAGAAAAAGAATAAAATATTTCTGCAATACCAAACTCACCAAATTAATTCTAGCATTCTATTTCATTTAACGTGTTACTTATTTTTATGTTATTACTAGTATTAGAACCCTATTAGTAATAGATTTTTTAAAAGTGCATTTTTATATCTGAAAACATCTAAGTTTATACTTTCTATTTTACATTTAATAATATGTTTGTATACCCATAGAAATGTCATAACAAGTAGAAAACAAGTTACGAGAACACTATAATTAGATATAACAATAATTATTAAAAACATATCAAAAGCAAATAAAATAAAAATAAAAAACATTCGGAACAAAGAGGGAGTGTCTTTCGTAATGAACAAAATGAGGATGGTGAAACTATGATGATTCGAACATGTAAAGAGGAAATACACAAACACTCCATAATTAGAAAGTAAAGGTGGGTATGAGGAGATTGATTCGACATGACAAAACATATCATTAGTTTAGTGAAGACATGACCCTAAATATGAAGATCGAAAATTAAGATAAAGATCAGTAGGTAGTTGAGCGTTGTCCAGTTTCCTTGTCAATATTTTATTTTAACTATTAGTGTTATTTTATTCTTCAATTTTAGTGTATCATTGATTTTAATCATCATATTATTTGTTGTTGTAATGTTCTTTTCTTTATTTAACTCAGTGGTCTATCAGAAACATCGTCTTTACTAGGACTAAAATTATTAACACACCCTCCCCAAGCTCTCTTGTACAATTACGTTAGGTATGCTATCTTTGTTATAGTCACGTAAACAAGTTATTTAGGAGGTTTTTTTTTTAATAGATTATGAACATATAATTTTTTTTTATTAAAAAAAAAACGTTGAATATTTAACTCCGAATTAGTGCTGCATTTTTCTTGAGAAAATGAAGAGAGTAAGCATTATATACGCCGACATCGGCTTTCAATTAAAATTCGGATAACCAATGAAAATACGACACGTGGCCTTAAGCGAATAGAGAGCGGGAAAATAGGTGGGCTCGAGAGCACGTGATTTTTTAATTTTTAGCGCACAGGGAAAATGTTGACTTTTGTGGGGACGTAAAACATAAATCATTGTATAATTGAATAAAAATTAATTATATCAAATGGTAATCATACGAAGTGATTTGAATGTCTTGATTGACTTATGCTGATAAATTCATAATGTTAGAGCTTAAGAGTGAGGAAATGGAATGCCCTTAAAGAATAGGGACCATTTTATTCAAGTAGAGGGTAGCACAACCTAAGAAGTTCCCTTCAGCAACACAAACAATGATAAAAAAGAAATTGCTAATCGTGATGTTCAAGCCAGCTTGCATGATTAATTTCATGGGATATTTGTCACCTTCCACCAGCGACATGTACCAGATAATAACTCTATCCACAAAGGTAAGGACAAATGGAAAGAAATCAGAATGATAATATATATTAATTGAGTATATAAATATGTCTCCGTTTCTCTATTGGTATTCCAATAATGGAATCCATAATCGTTACAACTTGCAAAAACTTGAGAATCCCTTCCAACAAAATATATGAAGTGCTGCATAGTTAAATAGTCTGCAGCAAAAGATGATGTTGATCATCACGCGGTGGTCTGGAAAACAAATTCTGAAAAATAAAAACGGACTTCCCAGCTCAAGAAAACTGAATTGAGAAACCATGATCCGTTGTTGAAACCTTCGTTGGGCCAAAATCATCAAAGTCTGAGTCGGAGTTTAGATCTCTATGAAATTCGTCAGGTGAATCATCATTCTCAGAGCTGTGTTTGGAGGGAATCCTCAATTCAGACGATGGGACTGGCAAAGGATCTTCATTTAGATACTTGTCGTGGAGTAATTCCATTGCAGTAGCTCTACCAGCCGGGTCATAACATAGCAACTTTTTGACGAGAAGAATTTCATCAGTTGACCTGTTGGATAGACATGCTTCTAAGCCAATCGGCTTATCTACTTTACCGAATGACATAAGCTTGTAATCAGGAAGATCCGCACAACCAGGCCAGACTTCTTCAGATAAGTTCCCCAGAACACTTAAAATTCTGCCTATTTGATCAATGTCAGCATTTCCAGGAAAAAGTGGCTCCAAACGCAGAACCTCTGCAAAAATACAGCCTAGTGACCACAAATCAATCTCTGGTCCATACCTAGTGGATCCATAGAGTAGCTCAGGTGCCCTGTACCAACGAGTGCCGACACAAGATGTAAGTGGAGGAAAACAATCATGCTCACCATCGTCAACATCATACGAATATGTGCCTGGTAAGAGATCTTCCTCAACATAACTCATGGTTCCTGTAGCAAGACAGGAAGTATCCCCATCTTGAATATTACTATCTTTATCAGTGTCATCGAAGGGCCTGAATCTGAGCTCATCTGACTCTCCAAGACGGGCTGCTTGAACCATAGATCCTGGATCTTCAATAAATACACCTCCTTCAGAAGACACATCTGATATGTGTTTGAAATGTGATGGACCAGCCACAGTTGCCTGATAAGGAGTGGTCTGTACATACGGCTGTTGATTGTCATTAGCTACAAACCCGGGGGCCAGTAGTATCCTTGCCTGTGTGGAGCAAGAGGAGGCAAAGTCATATGGTTAGAAGGAAAAGAACATTAACCAGAAGTAGACTTGCAAGGAATCTACGCATTTAAGGATGTTCCAGCAGAAGAATATGGATGCCCCTAAGAAGGCTCTATTCTTGCGAGAGAAAATGTTATGCACATAGAGTTAGAGTGGATCTAACCCGACTTCACTGAGTTCAATAGAACTATTGGTTTTGGCTCGAACTATGTACACATACAAACAACAATAAAAACTGCTACACTGCAGTCCAAACAAGATTAAGGTCTTCTATAGGAATCCTCAATGGCCATGTTTCTCCATTTAAACTCTTCTCCAACCAAAATTATACAAATAATTCTCTATAATCCATATTTCTTTTCATTAAGAACATAAGTTCTCTATTTTCTACTAACATATAAATCTCTCACAAGGCTAAAAGACTACAAGAAAACATGCGATCTAAAGTGACATACTACTATAAATAAAACATATACCCAACTAATTGATATCACTGGACCTCCACACATCCCAGTAAACTAAAGGAAGCATGACCTTCGTAATATATGAACCACAGGATTAAGGATCTTGTGGTTCTATCAATTAAGAAGTAACATTCAACAATTGATGTTCCCAAACTAGTCGAGCAAAAAAGAGATGCTCAACAGATTCAAAGCTTGAGTTCATAGTAGAGTCAAAACATTTAATTTAGGCTCCTTCCCTTCCACTGCACGTAGCCGTGCTAGCAGGTACTACAAGCCCTCTGTCCCACACATCTAACCAGCTTGTATGGTTCACCACTTCCATTTAAAGCTCTCATTTGTTGAAGCAGAGCATAGTGCGCTTTAGGCACTGAGCAAGAAACGTCCATACTTGTATAGATTCATATCTTTCACTAAGTCAACATGGATTCCATAATATTGCAACGAAAAGGAAATGTACAAATATATAATAAGATCATACTCATTCTAAACCTACTAATCTACTAATCCTATATACTGGATTCGCCTTTGTATTAAAGCTACTAACTCGAACAAGGAGCTTAGTGACTGGACACCTCAAAGGATATCTTTTCGAGCTATATACTCCAACTCTGGTTAGCTGTAAATTCTCTTATGCATTGCAATCAAAATTCTACTAATAAGAAATGAAAATTCAAAGAGGTTTACATATCAAAGATCTTGACGAGCTTTATGCCTAGAGAAAGCCTGTTTGTAAGTTCAAATGAATCAGAAATATCATAAAAGGGAACAAATATCCGATTGATGCATAGTAAAAAATACACCTGAAGTATCATACTTTTGCGAGTTTTCCGCTTGAACAATCAAAACTACTTTTAATTGATGATTAATTTGATATTGTTGAGATTAAAAAAGCAGAAAATAATAAGCACCTGTCCAAAATCAGCCAATTTGAGGATCCCATCAGAAGAAATCAACAAATTCGAAGGCTTCAAATCTCTATGTACAATCGAATTCCGGTGACAAGCATCAACTCCACATAAAATCTGCATCATCCATCTCTTAATCTCTCCTAAACTCAATCCCTTTTCCCATTTCTTCGCTTCCTTAATAAGACAATCCAAATCTGTATGCAAATACTCCAATACAAGCACCGCATCTTCATCCTCCCTCCAGAAATACTCATGTAAAACGACGACGTTTGGACAATGCTGAAGCGTCTGTAACGCTTCGATTTCCCGAGCCGCTGATTGATAATCGTGGATTTCTTTGAGAGCGACGGTGACAGAATCGGATCTCCGTCGAGCTTTGTATACATCGGAATATGCTCCGGCGCCGATCCTGTTGAAGATTTCGTATTTTACGGTGATCTCTTTTCGGGTATGGATGCTCCAGCTCTTCGTTGATGGAGGATCCATATTATTTTTTCTTCTATGTTGAACTGCAAAAGGAAAATTTTGATTATTTTTTTTTACTTTTAAAGAAGAAGATGATTGGTTATGTCACGTGAGTTAGAGTCATTGCACGAGCCTAGTTTTAATAACAACAATTATTGAAGTGTAGTTTATTCGCGGGTTAGAAGCTAAGTTATTCATGATATCATGTTCGGTAGGTTTTTTTCTTGCTATATAGAAAATGTAATATATTCAATATGATGTTTGATTTGCAATTTAGAAACTTACTTATTAATACTTACATGTATAAGTGTAATGACTTTCGTGGTCATTTTTACGTATTTTTATTGTTTTCCCCCTTTTTGTAGCTTTTGTGTGGTGTTGGCTATGGGATTTTGTCTTGCCTACTTGGAGGTTGTGATAGCCGTCATCACAGTCCGATTTCTAGTTGTGACAATAAGTCTTACAAGGAAATCTATGTGTTGTTTTATGTAAGGTAGAAAATGAAATAAGTTACTAAACTTTGCTTAACTAAACTGGACACTATTATTTTTTAGACGAATTAAAGAGAAATAAATGTCATATAAATTGGAATAAATGGAGTATTCATTTAAATAAAAATTTAATGTGGGATAGTGAATATTTTGCCCTCGGTCCCTTTTGTTTCGATTGTTTAGTTAAGGATCTTTATACATATAGTCAATCGAATTTACTGTTTAATTTTTATAATCAATCTATATGAATTATACATGATATTTAGACCCAAGTCTAACGTTATTCGAAAGGAACAATTGCTTTTAAATTTTGTGCTCTATAACAAAGAGAAAGAAGAAAATAATTATCTAAAGCTATTGCTTAGTAGTAATCTTTGGGATTTTGTTTCTTTACATATTCTTCTCAATCCTAATATTTTCGCGCCTGTGTCAGATTTTTCAAAAAAAATGAATGACCTTTAGAGAATCTGAAACAAAACTGACAACATTTTTGAATGAATCCGAGCAACATAAACTGTCATACACATTTAAAATACATCAATGAAGGAATCAACAAATTCCCTACGCTTTTATACATCTAGTTTATGGTACAAAACAAATGCTATATGAAGAACAACTTTGCCTAAGCCATATTAAGGTATTTCAAATCATCAAGTAGAAAATGCTAATTTCCTTCTGATGCCACCAAAAACAACTTGCATTAACTCAACTACGCCTCAATCCCAAGCTCGTTTTAATAATCTTATGAAATAATATAACACGAAATCCACCTAACGTTTTGCTAAACAGCATCACAACCTCCACATACGATCCCCCTGCTATCGGAGAGAAATGAGACGTTAGGTAGTGAACAAGCTGGAGATAGAGAATCAACATACTGCGGAAATTTTCATGTTGTAACTACATTGAGACAGTTTTGAGAGCTGTTCAAAGTTCAAGTAAGAATGCCTTGTTATTAGTGAGTTCAACAATGTCTTAAAGTCTGTCATTTTTAAGATTTTGGTCCTCGAACTAACTATGTTGCTCGGACTCTTCCAAAATGTCACCGATGTGTGTTGGATCCTCCAAAAGTAGTACATTTTTGGAGAGTCCGTGCACATTGATAGTTTTAATATGGATACAGATACCATATATAGCTTTCACATTATAAGAAAATTCTTTCACTTACACAATTGAGCAGCCTGTGCTTCTGTGCCTTTTCTTACTTGAAACTTCCAGCCTCCTAGGAGGTTGAAGCACAACCTTGATTGCAGTATCGAAAACAGCTTTCACATTCTAACAAATACATACAAAAAACTTTAGTGAACAGACAATATGTTCGATAACAACAACAACAACATATCCAGTGTAATCCCACAAGTGAGGTCCAGAGAGGGTAGAGTGTACACAGACCTTACCCCTACCTCGTGGAGGTAGAGAGGCTGTTTTTGAAAGACCCTTGGCTCAAGTGAAGCAAATCAAAGTAGTTATGAAAAAGGAGATATGATAACGGAGAAAACAGGCCAATTAATACGGAAAGCAGTACAGGGCATCAAGAAAAAGAATAGTAACAACAACGAAACAATGCAGTAACTAAAACACAAATGATAACAGATGGTAACAAATATCAAAAGCCAGAAACTACATGTATAAGGCTAATACTATGACGATATGTTCAACAACAACGTTCCTATATAATAGCTAAAAAACGTCTAGCAGATGACGTGTACTTGATGAAGCTGAATGCATTCCATATCTAAGGTTAGTTTGCAGCAGAATTGAAGTACCTGTTGTGTTTTAGAGCTGCATTCTACATAAGCTGCAGCACCGATTTGTTTCCTTAGCTCCTCACCCTGCATTCAAGCTAATCGAGTTATTTGTGATGTTCCATCTATATCAAGCGTTTTACAAATTATAATGCTATATAGCGATAACACACTTGGGCAGGTGTAATGATATTTGAACCCATATGATCAGCTAGATATCCGTTGTCATCTCGAAGATCTGTACATATAAGAAAACATATGGACACAGAGTCTCAGGTTCTGATCTTAGGGGCTCGAATACAGTAAAATCCGATAAAATTTGAATCCATTTAGATACTTACCTAACTTTGTTCCAACAAGTACAATTGGAACATCAGGTGCAAAACGACGAAGTTCAGGCATCCACTGTATATAATTCAGAGTAAACAGAGTAACTACTCGATAATGAAATTGCAAATTTGACCATATGTTTGTTCAACGAAAAGACAGCAAACCACTATGAAGGGAAAAGGGTCAAAAATATCGCTCTACTATATGAAATATCTCAATTTTACCCCACGTTATACTTTGAGGCCGTTTATACTCTTGCCGTTAGCAAATCCTCTTGTACTTCACCAGATCTCCAACACGTATCAAAATACCTTAGGAAAAAGGTTCAAATGTATCCCTTTACTTCTGATTATGATTCGGAATATTTCAGGTTGGAGGTCCGTTAAGACCAAGGGAAAATGAAAAAGGATTTGCAAACAAGTGTATGAAATATGAATGTCCAAAAACAACAATAACAACAACGACATATTCAGTATAGTCCCACAAGTGGAGTCTCGAGAATGGTCCAAAGTACTAAAGGATGATAAATGAAGACACTTGGTACAATAAATTAAGATTGTATACCTTTTTTATAACATTTTCATAGCTTGCTCTACTGATTAAAGAGAAAGCTAATACAAATACATCAGCACATCTATAGCTTAATGGCCTTAATCTGCTATAATCTTCTTGACCTTTGAAAACACACACAAAAAATAAAAATCCATAAGATAATAGTAGTACTAATTAAGCAGATAAATCAAAGATTAAGAACCTAATAAATCTATTTAAAGAAAAAGTACCTGCAGTGTCCCATAATCCCAAATTGACAATTCTTCCATCCATAGACACATTAGCACTGAAATTATCAAACACAGTAGGAATATAATCCTGCAAAAAATACAACAACAACATATTCAGTATAATCCCATAAGTGAGGTTTGGGAACAAAAGTAGTTTCGGAAAAAAGAAAAAGCATGCCAGAAAACCTATATTCTTAAAAAGTAACAATAACTACAACAAAATAAGACGATTATTAGTATTACAGCTACAGGTATGGAAGAATAAGCGAAACAACACTCAACTACCTAACTAACCTTTTATTCTAATCTGTATCATCTATAACCTCTTATCTAGTGTCATGTACTCATCAACTAAAAAAGGATCTTTAAGACTCTG
This sequence comes from Solanum stenotomum, assembly GCF_019186545.1. Lineage (NCBI taxonomy): Eukaryota > Viridiplantae > Streptophyta > Magnoliopsida > Solanales > Solanaceae > Solanum > Solanum stenotomum. The sequence continues at coordinate 64,431,072 of NC_064285.1, forward strand.
TTCTAGTAATAAGAGTGCAATATATAATGTGTAAGTCAGACGCACGTCACATGTTTAAAATCTTAACAAAAGCCTAATAATTAATTTTGAGAAGCCTAACGGAGTTGGTTCATTATTCATCGAGTTTCGAACAGTTGGGAAGAAATTAAAGAATTAAAACTTACAGTGGGAAATCTGTTACTTGTGTAACAAATTAACATACATGTCTTTCCAACAGCTCCATCACCTACAGTCACACATTTGATGAACTTTGAAACATTCATATTCAAAAAAAAAATTGAAAAAAAAAAATATTTTCTAAAGAAGGATTTCAAGATAGGAAGAAGAAAAAACAAAAGTACTATATATGTTTTTACTCTTTTTTTTTTTTTTTTTTTTTTGTGTGTTTCAAAAAGAAAACATTAAATAAAGAGAGGGTTTATTAAAGTTTTGTCAATAAATTTGAATTTTTTTGAGATGATAGAAATAATGATTATTTTTTGTTGAAAAATGGGACCATGTTTTACTAACGGCTAAGAACGACTTTTGTGGCGAGTTTGGCGATAACTAGCTGTATTCATTTGGCTGTTTCTCACTTGAATTGAAACGGTATTAGGATCCGATTAAATTTAAATTTATTCTGAATTAAGTGCTCTTAACTAATGTGATTCCGTAATCAGATCAATTTGAACCCAATACCTTTGATAAAAGAATATTTATCACTTTATTAGAACCAACTTTGTTAGTAGTTTTGTCATGCACGCTAAAAAATGTATGACATACTTTTCCTGCTCCAATTAATGTGACATAGTTTGAATTGCAGAAAATTTAATAATGTAACGAAGACTTTTAGATTCTATACTCTTAAACATATCATGGTATTTGTGTGACTATAACTCTACAAGACACTTAAAACTTATGATTTTAAACACGTCATAACATTTACGTGACAATAACAACTTCTCATAAATAATAAAGTAAAAACCATAAAGTTAATTGTTTTCAAATTCAAAATTAAACATAAGTTTCTAAAAGCATAAAAGAAAAGGAAAAACATATAGAAAGGGTCAAACATGTTTTTTTTTTAAAAGATCTTTACCTCAATAGCCGAACAGATCTACTGTTTATAACATGATCAGTATACATAAATTATACATTCACTTTTGATTAAAAAAAAACTATAAAATAACAATCTCTCCTTTCTTTTCAACTTGATCTTCCTCCCAAATTCTTTTATCTTCATCAGATCCATAAGCCCAAGCACACACAATAAAATAGAAAAAATTCCCAACACTCAACAAACAAAGTACCCAATAATAATAATCATAATGACCTAAATTCAAATTATTTGACACCCAACTCACTTTCCCTCCTCTACTTGAAGCATGATCAACAATTTCCACAATTAAACTTCCAACCAAATTCCCAAATCCCATTCCTAATGAAAACAATGCCACTCCAATACTAGCCATACTCTTAGGAAATTGTGAATAATAAAATTCTATTTGTCCAATCGCGTTGAACGCCTCAGCTAGTCCTGTCAAACAATGTTGCGGGACTAGCCACATTGCTGACATGTCCACTTGTGACAGTGGATGGTCCGCAAGCCCCTGGTCTAGGGCTCGCGAACGTCTCTCTCTTTCCACCAGTGCGGCCACAACCTGGGCCACACAGGAAAGTAACAACCCTATCCCCATACGTTGTTTGAAGCTGAGACCTCGTGGTTTCCTTGTGAACCTGGAGATCCAGGGCACGAGGACTCGATCATAGAAGGCTAGCCATGTTGTCAATGTGAGAACCCCATATGCACCATAGGAACTTGCTGGAATTTGGAAATTACTACCTTTTGATAAATGTCTATCCATTGTATTTGCTTGTAGTACTGGAAATGCGTGTTGACTTATTGTTACTGCTATCATAATGCTTGTGGACCAAATTGGAAGTACTTTGAGCAATGATTTGAATTCTTCAACTTGTTGAATTGTACAAAGATTCCATTGATTTGTAGATATTCCATTATTAGGGTTCAAATCTTTCTCTGGATTTCTAATTATGCATGCCTTATCTAGGAACCTATCAAAAAAAAAAGTTTGTTATCAATAACTTGTCAATTCAAGATTCAATGAAACTTGCACTTTTTTCAAAAATAGTTAGTTATAGATATATACGGTTGGACCAACTAGTTTATCAACATGACTAAAATATACACGACATATATATTATCAATGCATTAGGTATGTATATTATGTATAACATATGTATATTTGATATAAAATATAGGTATAAAACATAAATATGCACTTCAACTTGGCTTCAGCTGACATCTATGTCCTTCAACTTTGGGTGTGCACAAATAGACACTAAACTTGTACAAAATTGAACAAATAGACATATTCGTCTTACGTGGCATCCTACATGGCAAATTTGTGTCATACGTGGCATCCTGCGCGTATTATATCACATAGAACACTACTTGTTCAATATTATACGAGTTTAAGTGTGTACTTATGTGCACCCAAAATTGAAAGGCATAAATGTCAGCTGAAAGTAAGTTAAAAGACATTTATGTATTATACCTAAAATATACATACACTACCTACACACTTATATGTAGAGAAGTTTAATTACACAATCATGTTACTTATATAAATAAAATCTATAGATAAATGAGTAATAATAAGTATTAATTTGCAACTTGATAAAAATGTTATGAACTCACTATAATATATTGAACTACACTAATAATCATATCATTATAGTAGTTTATAAAATTACCTCTCAATAACAACTATATTCTTTTTTAGTAATTAGTAACATAATAATTAACCATTTTTATAGAAATAAAATCTCTGAAATTACCAATAATATGTCTAAACATTTTGATACTTTAATACACAACATTAAAAGATTTTCCTATCATTAGAATTTGATATTTAGCAAATAAAAGCTTAGATATTATGCTCTTTTTTCTTCTTTCTTATAATAGTGTCACTATAGCAGTTGAAAAATCTCGAAATCGAAAAATCATACCTTAGTTTATTGGATGGAAAAATAGATCTTGAACCCTTCTCATCATGATGATACCATCCATTAGAATCCATAGGAGGCAAAGCAAGATGTTTATTTTTCCATGCCACAGCAATAACTTGAACAAAATTAGTAAACAAACTTTTTTTTGCTTTTATTTTAATAAAAATTGTTGAACCTAGAAGGAAAAAAATTGTTGCCAAAAACATTAGTCCTGCAGGTACTCCAAATCCCACAACCCAACCAAATTGTGTCTGAATATACACAATGACTGTGACTGAAATTAACACTGATATTCCTACTGCTGCATAATACCTGTTGGAATAAAAATAGCACAAAAATAATATTCTCGATAAATAACAAAAATAAAGACAATATGACAAATTAAAGAGGATTTTAAAAAGGTGAAATGACCCGGAAAACTTTTGTACTTGGTTTCATTATCAGTTGGACGACCTCCAGGGTCCAGGGTCAACTGACAAACGAAATTAAGTACATGAGTCTTCCAGATCATTTCGCCTTTAAAAAAAAAGGATGATAGTATTTTTTGGTCCATTTAGTTATTGATAAGTTTTATTGGTCTTTGTAATATATAACAAGCAAATTTTAGCTTTTTTGGGTCTTAGTTAAAGGTTTTATGTAGGGAACATGTTGTATATTCTAAAAACTTGATACAATATTTGGAAAATTAAATGGTAGCGCGGTTAAATAGTATTTTTGTCCCTTAATTATTGATAAATTCTGATTTGATCCGTATAATATTTCACTAAACATATTTAATCTTTAATCAATCAAGATGTTTGCTTTTTTGGTCCTTTTATATAGGAAAAATGTTATATCTCTAAACTATTTTTAAGACTATATTACCCTTTATGTATAGAGTAACAATATAAACGTAACACAACATGAGTAATTTTAAATGGTACATCAAAATTCTCGACAAACATTTTTCATCGAAAACATTTGCGTTAATGAGTGCAATTTCCAACGAACTTCTAACGAGTGGTCAACAGAAATCTTGTTTTTTCTAGTAGCGTGGTTAATAATTCAGTAAATTTCTAAAAACACGCAATCAGCTATCAAACATGGTATTACTTATGACGTTATCATAATAAATTAAATGCATATTACCAATTGAAGAAACTTTGCAAGATCCTTCCATTGTTGGGGTTTTTAGGATTGTCAAATTGATCAGCACCAAATGCTAATGAACATGGCCTGATTCCACCAGCTCCAATAGACATCAATGCAAATGATGAAAATAGAAATGCATATTGAGCAATGGTTGGTTTTAGACAATTTCCTAATTCTAATTTGCAAGCATGTGGCCTTGCTTCTTTAAGTGTAGCTGTTAACCAAAGGACCACCATTCCCTATAATCAAAATAATATATAGTGTTAAATTTAAACTTGATAACGAGCAGAGACGAATTCAGGATATAGAGTCAGTAAATTCAATATGATTGAGTAGTGTTTGTGTTTATGTTTGGCCATAAATAACATATTCATTATTTTTGGGGAATAACTTCAGTATTTGCGATAACATTTACGTTAAAAACGTGAGACGGAAATTGCAAATTGATTAATAGTGTGTCAGTGTAAACTGATTACATTACACCACCTTGAGGTGCAGTTCTTCTCTAGACCCTACGTGAAGCTAGATCATGCACCAAGCTATTGTTTTTTATACTTAGCTTGAATTAAAAATCACCGATTCAACCAAACACATAAAATATGTCCTAGATCCACCTCAAATAATAAATTTCAATGAAAGTAACAAACAACTAACATATGAATAATAAATTTCACGAGGGTCATTCAACTTCGAATTTATCACATAAAATGATTTATATGTGATTATAAACACAAAATTGAATGATTACCGGTCGAATTTACCCATATAACAATAAAAGAAGATCTAGAGAATATATATATATATACTTACAATTAGGGTGATGAATGTCCCTAAAGCAATGACATAAAATCTTCCCAAGTAAGAATCAGCAAGAAAAGCTCCAAATATTGGTGTGAAATTTGACATAGCATTCCACCAAAAAAGAATAGTTGCACCACTAGCATTAGTTAAGTGATACTCATTTTTCAAGTACAAAATCATATTTGAAATTAATCCCACACTTGCAACTTTCTCCAATGCCTCATTTGCTGTCAATTGCCATCATAAAAAAAAGGTTAAAAATTAATATATCACTACTATTAAAAAAAAGATAGAAATTGACTTGTCGGAAATGTTATCCATTAAAAATATTCACCACGAGCTTGTTTGGTATGACAAATATCATTGTTTCACGTAAAATATATACATATTTTCAAAATTCTATTTCGATGTTTGGTTGGAAGTGGAAAATATTAATGATTAATATGAAAATTTGTAAATCTAATAATGTTATTTTCATGAAATTTTTGAGTACTATACATTAATATTAATGGAAGTTAAAAATTAAGATAGCTACAAGGAATTAAGTAACTTCCACCTAAGAGTGATTAGGGAAGTTATTTAATTTCCCCCTTTCTTGAAAATTATGATTTCTTCATGAAACATATTTTTTGAAATTATGATTTCTGTCGTACCAAACATACGGTTAATTCAAGAGGGAAAAAAATCCATACCAAAGGGCTAAAATAATAAATGATAAAATTACATACCAATAATAAAAGGCATGGTTTTGAGGCCACCTAATTTCTTGTCACTTGAAACATCTTCAGAATTAGTTTTCAATTTATCTGAATTGTTTTCCTCAATTTTCTCCATCACCACAAAATTATGACTCAAAAAATATTTTTTTAATTCTATACAAAACTTTTGAGAATGAGAGAAAAAAATGATGAGTTTTTTTTTTTTGTTCAGAAAAATAGAGAGAAAGCTAATGAATTTTTTTTTTATGTTCAACCTATTTAACAGTTTGTTTTTTGCCTTATGCAAAATGATTCCTTTATATGTTTGAAATTTTCCTTAATAAAAAAATCGACAAAAATAATGCCATTTGGCTACATATAGCCAATAATATAGCATGACTTATGATGTCAATTAAAAAAATTTGAGTTTAAGTTATATATAAAGTCGGTCAGTATAATAAATTTTAACTCCACTTTTATCGTTATAAGAAGTAAATATATCTTATGTTCGACATTACAAATCTCATATTTTAAGAAGACGTAGCTACAAACGGTAGGTAGATATCCTTTTTTGAATGACATGATATTGTATAAAATTATTTACATTAACGATGTATATAACTTAAACTTAATATTTGAAAATCACAAATTGATTGATTCAAATTTGCGATTAGGGCCCACTAAAATGTCAATAACATCGATCGAATAACTACTTTGTAATCTCAGCTAAGTTGATGACAACAAATTATTGTCATATAGTGAGTCAGTCATTTTTTTTTTGGAAGTGTGTTACGAACATATTGTTAACGTTACGGCATCAATTTAATATAATTTTCAAAATAATTACGCCTAATTGTATACTTTTTTTCATACACTAATAATTAGTGAAATCGAATTTCAAGAATATATATATATATCAAATCCACTTCAACTTCAAATTAGTTGATAAATAAAGTTTTCTATTCTTCGTATCGTTCTATTTAGACTCATTTTATTTATATTTAGGATTAATTGTCTAACTACACATCCTTTTTTACCCTATTTTCTATTATTTCCTACCATTCCAAAAAAATTACAAAAATCCCTCTTTTTCATAATTTCTCTGACTTTTCCGGATATAAACTATCACCCCAAGATTTTTTTCCTTTTTTCACGCCTAAAATCACGTATCATCAATTATCTCCATCACTCTATTTTTGAATTTGAAATCTTTTCTCTTTCTGATTTATCATTGCAAGTTATTGAAGAGATAGTTATTTTTCATCTTCTTCTTCATTTTTTTTTTCTTTCTACTTCATCAGGTATCGATTCTTTTATTTATTTTTTTAGCTTTTTCATCTACAAATTTAATCAAAGAAGGATGCATCTAGCCCACTTTTCCAGATACATCAAATCTTTTATTTATGTGATGCGAATTCGAATTTATCAAGATTCTAAAATGTTAAAGATCCCAAAAGAAAGTATCACTGTGGGCTTGTGGGCCTTTGTTGGAAAAGCTAAGCCCACTTCACAGTTAGCCCATCAAAGGGTGAATTCCTCTACATAAAAAGAAAAGTGAGTATTTTTATGTATAAATTATAGGAACCACATATTATAAGTACTAAATAACATCTTATCCCTTCTAGTTTTCTATTTACCAAAAATCCCTTAAAAATGATGTTTGCGGGATACATAGCGTTGTGCACGGGATACATTAGGTTTGATACATTTCACATAGCGGGATACATAGCGTTGTGCACGGGATACATGCGGAATACATAGCGTTTGATACATTCCACATAGCGGGATACATAGCATTGTGCACGGGATACATGCGGGATACATAGGTAAATAAGGGATTTTTGAAAATTTTGAAATAAATAGGGACAAATGGATATTAAGGTAAGTAAAGGAGTGTAGTTAAGTAATTTGTCCTATTTTTATTAGTGATACTTTTAAAAGAAATCCATTTGGCATTTATTGGAGAAAAATAACAAAAATGGTTTTTTTATTTAGGTGTAAGTTCATAATCGTTCCTTAAATATACATATTAGTTTTATTTTATTAAATTTATAAAAAAAAAAGTGAGTATTTTTGGTATATGTTGAATATTTAATCAACTCGGATCGTTAGGTTTAATATGAACCATAAAAAATGGCAATATAAACTCATACATGGAAGTGCAGTTTTTGATGATTTTAGTCTATATCTTGTATTTAGTATAGTTTCGATTTCAATGGGACTTTCCTAATGTTTCTAGTTATTTTTTTTTCAAAGTTCTCATCGAATGTAATATCCAAAGTTTATTAAATATTTGATGAAAAAAAAAAAAAACTTTCTATCATCAAACATAAAAGACCAAAACTGTTTATGAGTATATCTGATGGATTATTCTAAACCTACTCCTAAGAAAACATTTTTTTTCATTTGAGTCTCATTGATTTTATAAACTACTAGTAAAATTATATGCTACCATGTGTATATAAATAAAAATTAATCCAAATTAATTATGAATTGGCCTGTGTATTTGTTATGGCATCTTGGAAGTGGCAATTTGTCAACTTTGCTTCTTTTGTCATGAAAATTAGTCTTTATTGTTAATTATATATATATAGTCTGAAGGCATCTGAAATGATTTTAATATCTAATATTTATTATATCAAAAATCAACATAAATAAAAGTTTATCATATAGTATCATCATTGCCTTAAGTTTCATGACTATTCTCATCGCGTAAAATTGATTTTTTTTCTAGAGCATAATTCTCAATCTCAATATAATACACATATATCAAATACTTGGTAGGAAGCGCTTTACTTTCTTAACGAGATTTATTTGTATACAAATATAAAATAGTCAACTCGATGGGGAGCGCTTTACTTCCTTACCGGGCCTATTTGTATGCAAATGCAAAATAGTCAACTTGATAAAATTTCAGACAAGTGCATGGTACCCAATTTTGACGTTGACATTTAATTTGCACTATAACAATTAAAGGGTTTAGTGACAATAATATAATTGTCTCTATATTATATTTAGCTGCAATAATAAATGTGTATTTATAACCAATACTCTATATAAATACGCTTTAGCGACTTTACGTGCAATGACATTAACTCAATGACCGCTAAATATTTTTACAGCAATAAATATTATTGTTAAATCTTTTTGTGGCAATAAATATTGCCGCTAAATGGAAATTCTATTGTCACTAAATGTCTTTTTTGTTATAGTGTTGCGTCTGCTCCTTAAACTTTTTTGCACGTATACTAATCTCGAGACAACTTCACCGTTACAATATTTAGCGTTAATTTTGACTAAATCAATTTCATATAACTGAAGTTCAATCATTTTACCGGAAATTTAGTTAATATGGCCATTGTTATTGGTGTGTACACACCTTATTATTGGTATGTTAAATTAGTTAAAGAAACATTTTTTTCTTTTAGAAATCACTACAAGAAGTGGTTGCTTAAAGTCTTGTAAAAAATGGAAGACTTAATTAGTGACTTTGTTGTGCATCACATAATGCTAAGTTTGAAATTTGAGGACTCTTTAATTTTATGGTTATCATGTTGCTTCTTATCTTGTGCCTTAAAAGATTCTAAAAATGACCTCCACTTAGTCTATTGTGGGCTTGTGGCTAGAGTTTAAGGATTATAATAATGGAGGCCTTTCTTGATATAGAAAAAATATACAACTTTCCTCTACTTGGTTTGGTCATTTTAGGTATTCAACATAAGTAGGTATTGATCGAGACAAATTCAAAATTTAAGTTTTAAACTTCAATTATTAAGGTTCATAGTTAAATTCATTATATTTTATACATAAAATTATACTTCACAATAAAAGTACTGTATTCAAATGAACGTTAAACTAGTACACTACATTCGCCTCTAATCATAAGTCATATCAACAATATGTATATCGATAAAATCTTAAACGCATCTGATATTTATATCAATTTATTAAGTACATGCATGATACATATTTTCATATGCATTGGTATCATGCATTAAAATTCATAATTAAGGGAAATAATATATAGTTTACCCATGATCTGGAGACCAAATCCCAACAACACATATCAGTGGTAAAACAATCTCCTCTACACGTTATTTTTTATTTGAGAGTGTTACTCTCTTTAAAAGAGTATTCAAATGCATAAAATAAACAATCTATCTTGATATAAACATCGAGTTTAGACAAGTTTTAAATGTTGTTATATCTTCACTCACCAAAGTACACATCCTTCTTTCCTTGAGCATAACCACAAAAAAGTAGTACTTTGTGTATAAATATTAATTGATAATAGTTATATTTTGAGCAATAAAACAATAATGGGGTGGTGGCGCAGTTGGCTAGCGCGTAGGTCTCATAGCTAAAGAGTTATCCTGAGGTCGAGAGTTCGAGCCTCTCTCACCCCATATCTTTTTCTTATTTTTTTTTTTTGATCGTACAACCTAGCAAGGGAGACATAAATATCGAAAAATCAAATCGAATTAGTTTTCAATTCTATATTTTCTAAAACTTTGGTTCTTAGTCTTAGGGTCATGAAGTGCATCGAAGAAACGAAGTTTTAAGACATGTTCAAAAATTTTATTTTCTTTGCTTTTATATGGTTTCTCAATTAATGAGAGAATTTCTTTTTTCTTTTACGTGTATTTATTTATTTATTCAATAATATTCACCTATTCGACCTTTTTAAAGTTATTTGGTTGAGTTTTACTCTTATCTTTGAATACCCTCTCAGAAAATTAGAGAGTGGAGAAAGAAAGAATAATTAAAACATAAAGACGATTGTCAAAAATTCAATTATTGGTAATCATAAAAGATTATTTGAGATGGATCTTTGATCGAAGTTATCAAAAAACTCGTTAATTAATTTAAAAGAAAGTTAATATTGAGGCTTTATATCTAATCAAACCAAACAAATCTAAATTAATTGTCGTTTGCGTTGGAACGATATAGTTGGAATTGTTTTTAAGTCATCTGTGAGGTTATTTATTGTTTCTTAATTGCTGACATTCTTCACAAATATATAAGAATCAAAATTTAAAAATCGAAGTAAATCAAATCAAACATGAAAAAATTGAGTCGACTATATGCACATTATTGAAAATTTTAAAATCAAACTGAAATTTAAAAGGACCAAGCAATTCACCCCACCAAAAAAACAAAAAAAAAAAACGAAGGCCTCTAACCATTATTGGATTATATGGTACAAAGAGGTGAATCACATCAAATTATTAAACCTTTTACTCTTGTCATCTTCTCATTCTTTGCCATAATGATCTACCATTTTCCTTTTTCCATATTAGTAGTACTACACTAAATTGGTCATGTTATTCAACACCACAAACTCTAAAAGGGTGGTTGGTACGGAAATGAGATAAATAAAGTTATTTCATAAAATTAGTTATTTTATTATATATATATAAAAATATATATTTTATTATTATAGTATAAATAGTGAAACAAATAATTTTGGGATTAGCTAATAAAACTCATAACCAAATATTTAATAAAATAATCTTGTATTCTATTAAGAGCTTATTATCCTTTATCCCTCATATCAAAGAACCCTGAGGGTACTCTTGGTAAATTCCACCATGTCCGGAGTTAGGGAGTTCAAAGGGGTTCATCCAGATTTTATATATATATATAAACTAGATAATGGTGCCCGTGCTATGCACGGGCCCAATAATATAAATGGTATGTTTTGGGGCTAATAACGGAGTTTTTGAATCGATTGTTTGCGTGGATAAATGAATAAGTTTTTTTATCACAAACCTGTACTTTCTTTGACACTATTAAAATGGACCCAATATATGTTATTTTTGTTGTCTTAATTTATGTGACACAAATAAAATNAGGTACTCAAAATTATTTTATATGTATACTAACAAACATTATTGTATTTTTTTGGGCTTTTTGTATGTTTACTTTTTTTATACTCCTATTTAAACTTTTTTTAGTGAAAATCTTAATTTTGCTATTGTTATATCAAAAGTCTTTTATTTCTTTCATAAACTTCATATAGACTATCACATAAAATGAAATGAAAAAAGAATTTGCTTAAACTGTTAAAATGATTTATGCCTAGTTATAAACTATGTTGGTCAGACTCTTTAAAGATGTTGATGGGTGTGTGTTGGATCCTTCAAAAGTAATGAATTTTTAAAGGATACGACACAAATGTGACAACGATTTTGAAGAGTCCAAGGGGTTAGGTTATAATAAAAAGGTTCCCATGACAAGAAGCAAGTGGAAGTTAAGTACAATAATTCATGCAAGTTTTTCTTTATGTTGGAACCCAATAATTATTTTTTTGTTGTGATATATATAACTCATTAGTCATGAGGTCCTTTTCCTCACAAGGGCTTTAGTAAAACTCTCATTTTACACAGTACACTTATTAGGAATTGTACTAATAAGTATTCATTGAATTTATATATCATGTGACAATCTTGGATAGGGGAGACACACCATATTTGGTTTCTTGGTTTGAGGGGCCAAAATATTTCTCACGAGAGTCAAACTATATAAATTCTTAATATCAACAATTTAAGATATGTATCAACTAGGAATAGTTACTGTAAATAAATATCGTAAAAATGAAAAATAATGTTGCTAACCATTATTTTTGGTTGTGATATGTATCAACTAGGGGTAGTTACCGTTACCAACACTTAGCAGGTTCACCGCTAAGGGTATGTGACGTCCATGACGAAGGGGGGCTGAAAAAAAGGAATGTCAGTGTTTTAGACCAATAAATTTCTAAAGAAAGAGTGCACATGATATACACCTTAGGTGAATTTCATATCAAAATAGAAAAAGAGAAATTATGTAAAGAATTTTATAAAATATAGTACAAGTGTACAACTTTTCATGGTACATGTAATTTTAGGCTCAATGATAACGTAGCTCGATGGACAAACATGATTAAGCCAGCATAAAATTAATATAAGATAGAAATAGGTTGATTTAATGAATGTTTATATCTTCCATTTTCAGTAAATTATCTTCTTTATTTCTTCCATCAACATAAAACGGATTCCATTGTCTGAAAGATTAATGTTTAACATAATATATTAGACTATAACCTATCATGATGAGCTTACATCCAACCTATAGGTTTACGAAAATTCAATGTCTATTACATTGATTTTCGTATCTCAATAGAAATAGAAATACATAAACTTCAAATTTAAGACATAGCGGCCCTGAGTTGCTAACTTAGATATATGTACTAAATATTTTGAAAATAATACTATGGTGACTATGTCCAAATTCAATTGATCTTCTGCTCAATTGAATTTGATGATTGAAATTATCATGAGAGATTTTAGGCAATGCATGTTGCACTTTCAATTGCTTTTTAAGATTCCATTTCCAATAGTAACCTCCACTAGCAATCTTCTTGATAGATTTCCCAAATGGCTAGGATAACTACTGAGATCGGATATATGAATTCTAATTAAATTATTAGTAAGAGTAGATTCAGAATGTTAAACTTGACAAATTAATTAACCTTTGGAGTTTCTATCATTGAACTCATGATATATATCATATTCTACATTTATAGGGTTAAAAATTTAATATTTATTAATTTTTTACTCATATATCTATGTTCTGTGTTAAAAATATTATGTTTTGTTCGACCTATTTGAAACATATGCTCCATCTGCTTTTGTTAGACTAAGTTGTTCAAACTTTTCACTAAATACTGAAAACGTTTTAGGAGTGTCTGAGCAATACAAAATTATTATTAGGATAATACTTTGAGAAAACTTCTATATATTTTGATCATGTTCATGTATCATCTACAACTTGGCTTTAATTTATGCATGATTTGCTGAAATTTGTAACACTAGTTGTTGCAATAGAAGTTCAGTCTCTTCCCATAATTCATGTATGTTTCCTAATAAGCAAGGTCCCATGACAAGAAACTAAGTGGTGACGGGAGAGTCTTAACACGTTAGAGTCACAAATTTTATTTTATATAATTTTCTTTTAAAATTTCAAACTTATAGCATAAAAATTTTAAATTACCTTTGTTATTACTATTGTGTGTGTGTGTGTGGGGGCGGGGGGGGGGGGGGNNNNGAATCAGAACTTAATCTATATTATTTCCTTTTTTCTATTTGCGCAACACTGTTTTTAAAAAAGGATTCAATTGAATTCCTTCGATTTATTATATGAAACTATGTACCTTCGAGATATATCACAAAAGCGATATGGTGTATGATAGGTTAACTTGAACTCATTCTAAATAATCTAAGTTCGTCTCTAATGTTCATGGTCTCTTACCATAGTCGTGTTTGCGTTCAGTTTTAAAAAAAAAAGAGTCAAAATTTAAAATTTATAGATTCAGAACTAATTTTCATCAAATTCATAGGTTATTTTATTAAATATTTAATACTTTTTTTTATATACAAAAAAAATTTTAAAGCAAAATTTAATAATTCATCTGAGCTCGTATCTAATACTGTAACTCCGCCCAACTTGATATTGACACATCAACATGATGTTTTCTTGGTGGGACTTAAAGTATGATTTCTCATGTTTAATCAAATCTCAAATGGGGTCAATTTTATGTTGTTTCAAGATTAATCATCTTGTCCCCAATTTTTAACAACCTAAAAAGTCTACCCTATGATTATGACATCCATTTTTTTTTTCACATACTTACACATTCTATGACTGTTAGCTGTAATAGCACTTCCCTTGCTGCATATTTCACTTCACACTTTTTTTTTAGTATGCTTATTAGTTACTAATATTTATTTTGGGTTCGATTAATTTAAATTTTTATCAATTTTTTATTTATTTTAGGAGTAAAATATTTTCTATTACATGCGATGTCTTTTTTAGTCTTTGAGAAATGATAAGTATTGTTCACTAAACGACCCATAAAATTTGGGGTTAAACGAAATTGGTTAGAAAAATTTATGGACTAATATACAAGAAAATTTTAAATAATCCCGAATTTCTATTTCATGCCTTAGGAACTTCTAAAAAGCGATGTCGATCTGTGAAACACAATGGATATTGGTCACTATCGTTTTGAATGGACGCACAAAATTTTAAGTCAAACAAAGTTATTTTCAAAAAAATATATGAACTAATATACACAATTTTTTTAGATAATCTTGAATTCATATTCTGTGATCCCAAAACTTCAAAAATAAATAAATAATATAAGTGTTGCAGAAGTAATGTATATCATTCACTAACCATGGACGAATTCATATATTATAAGAATCAAAATTAAAATTTACTTATAATTATGGGGGGAAATGCTAATATTATGCATGCTTTAGAAAAAGTTGTAAAAAAAGAAAGCAAGAAAGCTAAAGCACCTTTTTACTGAAAGAATTAGCTGTGTTTTATTTGTCCCTGTTTTCACAGCCTTCTTCCTATATAATATTCTCTTCTAAGTTTGTCGTTTATTAAAAAATTAATTTATCTATATCATTTTTTTTATTTATATAATTATTTATTAATTAAAAATACAATTTTGATTTTACAAAATTATTTTTACGTATGATCTATTTTGATTCAATCATATTATTAATTAATTTATTTTTTAGGAAATTACTCAAATATATCATTAAACTTTGCTTCAAAAAGGCTTATTATATCATTCGTTAAAATTTTGACTTATCTATGCTATTTTAGTTAATAAATAATGACACGAATGAACCTTTTTCCAAACGATAATGATAAAGATTAACCAGTTTTTCAACAGATAATATAGATACATTTTTTTGACAAAGTTAGATAACATATTTAAACCTTTTTTCTTTTATTAAATGCAGTCATTTTAAAAAGAAAAAAACAAATTTATTATATTTTAAAATAATACAATAAAACTGTTATTTATCAGTATGTTTTTAATATTGGAAAAGTAAAAATAGACGGAGTAATTTTTATCTTTTAGTTTTTCATCCAGTGTTTTGATATCCATATTAGGGTAAAATGACTCTAATAAAAGTGATTTCGTATTCAAAAGTTCTCCAAAAAAGATTAAGAAGAACTTACTACTCCACCATGAACTCGTGTTAGTGAGTGAGTATTTCTCTTATTCCAGTTCTATCTCTTTCTGCTACAGTGAGTGAATGTGTGTGTTTTTGTAGGTGAGAGATCACACATGGCATAATTGTATAAAATTACAAACAAGCTACAGAAAGCCCAAAGATCCCTTTTTTTTTATTTCTTCTATACAATCAAGAATTCAAGCACACTGCTACTTTGATAATCTTGCACACTATTTTCTTGAATTTTTTATGTCTTTATCCATAGAGGGAAACTCTGACAAGAGCTGTGTTTCATCAATGGACAGTAAAGATTTGAACTTTAAGGCAACTGAACTTAGACTAGGCTTGCCTGGTTCTGAATCACCACCAGATAAGAATGATTACCCACGTGGGGTTTTGAAAACTTTCCCTTCTGGAGCTAAAAGGGGTTTTTCTGATACCATAAATGGTGATTCTGGGAGATGGGGTTTTGGATCTGAAGTTGATTTTGCTAAAAATAGTAGCTTTATTGTTTCTCCAAAGGGTGTAAAAGTTGGAAACAAGATTCTTGGTTCTGTTTGTACTGAGAGTAGCTCTGTGAAAGAGGCAACTCCAAAATCACCTAGACCAGTGGAAGAGAAAAAGGCACTGATTTCTAGTACTAATAGTCATGGGGTTGCTCCAGTTGCAAAGTAAATCTTTCAAAACTTACCCTTAATAAGTACTTATATAAGCTCTTGATTAGCTATAAATTAGGAAGTTGAAAAGTTGAGTTTTTGATGTTGTGTTTCCACATGCATTTTACTTAGAATTTTTTTTTGATGTTTTGTTAGTGGAAGTCCCAAAAATCCAAATTTGGTATGGTCAAATGCTAGCTTAGATTCATAGTATGATGCAAGCATGTTTTGGTGTTTTCTGTCTTTTTTCCTTAGAATACATGTATTGTGTCCATGTCCTCACTGGAGAAATTGTTGATTCTCAGCACTTTTGTGTATTGTGTACAGAAATTTCTTTTGTTGTATTTGCTCAACCTTCAACCATCACAATATTTTTCTTGGAGAATCCTATGTTTTTTTCTGTATTGTGAGGATTCATTATGAATTAACTAGTTTTATGCTGGCTTTCAGTGTAACACAACCCTCTTATACTTTGCAACTTTTTCACCTATATGGACAGTTTTCCTTGATCGTGTGCTATCATTAGCTAAATCTACATATTTTTATTAGTGAGGATTCATATAGCCGACCCCTACTTGGTTGGGAGTAAGGTGTAGTTGTTGCTGTTCTTTTGATATTGTATTGGTCATAGACGAGCTTAAAATGGAGCAACATGGTTAGTGACTCTAGATAAGAAGGTATGTAGGTCGAGGATCAGGATAGTAGGTAGCCAACTAGCCGAGTGTGTCATACTTGTATGTGGGAGAGGCAAGGGGGCAGAGGCGTATCCGGGAGGGGGTCACCGGGTTCACGTGAACCCATGCTCCCCTCCCGAAATCATATATAGTAGTGTTATATTTTTTAAAAAATATTTAAATATAGATGTGTGAACCCACACTCGAAGTATCATAAAATGTCGTGCGATGATGATTGGGTGCACCTTTCTAAGTGAGGTTAGAATATGGATCTTTTTATTTTTTTTATTTTTATGACAAGGGAAACCCGCAGCCGCAACCCTTTGGGTGCGCACAGGGTAAAAACCCCGCTCCTATGCAATAGCTCGCAAACCACATAGGAAAGGTAACCCGCACTAGGCAAGCCCGACACGACGAGCTCGACCCAGAAGGCAAACCCCTTGCTTTCGCCGGCAAGGGGTTTCGAACTTGAGACCTCCAACATAGAAGTCCCAAGCCCAAACCAGTGGGCCACCTCGAAGGGTATATGGATCTTTTATCTATCTTGTTTTATTTTTCTTTCTTTCTAAAATTGGGTAACAACTATATGAGAGGTTTGGATAGATCATAGATAGAAAATAATTTTGGACCTATAATTTTAAAATTTTAATGATTTCTAGTGATAAGAACCTAAATGTCAAATCGATCAAAATTTATATCTTAGATCCACATTTTCGTAATAGTGCACCCATCATCTAAAATCCTGGATGCACCTCTGCAAGGGGGCTTGTTCCCTCTGCCCATCTTCTACTTATTTAGTAGTATTAGCTCGTATTTGCCTAGTAGACTATTCTTCAATTTTAATACTACATGTTGCTTCTTTTGCTTTGTTCATCTTGTTCTTCTGCTGCTATGATTTTCTTTTCAATCCTGCTTTGATCTCACTTCTTTTGAGCTGACGGTCTATTGGAAACAACCTCTCTACCTCACAATGGTGGGGGTAAGGTCTGCATACATCCTACCCTCCCTAGACCCAACTTGTGTGATTACATGGTTATTGACTATTCATATAGTCAAACCCAACTTTCTGGCGGTTGAGGCATCGATGTTGTAGTTGTAATCGCAATCGTATGATTTGTTGTAGCCATTGCTTAAGTTGAATCTCTGATAAATTGGTTGTACTGTTCTCTTCTTTTTCTGTTTGGTAGGCTTGTAATTCCCCCTCCCTACCAACTTGGCGTAATTTTGTCTTAACTTTTGCATCTAGCTGTTCAGGTTTGACCTGTAAAGTTCTAGAATCAAGATAATTAGAACCACAAATGAATTGAAG
The DNA here is from genome assembly GCF_019186545.1 of Solanum stenotomum. NCBI lineage: Eukaryota > Viridiplantae > Streptophyta > Magnoliopsida > Solanales > Solanaceae > Solanum > Solanum stenotomum. The sequence continues at coordinate 64,449,372 of NC_064285.1, forward strand.
CTTCTTTTATTATTTGGTCAGGGCACAAGTAGTAGGATGGCCACCAATTCGATCTTTTCGGAAGAATATGATTAGCAGTCCTCCAAAGACCGAGGAAAATACAAATGCTAAGCTAGTAGCAGGTTGTCATTATGTCAAAGTCAGCATGGATGGTGCTCCGTATCTGAGGAAGGTCGATCTTACTATCTACAACAGCTATCAGGATCTATCTTCAGCACTGGAGAAAATGTTCAGTTGCTTCAAAGCTGGTAATGCTTTATGAAAAACATCATTCTTGGTTTTTGGTTCGTTATGACTTGTACCGTTGAGGGAATCTCCATGAACGCTTCGTGTGATTATTCTTTTCGACTCTGAAATGTTGAACGAAATGTGATGGTAGTCTAATGAAGAAGCTTTTTACTGGTCACAGTTTCAATTTTGTACTTTGTACTGAGATTGCTATCTTCTAGAAGAGTAATTGTTATATTCTCTCACTGAACTGACCGATTTCTTCACTGCTGTTTTTCCTTTTCTTTACTACTTTGATTTGCTTCAATTGAGCCGAGGTCTTTTGGAAACAGTTTCTCTGCCTCCATGAGGTAGGGGTAATTTCTGCTTACACTCACACTCCCGACTTTACTTTGTGGGATTTCACTGGGTATGTTGTTGTAGTTGTCACTGAAACTGACCTTAAAAAGCTCAAATCGATACCTTTGCTGTTCCAAGTTGAAATATATTCGTTTTAGTTCTCTGAAATTTCAATGTTCTTTATCTTGATCAAGGATTTACACCCTTAAAAGCAGCGAAACATGCTGCTTGGGTCGGGATGTGTTGGTCTTTTGTTGCTTGCAACTCTTTAAAAAGCCTTTTTAAAGCCTAAAGAAAGATAAGGTGCTTAAACAAAGCGGTAGGGGTAAGGTCCGTACATCTCACCCTCCCCACACCCCACTTGTGAGACCTCACTGGGTATGTTGCTGTTGTTTTAGGTAGTAAATATTTGAGTAAAAGTAATAATTTATATGCAGTTTTGATTGAACGAATAGTTCCACATTAACATAAGTTCACTAGTTACATCTTACTAGCATGCTTTCATTTTTTCCCTTCTGCATTAAGGGCCTGTTAATTTTGAGTATTATCTATAATTTATCTAGGTCAATGTGAAACTCAAGGCATTTCTTTAAGTGATGGACTAAAAGTAAGCAAATTGGCGGATCTTCTACATGGATCGGAATATGTTCTTACCTATGAAGACAAGGACGGTGATTGGATGCTTGTCGGTGATGTACCATGGGAGTAAGTCTTACATTTTACATCAATTTTTTTAAAAAATTCTACGAAAAACTTTCTTAAAGCTCACAAACATGTTAGTTTGTTAGAGCTCTAATGCAGTAAATATGATTTTGAACCTGTCTTGACGATAGAGGACTGGTGTAAATGCCTGTTCACGCTACAAATTCAGGGGCGGACCTAGAGTTTGCCAAGGGGGTTCACCCGAACCCCCTCGCCAAAAAATTACGTTGTATATTTAAGGTATTTTAAGAATTTTTATGTTTATATATTGATTTTGAACCTCTTGAATATAAGATTAGAGGTTGGCTTAGTGGTTGAGAGGTTCAAACCTCAAATCTTAAGCACTACTCTTTTTTTTTCCAAACCCCCTTAATGGAAATCCTGGATCCCCCACTGGCTACAATATATACTTTGCCTCACAAGCTTCATAAATTTACTATCAAAGTTAACTTATATTTTGCTGTTCATGAAGATCCCACCAGACGCCTTTTACGTTTGACAAGCCTTGAACTAGATTAGAATCATTCTCAACGGGTCTTATGATATTTGTCCAAGAGAGTTTAATTGATCATTCCCATCAGTTGAACATCACTCATTTTTACTATGTAATTCCTACTCGTCGTTTTTTTATGTTTGTAGGATGTTCACAGAATCCTGCAAGAAGCTGAGGATCATGAAGAGTTCAGATGCAAATGGTCTAGGTAATTACATTTTGCTCACATACATCTGAGAAATGCATCCGATTTTGTTTACTACATCGACTACTTCCATTACGAAATGTCCCAAACTAAACAACGCGAGAATGAATGTTACATTATACGACATGTAACATACAGTATATGTCCTGTTTCCTGCAGCTCCAAGAGCCACGGAGAAGTGCAAAGATCGTTAGAATCTGCAGTACTTTTGCTGCAAACGTTATAAGCAATGAGAAGTCGAAATTCATGTGTTTCGTCCTATACATGTCAAGGTAGATGGCCAAATTTGGATTTGAAGATCAACGCCAGGATTTCGAGTTTCTGTCTTAGAAATCTTTAGTGTTAACTATTTGTGTTACATATATATATATTCATAATATGCAAGAGTATTCCAATTTATAGCTTTAGTAGGTATGTTGTGCTATTTTTATTTTTTTCCTGTATTGTTACTGCTTGAGTCTCCAAGGCTTATGAAAGAATATGTAAATGATCTCACTTTTGTTTATAGAAGTCTATTTGTATGTGCATCTCGATTAAATTCATGGAGTATCTACTACCTCCCGCCAGCACTGGTACTGGTATTTTGATATGTTTATTTGGTTGTAATAAAACATATGGATAAGAACTCTTGCTCATGAATAATAAGCCAAGTAGAATGAAGATAGTATGAAGTATCGCTAAATGTGTCAAAGCTTGTGAATAATTAAACAAACACCTACAAATTTTGTCGATCTTTCTAAATAACTTAACAAGATAGATAGAATGAAGATTGTATTAATGTTATACCCCGTGGATGTAAGACCTAATTTGATTTGATAGGTACAACGAAGATAGTACTAAACGTATGCCCTTGTGGCATAACTTGTGAAAGTGTAATTTTCATTCTTCAGGGTGTATAACATCGATGTACGTTCTACATTAAAAGTTCAAGATCATACATTTCCGAGGTCAAGCTAATTATTGGTTGGTGGTTCTAGTAGTCCAAATTTCTCAACTAAATTACGGCCCAGTAAAATCCATATCTTTAGCCCACTGAAGAAAGCCCAAAACTCTCAACTCAATCCACTACTAGAACTATAAATAATGTATAAATTATAGGAACCACATATTATAAGTACTAAATAACATCTTATCCCTTCTTGTTTTCTATTTACCAAAAATTCCTTAAAAATGATGTTTGCGGGATACATAGCGTTGTGCACGGGATACATTAGGTTTGATACATTCCACATAGCGGGATACATAGCGTTGTGCACGGGATACATTAGGCTTGATACATTTCACATAGCGGGATACATGGGGGATACATAGCGTTGTGCACGGGATACGTAGCGTTTGATGCATTCCACATAGCGTGATACATAGCATTGTGCACGGGATACATGCGAGATACATAGGTAAATAAGGGATTTTTGAAAATTTTGAAATAAGTAGGGATAAATGGATATTAAGGTAAGTAAAGGAGTGTAGTTAAGTAATTTGTCCATAAATAATTGAGTGCATATTCAAATAGTTATAGGTATTTATTCTTTTTGTCTAAATTTATATGACATGTTTTTTTTTAGTTTATCCCCAAAAAATGTCACCTTTTTATATTAATGAAATATAATTTATAGTTAGATGAATATCTAAAACTCATCTTTGAGTCTTGCAAGTTACAAAAGTCATTCATTCATTTATTCATTTTTAAACTCCGTGCCTACACTATTAAAAAAACAGTAAAAACTGACCTCCAATCAAAAGGCCGTTTTTTGACCTTTTTTTAGTAGAATTGGTCAAACGTTATCACAAAATTGAGACAGTGGGAGTATTAGATTTCTCAAGAGAAAACTATTGAATTCATGTAAATTCAGTAATAAATCTTCTAAATCCGCCCTTAGCTACAACTTCACTCAGACTAATATGCCATCTGGATGAGCTGCATGGATGCTGAGTTTTCATAAGCAAGTTGGCTAATATAACAAATACAATTTGCTAATAATCAAATTAAACCTACAACAAATGTTTCATATTATTCAAAAGCTTAAAGTACATATGGAATATATGTTGAAAAAAAACAAACAATATGTCCATCATCAAGTGTTATAGTACTTCACAAAATAAAAAGTTTGTTCAAGGAAGTTTCCTTTTTAGTACATTAATTCTAATTCAAATATAATTACTAAATATATCCCACATGTTCAATAAAAATATTAATGGACCTAGTTGGTTCTTTTACTACCATCACTTATGAGTCACTCCATGTGTTCATGAGTCTTTCTTGATGTAAAATATTTATATATATGGCAGGCTTTTAGGAGTATACTACTTACTTTCATTGCTTTAGCAAATTGATATATAAAAATTTACTATGCATCACCTTTTAACAAATGAGGCTTTGCTTAACTGGTTGAACATCTTTATTTAATCGATATGTGAAGGTTTAAGTTACATTAGAGGGTAAGTGAAAATACTATTAATTCATCTGATAGTGTGAAAAAAGAAAAAATAATACATAAACAGATAATCAAACTTGCTCTTATTGTTGGCAAGTAAGCACCTCAACTTTAAGTATGTATATCTAGAACAACCTTAATTTGTCTCCACTGTGTCAGTTGAATACTTCAACTTACAAATTGATCATTCAGACAACTTCAAAATTTATGTGCATACCACGTCAACGTCAGGTGTCCACGAGACATAGGTGGAACGATTTGGACTGATTAGTTGTTTGTTGAGATCAAATTGAGGTGTCTAGATGTACACTCTTAAATTTGGAGTGCTTGTCAGACGAAGTCAAGCTTGAGTGTATGTTTGTATATTATGTCAAAGAAGAAGATATCCTAAGGGTGTATTTGGTATAATAGAAAATGTTTTCCTAAAAATAAGGATGTAGTTACTTACCTATTTTCTAGTCTTTCGTAAATAACAAAAAATATTATCCCAAAAAAATTTATATACAATTTAGATAAACACTAAAAAGGTGGATCACGGTGAGGCTGATCGAGGTTGGGGGTGTGGGAAGACAATAAAAATGGAATGCCACTCATTAAAACCTAATTTAGAATTAAAAGCTTATTAATTTCTCTAATAACCTCAAGTTAATATACGATAGTGACTTGTTTCACATTCAAATATTTATAAATATTTAACAAATATTTAATTCATAAACATAGTTTGATCAAAAGCTATAATTGGTAAACTATCACATTGAACTTTGGATCCTTGTGAAACTTGTTTTAAATCATTTTCTTGAATTTTGAGAAACATTTTGACCAATTAATCATAATTTGTTTTTGTTTTTTTAACAAAACACTTCCTAATTGATAACATACATTTTACCAAATCTACTAGATTGGATGTGCATGCTTTGAGTACTTTTTAATATTTCTCAAGTTCATTGATTATTAATTGATTGATCAATTTAGTGAGAAGCTTAGCTTAGTTAATTAGCTAAAATTATTCTATGGATATCTGTAATAGTAGATATTGTAGATGTTGATCAACACAAGTTTTTTTATCGTGAATTAATAAGAAATTTGTGTTTTAAAATATGATTTTCTTATTTAATAAACTAATTTAATGGGAAAACACTTGGTGGACAATAAATTATTATTGAAATACTAAGAAGTTTTCTAATTTTTTCGTATGCGAGTATTACTTTTTTTCTTTTCTTTTCTCACTGATTCAATTAAAATATATGTGGAAATAATCATTGAACATTTTTAGTAGGAACTTTAGTAAGAAAATAATGTTTTTTTAGTAGTGAAAATAGTTTAAAATCTCACTATTATTTATCAAAGATCTCATATTTAAAGTCTGAAAAAAAATGGTTATAAGAAAATCTCTAACTTGCTACTATTACTAGTATTATATAATATTAGTTATTTTCGAAAAATATTTTCAAATGATTTCCCCCAAACAAAACACAATATATCTCCATTTCTTTATTTTTGAAAATGTCTTCAATTCCAATATACCATTAATAGATGTGGTGCAGTGAATGTGACTGCTTTTTTCTTAATTGGAGGTCTCAGATTCAATTCTAGATATGAAAAATCTTTGATAGGGAGCCCTTCCTTCCAAATGGGCCCACATGCACCCCGAATCTGAAATAGCCGATTTCAATGTGGGAATCAAACACTAAATGGATAATATAATTTAAGAAAAAACAAAACCATGTCTTCTAATTATTTTCTTTATGATTGGAGGTTTTGTGTTTTAACCCTTGAGAATGAATTTTTTTTTAATGGAAACGTCGTTTCAAAAATGAGTTTTGCAATGTTTAAATATAAATTTAATCGAATCGCAATGTGAATAATACCGTATGAGAAAAAAAGAAGCATCTTAACGCGTAGATGAGAACTTTCTTTGTGGTTTCCCAGATTCCATTTTCAGCTGTTAATTAAATGAAACAAAAATACATGTATATAGTACATTAAATGAAGTATTTTAATTTTATTTGTTTATTTAATTTTGGTCAATGCTAATGAAAATATAAATCTTCGATTCTATAGCTACTAAGTATTTAAATATTTTAATGCCAGCAATCCTAACAAAAGAGATCTAGGAATCTCTTAAATTATTTCTCTTCGTTGTGACATCTAATATGGCCATCACACGTTTCCACGGAATGGATAAAATTTCTCCCTTCTTAATTATGGATTTTGAATTCGTATTCTGAATGTAAAAAAAGTCTTGGTATTAAGTACTTTTACATATATAATTTAAATTTATTAAGGCTTAATACAAATATTAGACATCCGAGTAAAAAATTTAATATGTATATGCTCCCACGTGATTCCACCAAATTCCAAGTCCTATCAATGATTCAAAATGGTTATATATAAAAATAATTTATTTTTTTGGTTTCTCAACAAGTCTTTGAAATTTCGATTAAATTCATATCGCACACTACAATATTCATTTGAAGGTGATGCTTCCAACAAGATTTTTTTCATATTCAGGATTCAAACCCAAAACATTTAATTAATGGTAAAGCAGTCCACCACCATCTATATTGATATATACACAAAAATATTATTTCTTCATAAGCATGCAAATCTTGTGGGATAGCCTTATGTAATATTCTTGTCAAATGTGGTGGGCGTGGGGTGATGTGTTTTGGAAATAAACAAATTATATTAATTTATTTCTGAGAGAATTATGTTTTTTTTTTTTTGTGGTCAATAAAACATAGATTTGAATATTTCGACAATTAATTTCATAATTTATAGCCCCCTTTTTAACTAATATAAAAATATATTCTGAATAAACAAACAAAAGAAGTCCTATATTGATGATATTGAATTTTTTTCTAAATTCAACAGTTGGGCACCAGTTTTTTGTTCAAACCAAATGCCTAGTGAATTAAAAAATTTGAGTTTACTAATTTTGAATTTTAAAAAAAATGTAAGGTTATCGAATACGTAATTAAAACTCTAATTGCGTCTCTGGAAAAACTCAGGGTCGAGCTTAGTTCTTGTTATGGGTGTGTTCAATGGATTTCAATTTTTTCATGTTCGATTGATAAAAAAAAAATTAAAATATTTTTTTTTAGAAAATCAATTTTTTCTTAAAAATGAGGAGTATGACTTTCCGTGTGGAAATAGGGAAAACAAGTTTCACAGGTAATATTCCAACTCTGTAGCCTCCATTCCACCACCACCCCACCTCCTATAATATTTATCTAGATTATATACAAATACTTTTAAGATAATATCTTTTTTTTTACGTACCAAACAAAAGCATAAAACTAAAAAATCTATTTATTTTTTTAAAAAAATATTTTTCATGAAAAACATTTTCGTTACTATTGAACACACCTTACGTATAGAAAATTTTCTTCTATATATATATTTTTTTGCTTTTATGCTCGACAACATCAATTCCTTATCACTAATAATTGTCTATCTCATAGTGCAGGTGAACTTTATTTCACTTATAACCACTTTTGATTAGTTCATTGAACTAGACATAAATTATATTTTATACAACATATAGCATTGTGTTTAATTTAATCAATCAGCACGCACTAAGATAACATTTTAACAATTATTTATAACACATTAACAATGGACGATGGAACCAAAAAGTAGACCTCAGCATCACTAATATTTAGTCCTTCAAATTTTTTTTTATAATTTCCAAAAAAAAAAGTTATTACGATTTCTTTTTGTTTAGCTACTGAAATTATCTATCGTTAAGTCGTATTACTTAAGAATTAACAACTTAAATGGAGGTTAGAAAAAAATAATGGGGAATAAAACTTAGTCCAAATAATTCCTTTATTTATTTATATTCGACTACTTTGAACTTGCAAGTTTTCTATTTTATTCTGATTTTTTTATTGAGTTTGAATTATCAACTTTTGATAATTAATTAAATGGTGTGATTGTATATATGTGTGTGCACACACTGAAGTCAAACATTAGGCATAATATTTCATTTTCATTTAAGTTTTACTAGTCAAACTTCAATCCCAATGTGTAAATAAAATAAAAACAAAATGTATTCTAACACTCGTTTAAAAATAAATACAGTATACGGTAGTCAAGCTTTAATATGGATATTAGATACTAAGTGAGAAATCTCTCTCTCATATATATATATATATATATATGGTTCTTGACTAACGTAAAATATGGATCGTGGTGAGATGGTTGAGATCCATCATTCTTAATCATCTGCCTCGTATTCGAGTTTCTGGAGATGGAAAAAGTTCTATGGGAGCATCGGCCCAAAAATAGGTCTCGCAATCCATGAATCGAGAATTAGTTTAGCTTTAATGCCACTTCCAAACACCGAGTGAGAAAAAAATTTATACGGTTATATATATAAAATTCACTTTGTGTATTATAATTAAATGGTTAATTATTCCGTAAATATGTGTGGTTTTCTTACTTCCGAGAAAGATACTATTACTATATTATTATAGTTCAAATATTATGACCAATCAAGATTATAATCTTTAATTAGTTTCTGCTAGAAGCATAAATTCCCTAAGATCAAGATTTTTTTTTATTATATTACTAAGTTTTAAAATGATTTTATTGTCATTACGTTGACTAGAAGACATGGGTTGCCTAGGGTTACTTAAAGCCTAATTGTAATGTACATATTTAAAAAAATCACCATAAATATTGTTTACCAAAATTGTTGTTACACACTTCAACTTTGTGAGAGTCCTATAACCCCCCCAAACTATTTTTTAGTGTATTATTGAGGGTATTATCAGTTTAGCTGGATGAGCAAGTGGCCACACACACGGTTAGCGCGTAAGGATGGAATTAAAGTAAAATGAACATGGCAATCCAAGATTTGCCACGTGGCAATCCACATCATTCCTTTTTTTCCATTAAACTTTTAGCTCTTAAGTTAATATTATTTTTTAATTAGGAAATATATACATATGTCAATTTTTAATTGGATATTTCCTTTAATAAATTACACTTAATTATTAATTATCATTAAAACTTAAGATGCCTACATTTTCTCCTTTTTTTTTGTTTTTTTTTTTTTGCTTTAATTTCTTCTTCATCAAAAATCGCTTCATTGTGTCGATCTTAGCAATGAAAAACTCTGCCGACGACGATAACGAAAAACTCAATCGTAACAATCGAAATTGCAAATTTGCAATGAACTGGATTTACCATTTTCAAATTTCGCCATCACCGAATCGTTATCACTTCACCATCATCACAAATAAAAAAACCTCCATCACCACCAAAATGATCGAGACGACCACAAAGTTTTATTTCTTTTTAGAAAGAAGAAGATAAGAAATTTATGTGAAAATTTATAGCCGAAAAAATGCATTACTCCTTAGAAAGAAAAACCCAATGCATATATTGGGTTTTCTACTGATTGAATGTTTTAATTAAATTTTTGTTGATTTAATTTAAAAGGAAGTTTTTAGGATGTATTTGTTGGATTTTAATGTGAAAGTCTTCATGTAAGGGTCTAATTTGAAAGGATGAGTGTAATGGTAGAAGAAGGTATAAAAAAAATAAAGAAAAATAGGAAAGAAATTGAAGAAAAAAAAATTAAAATGATAATTACAGTGGCAGGCGCGTGTGTGCCACCTTTTGGATAAAAACTTGGATTTAACCTTTAAAAGAGGTAATAATTCCACTTCAAAATAATACGAGGGGGGGGGGGGGGNGTCCGTACAGCTGGAGTGTGTAACAACAAAATTGGTCAAAGTTTTATGTGTGTTTTGAACCCTTTTCCCATTGAATAACATCAGGGGCGGCTGGTTAGGCTTAAGGAAAAGTCCTTGGCCTTAGGCCCCCAATTTTAGGGGCCCCCATTTTTTAGTTAATTAGGTAAGATTAAATTTATAAAAAAATTAGAATGACGACAATAATAAATGCAAACGGCTGGAAAAAAAATGCAAACGGTTGGGAAAAAAATGCAAACGGTTGAAGTGATATATATGAGTTATGACTCTGACTTTTTAACTTTCCAATAAAAAGTTGTGTACTTTTTTCTTAATGTACAAGTTATTGTTTTTTCTAATTTTATTTTTATATATACTATCCTCCTCCCTTCCTCTCTTCTATTTATTCTCACTTCTCTTCTCTAAATTCTAATCTTACATCTCTCTTATTCAAAGCTTAAGAATTTACTTGTTCTATTGATAATTTATATTTTAAATTTGGAGAAAAATATATTGCAGCAGCCCAAATCATTTAGAGTTGATTACTTCTTATACATAGTAGACCAAGCCATCTTTTCACTTCAAAATAGATTTGAACAATTAGAAGTATATGAAAATATTTTTGGTTTTCTATTTAGTGGGAAGAAATTGAGATCATTTGATGATGAGAATTTTAAAAAAATATTGTCTTAATCTTGAATGTTCCTTAAAACATAATACTCACTCCGATATTGACGGTTTAGACTTATTTTCTGAATTAAAAGTGTTAAGGAAAATTATAAAAGTAGAAGACAATACTCTAATTGAGATACTCAATCAAATAAAAAGACTTGATTCTTTTCCAAATACTTACATTGCTTATCGAATAATGTTAACAATTCCCGTAACAGTCGCCTCAACTGAAAGAAGTTTTTAAAAATAAAAAATAAAATTTTTTTATGTAAGATCGACAATGTCTCAAGAAAGATTAAGTGGTTTGGCTATATTATCGATGGAAAAAGAATTATTAGAAGAGATTGACTACACAAAAATTATTAACAACTTTGCATCTAAAAAAAAATAAAAAAATAGATTTAAAATAAAAATATTTTTAATTTTTTTAAGGCCTCTAGTTTGAGTTTGGCCTTAGGCCACCATCGGGTTTGAGCCACCCCTGAATAACATATATACTAGTGTAATTTTATAAGTGGTTTGAGTTATAGTGTACATAGTCTTACTTCGATGTACCTTGTGAATGTAGAAAGATTATTAATCCTTGGATTGAGTAAGGATATCACAAATCAAGTATGTAAAGTGCTAAATATAGCTGCGAAGAAGTCACACTGAAAATGGTTAAAAAAGAGACCAAATAGCAACAATATATAGTACTATAACTTAAGCAAAAGAAATAACAAATATTGATAAGTGAACTAATATTGACAAGTGAACTAGACAACTCTCGACTACTTACTAACCTTCTATCTTAATTTTTGGACTCCATATTTTCTTATCTAGGGTCATATCCTCAGTCAGTTGCATGTTTCTTGTTCAATCATCTCTTCCAAGACTTTTTGGTCTACCTCTACCTCTCCTTACACCCACTATAGCCAACATTTTACACCTCCTCATGAAAAATTTTATGCATCTTGTCTTCACATGCTCAGACTATTTCAATCTCGTCTCCCTCCTTTTATTTACCTCGGAGGTCACTTCCACCTTGTCCCAAATAGCTTTATTCCTAATCCAATCTCATTTAATATGCTAGCATATCCATCTCAACATTCTCTTTTTTGAATACTCTCATCTTTTAAACATCGGAGTTATTGACCAGCCAACCTTCCCACCATCTCATACAACATAGAGGACTTCTAATATTGTTATTAGTATTTTTGCATATATTTAATTTTTGTTTTTATTTGACATGTTGATAACATGAGTTGAATTTAAACAAAATAATAAAAAATTATATAATTAATTTTAATTTATTTGGGATTAAGACACTATTATTGTGTTATTGTTACTGTATGAATTAGTATAACCTGAAAAAGATTATGAATAACTTGTCCTTAACAAATCAAATTATATGGAGAATAGTGCCTCAAATATTTTTATCCCTAGAATTTCTAGACAGAAAGGAAATATCAATAAAGGTGCCTCTTTTTTTTTTTATTTCTTTTTCTTTTTGTGCTTCAAAATCACAATAAAATATTTGCTTAAAAAGTATAAATGTAAAAAGTGGATTGTAGAGCTCAAAGTTTGTCTCATAAAGTGTAATTAATACTTTAATAGCATTGGAGAATCACCTTACTTTCATTCATAATCACTTTTAAAAAAATATGGTTATGCAGAACCTAATCTTTTTTTATAGCATAAAAAACATAATAATTACAATAAAGGATCAATAAGTACAATAATAAATATTAAAAAATAAATAAAGCAATCGTAGGAGGAAACAAAGGGATTGGATGTTGATTAGGTGGAGATTTGATGTAGTTGTTAGTAGTAATGATTCGATTTTCTAGCAAATGAAAAATATTAAGAATATAGCAGTTTTGGTCCATAAGTTATTGATAAATTGTGATTTTAGATTCTACAATATCTGATTAAATATATTAAATCTTTATTTTATTGAATTGTACACTCATTCCTTTATTTGTGAATATTCACATATTTACGATACTTGTTAATTGTTCCACAACTTTATTATATATGTGTTATGTCAAAATTATATTAGTACTCCATAATATGGACGACAATATAGTTATACAAATAGTCAAAAATAATATATTTTCTATGTGAAGGGACACACATTTTAATTAAATATACTGAATCATAGTATTGTTATTATTACACTTTTATTAGCGTATTCCTCGATTCTAAAATTACTTGTTATTTTCTTTGCTTTGATTATTATATTATTATTTGGTGTTTGTTACTATTCTCTTCTCCATTGTGTTTTTAGTATATGATTATTTCACTGATGTATTTGTTTTGCATACTTGATTCTGATGTGCGTAATTACTTGAGTCGGAGGTCTATCATAAACAACTTCTTCACTTTTACACAAATAAAAGTAAGACGGTATACACATAATTCTTATTAGATTTCACTACAAATGTTATTGTTATTTTATTCATATATCATAAAGACCAAAAGCAAGTTTTTTATTTTCAATAATTTAGGGATTTGAAATAATAATATCCTAAAATATTAAGTAGGAAGGATATTAAAAAAACAAAGGCAAAACAAATAGTGGAAGAATATCTACTGTAGATTTGTGGGCACATGCAAAACTACAGTATACATTACTCTACAGGATTTGCTAAACAAAATCCCTTGGAAAGAGAAAAAAAATATTTTTTAAACATAAGAAAGAGAATAACCCAACACTTCCATATCAATCCAACTAGACACCATATCAACCATAATCTAATAAAATAATGAAATTCTAGTTAATAATGTTGTTAAACTAATCAAATTCTCTTATAAAGGTTTGAGGGTCATTGTGTTTCTTCATGTCTAGGGAATACATTTTTATGAATTTATGTTGTGTTCCCACTTCTAGAAGTAAATTAAGACAATGGAATGTAATTAAGAGTATTCAGAATTTGAATAATTTCATTTTTAAAAAAATTTATTATATGTGTCTTAAGAGGAATTAAATCCCCATCAAGAAGGATAGAAAAGCAAAAACAAGTTTCATTTATACTATTTAATCAAGAGAGATGTATTAAAAACACTTTTGAATTTGGCCTAAATTATTAGTTTCGTTTTTTTATTATTGACAGCCTTAAAAATACTCTTCTACTTGACTAACTTAACTTGGATACGTACACTTCCGATCGACCACATGATATAGCTAGGAGCATGTAGTTCTTCATAAAAAATCGAGAGAAGTGTTGAAAACACCTTAAACTTGATGAGAACCTAGAGGTGTAATTCACTCATGTTGCAAGATCGAGGGTGTATTTAAGTTCAGTTAGTCAAGTAAAAAAGTGTTTGCTGTCAATATTTCATGGATGAAACTAATAATTAGCTCCAAATTTAGGGATATTTTCAATACTTCTCTTTTTTATTAATGAGTTTTCAATTAAAAAAAAATTATATTTAATAAATTTCTCAATATAATTACAAAGTCTCCACGAAAGTTACTGAATTCAAGACAATTCCCTTCCCACCACCTAAATCCGCCCATGATATATATAATGGATAAAACAAATATTAGAAATATAATTCCACTCAAAAAATTAGTTCATGAAATTATTAAAAATATTTTATACCTTAAATCCTAATAAACCTTAATACAAATGGATATTTGGCTTAATCGAACCATATTCTAATTAAGTTGAATTTTTTACTAGATTGAATTTTCCTTTAAATTTACTTCAACCTTCATATGAACTAATTTATTATTCACTTAAAAAAGTAAAAAAATAAATGACATCATTTTAAGGAATTGATTGGTTTGTTTTCTTGTAATTTATTGAGTTCACATGTATGTTTAACAAATGATCATTATTCTCTCTTTTTCACAACAAAACAACTCATAATATATGACCCACAAATTATAGCGTGTAACAGCTCGATTTGATATGGTTTTGCATGCCTACATAGCCTTTGATTCTGAAAAAATATTTATTCACACTCAATATTTATATATTATTATATATACGTATGAATACAAGATACTTATCTAGCTTGTATATCAACTGATTATAGCATTATTAACATTTAACATAGGGTAATGAAATGGATAAGTTCTCGACACCTTTACATATAAAGATTGCAAATTTAAAACCTAAAAACAAAATAAATACTTCTGATAATAAAACGTTTCCCAATAAAAGTTGGTCCAATATATTTCTAATACTGCCGTATAACTCATTTTATTTATTTATTTTTGTTTTAATGGGACTAATAAATATATTCTCACCAACATAACTCACATTTGCTTTATCTCCATAGATTATGAAATATATTGTTACATTAATTTCAATAGAAAAGAAGATCTTCTGTAAGGTTGCACAAGTAATTATTTCATCTCTTTCAGAAGAAAATCTCTATGGAGATTTTTTTGTAAATTTGATAAACAAGTACATTGAAAAAAGAACTTGAAAATCTACATAGATGGAAGGAAATTTTAATTTTCATTAATGAAAGAATCATTACTTATAATTATAAATTTGATTGCATCTTACCTAATTAATGATATACCAACCAAATTCCTATAGATTTTCTCCCAAGTTTTATCCAAAACAAATAATTATGAAAATATTATAATTAAAATTATTAGGGTATGAAGCACGCCACTTGGATTTTTTAAATAATTTTTTTTTGTAAATTTGAAGTTAATTAGGAGAATATATTGTCTATTAGAAGGTTAGGTTTGATGTGAAAAAAAAGAGTAGAGGTTAAGTTAATTTGTCATAATAGGTTTCCTAGTATATTAAAAAAATCATTTCACTAATACATATATTTAACATAAACCTCTATTTTTTAAAGAAAAAATCTCATATTATAATTTCTAGCTTCAACACTGTATAATTAATAAATGTAATTATAAATGTTTAGTACTATTTTTTCAAAACCAATTTTTATGTTATATTTTATCTTTCTATAAAAACTTTTTTTTACCACTAACAACAACATCTATTCTATAACAATATGTTTTTTTTTGTAAAATTATTACTATAATAATTAATTTGTTTTAATCATATTCTTTATCAAATGTTACTATATGTGTATTATAGGCGGTCACTATAAGCCCTAAAATAGAATGAACAAGACTATTATAAAGAAATCTGACTATATAATAAAAATTTAGATTAATCGAAATTCTAAATGAATACCGACAACAATTTACTAATGGTAAAATAGTGGGGGTGAGGAAACATGGGAGGTGAAGCGCGTAAAGGGAAATATATGATTTAGAATTATTGCATTATTTTATGAGTTTATGATCAGAGAGACAATCACTATCAAAGTCTTGAGTCTTGACTAATAATAATAATAATAATAATAGAGATAAATAATTTTATAGAAGTTCACAAAAATGAGCTAGCTAGCAAAAGTAAAAGGTAATAGGTCTCGAGTTCGAACTTTTAACAATACATTTTTTTTGTTGGAAGTGTTATTTTCATAAATAAGCCCTTATATAGTCAAATCTCATGAATATCGATATTGAATGAAAAATTAAAAAAAATTGTAAAAGGTATAAGGTTTTATCTTTGTACCTCTGATATTGGAAAAAATCATCTTGGAGCGTCGTGGCCCTTCTTAAAAGGTTCTGTAATGTGCGATTCAGATTTAGTCGATTTGTAATGTAGATATTGAATACTGAATGAGAAATTAAAATAATAATAATTAAGGGTATAAAATCCAATAATATAAGGATAAATCAAATCAATTTCCTATATCTATATGCAATCTCTTCCAGCTATGCAATTATTGTCATCTTTTTTTAAATTAAAAAAAAAACTACTCCTTTTGAAGATCTCTCTCTCTCTCTCTCTTTCTTTAATTGTTTTAGCCTTATAATGCTACAAATATTTTGTGCTAAAAATCATCTCAATTCTTGAATCTTTCTTCTTTCTTCAAAAAATTCTCAAAGTTTCAAATATTATTTTCTTGATTTTATTTTATTTTTAGAAAATATGGGGAGCAATTATTTTGGTGAACCAAACTTTGTAAATGAAAGATCATCATCATCTTCATCAGGATCATCAAGAAAAAGCAAGAAAAATAATTCAGAAAAACCAAACAAGCAACCACAAAGAGGACTTGGTGTTGCTCAATTAGAGAAAATTAGATTGCATAGTGAAATGGGTGCTAATTATCTTCACAATAATAATCCTTATGCCAACAATCTCACACAGGTAATTAAATTAATTTTTCTCTAATTATCTTGTTTAATTATCTCTTCCAAAAAAAAAAAGTCTTTAGTGGTGGATCTAATAATTTTAAGTTAAATGTGTAAGAAACAAGTATTAGATTGTTATTTATATATAGTGTAAGAAAAAATTTTAGTGGTAGATCTAACAATAAGTTCATATGTTAGGCTAAAACTTAGTAGTATTTGATAGAGTTATATGTATATACATAACTCACTTTCTTATCGATTCAAAAATCATAACGTCTAAATTTCTGACTCTGCCACTACAGTATTCCATATCCCCTAAGTTTGTTTTCTTTTGAATTAGAATACTGACCTTCTAAGTTTTCAACATTTTGATGTAATTCTTTCTTATATTTGTGTGTGTGTGTGTGTGGATTTTGTATATTTGCAGGAGGATATGAGACTACAAGCAACATATTCATCTTCATCTTTTTCATACTCAACAACTTCTTCTACTTATGGTTTTCCCAACCACCAAGGCATTATGGTATGCAGTTGAAATATATTTATTGGATATATGAACTATTTTTCTTTAGGATCTCAAAGTTTGTTTTTTTTTTAAAATAAAAATTTATCATTCCAATAATGTGGGAAGATGTCCCAAAACATTATGTACTTCTTGTCCATATGTCTAGATCATTTGTGATTGTCTTGAATTCACTCTTACTTTATCTTAAAAGAGAAATACTGATCTTAGTGTTATTAATAAAAAAAAATTGAATTTTTATGTGATAATTAATCCATATTACCCTAGATATACATACTTAGATTTCTACATTTTGTAAAAGAGATTTTTTTTTCTTGGAAACTCTTTGAACATAAGAAAGATCTTTCTTTTCATAAACTTTTCCATACAGTATATAGAAAAATTGACCACTAATTTTGTAGCAAATATATAAGCAAATTGATTCTAAAAGAACCTGTTTCACCAAATAGTGCTAATTTCTCTCTTTTTAGAATGGCTTCAGTGGCTACATTTATGTTAAGTCTGATCGCTCGGACCATTGTACCTCTTTAAATGAGTAAATTGTGAAAGATAATTCTAGTATGTGTATTTGGAGGAGATTTATACACTTCTACTTTCATTTTCCCTCTTTATTAGGGGTACTTCATACTTCCTTCTTTTTCATTTTATGTGTCTTAATTTGATTGGATACAACATTTTAAGAAAGATCGATTTTGAATCTTGTAACCTATGTACAACTTCATTCTATGTGTCTTGATTTGACTTATCACAAACTTTAAGAAAGTAATATAGAGTAATGAATCTTGTGACCTATGTTCAGTGTATCAAAATATCTTTTGAATCTTGTAATCTTTAAAGAGAGTTATTGTATATCGAAAGTAATATTCTTTCTTTTAAAATAAAATAAAAATAGAATTAAAAGTGTAAGAGACGTAAATTGAAATGTAGAGAGTATTATTTCCTTGTAGTTGTCTGTATGTGATCTATAGGTCCCATGTTTGAGCAGTGAAAATAACCAATATGTTATCTACATAACAACCCTTGTGATACGACTATTCTCCGAATCTACGTAAATATGGAATGTTTTGTGTATCGGACTGCTATTTTTATTGCCTTTTCACTTCATCTCAAATTTTTTCAGATGGGAATGAGTGGCATTGAAGGAGCAAATATCAGATATGGAGATTCTCAGCCTAGTTCTAGACCAAGGTACTTAATTATTGCTTATTTCATAATCAAGGAATATTAATAAATTAATGAACAATTTGAACTGTTGATCTCACAATTTACTTATTAATCTCCATAAAATATTGTCAATTGTACTTGACCAAAATGATTCTAATTACATTTGTGGTTAAATTCAGTACATGGCATCCTGGCACAGTGCATGATCCTCAAGTGTATGCTCAACCTAATATGATTAGACATCACCACAACATGCAAATAGAGGTATTTTACTTGCTACTTTATTAATTCCATGTGGCACAATTTGCATGTTTTTTTTTTTTGTTAATTCAGATTTACACCACATAAAACTCATTAAAGGGGAAGCACAAGATTTTATTTATTTTTTATTTTGAGAGCTCAAATTCAACACCTCTAATTAAGGCACTAGTAGACAATCTCCCTTTTTGACGGATTTCGTCAGAATGTGACTTGTCGGTAAAGTTCCTGACAACTTTTTTAAATAAAAAATCCTTATCGACGAGCCAAATTCTGATGTGATATCGTCTATTTGAAATGAACGATTTTTCTGATAGTGAGAGTGGAATCGTGGAAGGTTTTTGGTTTCTCACCCGGTGTCCGGAGCCCACATTGGAGCTCCGACTAAATCTAAATCACGCACTGCAGGGCCCATTCGAGGGTGGTTCTCCCAACAAGATTTTCTTCATACCTAGGGCTCAAACCTGAGACCTCTGGTTAAGGGTGAAACACTCCCACCAGTGTACCACAACCCATGTTGGTATCGTCATAGAGTTTCAATTTTCACATATAAACCTTTATGCATGACAATATCCTTAAATTTACGTGTGAAATTTGAAACTCCATAACATGCTACATTTCAATTACACGAGTAACAAAGTGGTTATTTGTGGATTTTATCTCAGCACAATCCTTGATGTTGCAATTAAGTTAATATCAATGAAATAATAAAATTGATTGTAATTTTATTTTTATTTTTGGTTATTTTATTTTATAGGATTCAATGGAAAGGAGGAGAAAGAAAGATAGAAGTGACTCTATTGGTTCAAATAGTCAAAATTCTGAATCAAATGGCAGTCAAGATTTAGATTTGGAGCTCAGACTTTCCCTTTGATTTACTACTATTATTACTATGGATTTGAATATATCTCATGAATACTAATTAGTTAATAGTGTTTTTTTTAAAAAAAATAGAGAGCACCCTTTGGTTTGTATTTTGCAAATGTTGCACAAATTTATTATGAGCAACTTATTGAAATTCACTAGTCTTTTTTTATTATTAGAAAAGGCAACAAGTGTAATTGAAGGAAATTGATTTTCCATTAAAAAAATAATTGGAAAACAATATCCATGGGATGTGTCATAATTCCATTGCAATGGAGGGAAATTGTACAAATGATCCTTTTTGTGGCTACTATTTAAATTATGAGAGTTGTTTATTAGTTTAAATTAATTTGTCTTAAAAAAGAAAAAGAATTCATCTAAATTTCTTTTAAAGGGGTGAATTTCACAAATAATCACTTTTTCGGTTTTTATAACGGAGAAATAATCAATTATTATAGAACTTCAGATTCTATGGATGAAACTTTAGAATATTGTCATGAAATTATTTTTGTGGAATTTGCAATACTATGAAAAGGGCTATTTAAAAAAAATGGTCTGTAAACGCTATTTTTATATTTTAAAGTAGAAATTTAGTGCACTGAGTTAACATAGACATAATTCAATAATATCTTCAAAAAAGGTCATATGAAGCAAATAATGTCATATCATTGGGGGTATATGAAGTAAAAAAAACATCTCATACATTCGTATCATCTGTTAATATTTGAACCATTTTAATGAATGACACATATTCAATTATGATTTTTCAAAATTGGCTATTTTAGTTATTAGGGTGATGACATAAATATGCTCAATTATTAACAAATAGTAGCATGCATGAATGAGTCATTTCTAATAAATAGTTTGATGGTATATTATTTGAGTTTCCTTCCTTCTTCTTTTTTGTTGTTGTGAATAAGCAGAGATAGAGCTAGAAACTGATGTACGGATTCTACCAGATATAGTAACTTTAGTTCACATTTTGTATTTCTAATAACAAAATTCATCAAATATATATTAACATCTGATATTATTATTTTTAAATTTTAAATTCATATAATTCAAATCCTGATTCCGCATCAGCAAATAAGTACAAGTACTCAAGTTAGAATCATGATTTCAGTATGTTTTCTATCATCAATAAACCACTATTATTAAACAGTATTCAACTTTATAAAAGAAGGTATATGGGGAACATAAAATTCAAGTGGATAGATAGACTAATTTGGTGCTATGTTGAAAATAAATATTCTTCCCCATTAGGTAATAAAAAAAAGGGAACAATTTTTTTTTTGATTTCCTCATTTTTTGTATGCATCTTTATGGACTTTTTTTGGTGTTTGAGATGTTTTTTGATTTGGTACAATGTATGAAAATGGTCATAATTGAAAACATATATCAATTATAAGGTTAATAATGTCAAGATGCTAATTATATATCCTATGATAGTCACTATTGGAAAAGATAAGTTTAAAGAAAATTGTACCTTATTCATTATGATATATAGTTGAATTCATGAAATACTTTAATTGGCTTTTGGAAAGAAACAATCTTTATATCTTGACTTATAACTATAATTAGATTAGATTTTGCATCTGATATATGGGCCCTTGAACACAATTTCCACTTCTGGTGATTATACAGTGTACGAATAAAATTTCACAATGATAATTTAAAAAAATAACGAGCTATTTATATGTATTGGATACTGTTAATGATATATTATACGCATGCTTAATTCAATACGAATAATATCACATTATATTAAGAATATTTTTGGACAGTTTCCACTTCTCGTGCTGATCTTAGATAATTCCTGCTTAATGAGCTATAGCATTTGCGTTAGGTTCAAGGTTTATTGTGCCAAATCATGTACCTCTCAATTTTTTATTTACTCGATACTAAATTCTCATTTTATATTGTTCACACTTCCGTCGACATATGTGAATAAGAGTGAGAGTGTTAAGTTATTCCATATAGATTGTGATATGTAGTATCGGTCTTCATTGCGATAATACAATTTTTTTAAAATTTTATCTATTCGGTATTCAAAATTCACTGATTGGATATATTCATATCCTCTTCCGGATAAATTCATGTTCCCTTTCGGGTATATTCTTATCTCCTCTCGGATACATCCCGTAATGTATTATTCGCAATCCATGAGTTATCTATCCATATATTTTCTGATGTATCTAAGATCCTATAGTTTTAAGGAATTTTTGTAATTTGAAAAAGAATAGGGATATGATCTAATTATCTCTTAACACTGTGAGATTTATGTAATTTTTACTTAATTAATTCATGTTCACTTAGTGTATGAATTACTAAAGGAGAAAGTTTTCTATTAAAAATTCTTTTTCTAATTGAAGAAAATAGGAATACATGTTTGCGTCGGTATTCGATAATTGCATTAGATTCAAACTAAATTCATATATGCTTAAAAAAATCTCACATCAAAAGTAAAACACTTCCTAAGAAAGACGACTCTATACCAGACATATTCAAACCCAAAACCTTTTAACTAATTTTTTTTTTTTCAACTTAAGGATGAGATTCCACATATCCTATTACACTGAAGAAATTAATAAACAACCAATAATTCTTGATTTGGACCAGGTAATTAAGATCACAACCCTTAGTGGTCTGTCAGGCATTTAAATTTGCTAATTAATGTGAGTTCTGATTGTGATATGTAATTGACTAAAGTTAGTTCCATGTTGCACATAATTAATTATATTTACATAGTAACATGTCGGATTTGGTCAACACTTGTCATTTCCATGCCTTCAATTAAAATAATTTATTACTTGAAAAATCACTATATATGTATTTTGGTTTTAAGGTTGGACTAAAATTGAAAAGAAAATATATCATATATAGCTATAGTTTAGAGTGTAATCATGAAACGTAGCTATAGTTTGCGAATTTACAAATTATTGTATCAGGTGGAAAAGTTGCATTAGACATATATAGTTGTATTAGTGAAAAAATTATATTCAGACGGATATTAATACGATATAAAACATGTATCAACACAAATATAGCTATGTATGTTTCATATTTTCTCTTTTTGAAAATATAGATATATATCGGAAATACAATCTAAACATTTGTCACATCGTTAGATTCTTGTGATTCGAATTCACATATTGCAGGGTCCATTTCTTAAGTCGACGCTTTTAAGATAAATTTTTTCATTCTCAAAAACTCGAATACTAAATTTCATATTAAGGACGAAAGAATCTTCGCCAACCCGACATCCCTATATATATTTGTAACGGCTCAGTGTCAGTAATATTATTCGCTCTGGATCTAGGCCCGCACAATCTTAAAATGTATCACTAGTTGGTAAGATTTACTTATATACCTTACATCTCTCCTATATTTTTCGATATGAGACTTCTTATCTTAAGTTGGGATTTCATAATATTCTTCGATGTCATGAATGAGAAAATCAATTTCACAAGATTTGCGTGAGCTGTATACTACTACTATATATATAATTATTATATGTACTCATTTTTCGAAACAGATGGCGAGATACTAATACATATGCTGACTTAGAGAAGATAACAAGAATGTAAATTTCTCCTCTTTAATCATTTAAAAGAAATCATATTTTTTTATAATAGTCATTTTTTATAATATTATTTATTATAACAGATATATTTTTTTATAAAATTAACATTTCGTGTCATATTATATGATATGTTTTTTATAATAACAATATGTTATAAAAATTAAAAAAGCCAGAACAAACAACGTTATTATAAAAAGTTTTGATGGTATGTATATGTTGTCCAAAACTTATAAGCTTAATATTTTCTCCTCCACTCTATGTAAACAATTCAATATTTTTTCGTTGTTGACAACATCTTCATTACGATGCAAAGAAAATATAAAATTTAAATTTTATGGGTTCAACTTTTTAGATGTTTAACACTTAACTTATTATTTTCTCCTGATTTTAAAAATATAATGTCTCAATCATGTGATTGTTTGTCACTAACATGGATTGTGATAGGATGGTTGGAGTTTTTTCATACTTGATTAAAGGTCTCGAGTTTGAGTCTTGAATATGAAAAAAAAAAAACCTTGTTAGAAGCGCTGCCCTCAGAATGGGCCTTGCAATGAAGGATCTGAATATAGTCAAACTCTAATACAAGTACTATCAGTTGATACTCAATGCTGCTTAATTAGTATACTATTTATGAATAAATCTAGTGTATAGTAGGTGGGCTTGTAAATTGGGCCTTTAAATTCAACATGTATTCCTTAGGTATCATTTAGGTTGGGCCACTTTTAAGAAGAAGAGTAACTTTCACATATAGCAAACAAAAAAATCATATTTGTATGCTATAGCAAAGTTTGCATAATTGCGCTCCATAGCAAACATATATATGTATAATTCGCTATACATATACAATTAAAAGCTGTNATTCTCTCTATTTCCTAGCAGTTAGAGAGAGAAATTTTTCTATCTCCTAATAATTTGTTCCTTTTTTCTTTTTCCTTATAATTTGTCAACAATTTTTTTTTACGTGTTTTTCAATTCTTTCTTTCTTTCCTTTTTTTTTCTCCCTCTTTCAAGTTTAGAATTTCATCTTCTTCTTTGAAATATTTTCATTAAAGATCAATCACAATAGTAACTTTTCACAACAAGTAACTCAAATCATACTAATTTTTTTTATATTGATTGTCTGGGTTATTTTTTTAAAAAAATTGAGATTTCTACATCTTTTATCCTGTAGTTGAATGCAAGATTTTTTCTTTTTACAAATTTTCGTATTTGTATTATAATTTTACAACTTTTCTTTTCCCAAAAACTGCAAGGTTTCGTGATTTTTGGAATTGACGTTTTTTCAATTTTTAATAAATAATAAATTAATATATTTATGACATTTTTTTGAAATATTGAATTTCGTTGATTGAATTTGATAATGAATATTTATTTTGTCTCCAACAAATGTATCTAAATATGTTAATGAATACAAACGAACATATAACAATGTAAAATTATCTAATTTGTTAATGAATTTCGTTGATTGCATTCCAAAATAGTAATGCAAACAACTGTATATCTATGTAAAATTAGAAAGATACTAATGCAAACAAATATATACCAATTTATAAATGAATATGAACGAATGTATCCAATACAAATGTATACCAATGTAAATTTGAAAGATATTAATGCAAATAAATGTGTACCAATTTATTATGAATAAGAACAAAATGTATCCAATACAAATGTAAAATTAGAAAGATATTAATGGAAACAAATGTACACCAATTTATAAATGAATATGGACGAATGTATCCAATACAAATGTATACCTATGTAAAATTTGAAAGATATTAATGCAAATAAATATAAATGTATATCAATACAAATGTATGTCAATCTATTAGATGAATACATATTAATGAATACCAATGCAAACAAATGTATACAAATTTGTTAAATTAATATGGATTGAGTTCAAAGGCAAAATAATTGGCAGGTAATGAATTCATAAGAATACCTTTGAAATAGGAATAATCATAATCAAAATATTATTTGCTAATTTTAAGAAAAAATATAATTCTAGACAGTATTTTGCTAGTTTTAAGTGAAAATGGTTGGAAGATAGAACAGAGATGACATTAATTTTCTTTTATTATTTTTTAAAATACGAAATAATTTGAAAGGAGAGAGTTTTGAATAATTTTTGCTATTTTTAAGGAGAAATGGTTGGAAGTTAGAAGAGAGATGAAATTAATTTTCTTTTATTATTTTAAAAAACACGTAATAATTTGAAAGAAGAGATAATTCTAAATAATCTTTTGCTAGTTTTAAGGAGTAATGGTTGGAAGTTAGAAGAGAGATGATATTAAATATCTTTTATTATTAAAAAAAAAATTGAAAAAATGTTGATATATTACTTTTAGGCTAATATGTGCCAATTTTTTATTTGTTTATTAATTGCTAATTAATAGTGGGCTATATGTTGCCAATTGTATGTAACAGTTGTCTGTGTCAATTCCTCCTTAATTATTATACTATTTACGAATAAATCTAGTGTATAGTAGGTGGGCTTGTAAATTGGGCCTTTAAATTCAACATGTATTCCTTAGAGGAAATGACACATATATACAACTTATAGTTATAATTAGCAATAAATAGCCCAATAATAATTAGCATTTAATAGATAAATAAAAAATAAGCACAAAATGGCCCAAATTAATAAATGACATTTTAATAGTTTTTTTTTTGTTTTCCTCGTATAACCAATCATCACTAAACAACAAAAATAACGAAAACATCAAAAATTATATATACAATACGTAATCACCTAAAAACGTAATTATGTATTTTCATATATTTTTTTATTCGTTACTTGATTAAAAAAAATTCCAATTGTATACTTGATGATTGTATATAGGTAAAAGAATGGTGTATTCATTCACTTAGTATATTAATATACAATTATAGCTATGTTATCCCTTCCAGTGTATACATATGAAAAAATCAGTGCATACATATTAAAAAATCAAACACTTCATGTATGCATTGCATTCACGTATACATATTCGTGTATTTATTTCCTCAAAATTTGTATACATTTCAAATTCTTTATTCAATGTGTAAATGAGGATTGCACATTAAATTTAAAATGCTCAATAGCAAACACACAAGTTGAATCGAATAACGAGAAGAACTTACATGGCTAAAATTTAGAGCTATGGATGGAGAATCCACAAAATTAGAATGAGAATCCTTTTTTTTATGAATAATCCTAGGGATAACTTTCTTAAACATGACAATTGATACCTACAATCAATTATTGTTATGTAAGTTTTTGCCTAAACTAGATATACCTTAAATTTCAAAAATTAAAACTCCCAAAAAATTGAACGACAATACAAGAGGGGGATCAAACATAGGCTAACAGTTAGAGAAATTGACGAGTAGACATCAACAAACCATAAAAAATTTAAAAGCGGAAGAGAAAAAATAGACACTATGAACGAATATTTTTATAGAACTCAAATATGTAAAACTAATAAACAAAAAGTGAATCATCTTTTATTCAAAGTAATGAAGAAGAAGAAGAAAGAATTAATTAAAAAAAACACAATTCAAAAGAATCGTGTGTGTATGGAAAAGAAGATAAAAAATAAGAAGAAAAAAACCACTTTCCAATAAAAAAGGACACCATGCTGCCCACCTTCTAAAATTATTTAATTTTATTAAAAATGAACTTCCCAATAAGTGGGCTACTAATTGCAAAATTTAATTTTCAAAAACTTTTTTTTGTCAAAAAAATAAAAGAAGGCTATATGCTGCCAATTAGTAAAATAAGATGTCATGTTGAGCCATTTTTTCTATTCCTTAGGTATCATTTTGGTTGGGCCACTTTTAAGAAGAACGATATGAAGATTTTAGTAGCCCAATTCAAAGGACAATATTCCTCCGTCTCAATTTATATTACATATTTTTTCTTTTAAAATCGGTCCCAAATGACACATTTTTAATTCATAAATAATTTAATTTTAAACTTCTTCTTTTATTCTTAATAAAATAATAATTTATATATATATATATATATATATATATATATGCATATATTAGACCACAAGTTTTAAAATTTTTTTAACACCACTTAACCATGTTGAAAAACAAATTTAAAAGCAAAATTGCAAAGTTATACCCAAAAAAGTGTGAAATTTAGAAGTACTACTTCAAAAGGCCGATAAGTAAGAATTTACTCTCACTCGATGTTTAAACCAAATAAATTAATTTAACCTTAAAGAGTGATGATAATTTATACATCAACCATGACACATGTCATGCATTAGTGTGTTTGGTGTAAACAACGAATATGAATGATGTGGCTAAGTTTTAATCCGAGGAAGAGATCGTAATCCCTATCATACTACAGAAAAATTGTGAATATTTGACAATGGTGCTTAAAAGTGAAAGTATAGAGTAAAATCATAATAGAAAAGAAGATGAGAGGGCGTGTTCAAAAAATAAACTTTCAAAATTTATCTTTGTAACAATATCTTACACTCTCAACTAGTGAAATGAGTTTATAAATATAAAGTAGAAATAGACTATCGAAGTATTTAGGGTTCGACGCACCGTGGGCTCAGTACACTCATTGGCTAACATAACAATTTATAGAGTTCTATCAATTCAAAAAATGTCGTTAATTAAGGTCTGCACGTCTTAATTAATTAATTTCACCTAATATTATTTCTCATATTTTAGTCTCATGCACGTCATTCTAAACTCAAAATTCCAACTCTATACATTTTTAAAATTGTGTCATAACTGGGGAAGACCTACACAAGCTAGTTATTAATTAGATAAAATATGTATTTAGTACTTTCTTTTTAAATTATCTGTCAGTAATTTTTAAAAATAGATATCTTAAATTATTTGTTATTTTAAAAGTTTAAGACAAAAGTTAACTTTTTTCCATTTTATTCTTGGTCGTAGTTGTTCTTAAAGACTACAAACACCTCAATAGAGTAAGTATATGAAGATAAATTATTTTGAGATATAAATAAGGGTACAATAGTCAAAATTCCCTCCTTATTGATATCTTTCTAAAGAGCACGTAATAGATAATTTTAAACGGAGGGAGTATGTCAACACACAACAGGATCCTAAAAACTCATATATACTAACAGAGGTGGAGCCAAAATTTCTACTATATTATCATAACTAAATCTTAGAGCGACGACTTTATATATCAAGTGGTAAAATTAGGTTTTACATTTCATATTTGTACATATTTTAAAAGTTGTTAATACATATATATATTATTTAAGCAAAATTTATTGAATTCAATCAAATCGTATCCGAACTAATTCTAGCTTTGTCCCTATGCAAAATCCAATAAAATCTTATGAATTTATCTTTCGAATGATCAAACCAAAAGTGCACATACCATTTGAATTTTTCATAAACCTTATAATTAAAGTTCTTCGCTATTCTCTCACATTTCAATATACGAAATTCACTAAAGGTGTAAAATATATCTTCTTCAAAAACTTGTCATTTCTATCTCTCTTTTTTTTTACATGTTCTCGTTAGTTCGTGCTCTGTCATAAATGTCACAGAACTTTTTTCATAATAGTGTAACCATAAATGTCAATCATCAAGTAAAAGTGGTCTCCTAAAATACTATATTAAACTTCAATTATCATCACATATATTCTTTTTTTTTCTTGCTAAAAAACCAACAAATTAAATACAACATACATGTAACCAAATTTCTTGATTAATTTGCCAACTACACCCACACGGTATTTTGGAATGTCAACTTCAAAACATGGTCAGCACAAAATTCATAAAAACAAGTTTACAATATAGTAATTGAAAAGGTCTTTTCTTTTTTTTTTTTGCTATATAAACCCTACATTGCCTAAAAGAAAATATACAATTTCCAAGTGTGATCACTCACAAAAAAAAGTGTGTGTGATCACAAGAATTAATTAAAGATGGCAAAAATCATAGATTTTAATTCCTTGGTTTTGATGATTATTGCAACAATTACATTTCATTCATATTTAGTCAATGGATGGACATCAAGTAGCATGTATGTTAATTGGGGTGCTCATCATTGTAAACTTATAGGGGATGATCTTCAACTTGTTCTTGATAAATCTGCAGGCAAGTTACAATTTTTTTGGTGATATATAGTAATTTTTTTGTATATTACGCGTAGAATGTCAGATGGACGGGTTGGATAGTAATTTCTTATATTATGCATAGAATGACACTTTTTTTTTTGGATATGTCTATGTGCATAACTTATATATGAAAGTTAACAGATTCAGATGAACCTACGGAACATGATCTAGATTCAGCTCTAAACCTATAAGTCCAAAGTGAAAAGCGATCGAGCAAATAAAAAATAACATTTATATTTGATTGAGAAAAATTATAGAATTCAAACTTTTTGAGTTTACTAATTATTATGGTTTAATTCAACTTCAGGCTCTGGTGCTCAATCAAAAAATTCATTTCTCTTTGGTAGCTTTGAAATGCTTCTCAAGTTGGTACCTAACAACTCTGCTGGAACTGTCACAACATACTATGTAAGTATATTTATAATCGATTTTAAATTTTGTATACTAACAATATATAATGAGACGTGAACGTTATTTATATAATGACGTTATTAATTTATCATGACAGTTATCTTCTACTGGTACCAAGCATGATGAAATCGATTTCGAGTTTCTAGGAAATATATCAGGACAACCTTATATTATACACACAAATATTTACACCCAAGGTGTTGGAAATAGAGAGCAACAATTTTATCCATGGTTTGATCCAACTGCTGCTTTTCACAATTACACCATTCATTGGAACCCTAATGCTGTTGTGTAAGTCGATCTTTTTAGACAACTTCCTTTCATTATATAAAAAACCGGTTTACACATAACCTTTCCCATCCTCACTACTAGTGCTTTTGATATCTGACTAAGCACAAAATTTAAAGAATTTTTTTTTGAAATTTATATATGTTATAAATGACTTTTATCATATCAGACATGTCGTCAGAACCAATCAGTCTTGAAATTTGATGTGACATTTTTTTTTTTCAGATGGTACATTGATAGTATTCCAATTAGGGTATTTAGAAACTACCAAGCCAAAGGCATTCCATTCCCAAACCAACAAGGAATGGGAGTCTACACTAGTCTATGGAATGCTGATGATTGGGCAACAAGAGGTGGTCTTGTTAAAATTGATTGGACAAATGCACCATTTATGGCAACTTATAGAAATTTTAGACCAAGAGCTTGTTATTGGAATGGACCAATGAGTATTTCACAATGTGCAATTCCAACAAATTCCAATTGGTGGACTTCACCTTTATACTATAAATTGAGTGCAAATAAAGTTGGTCAAATGATCTCAATTAGGAGCAAGAATATGATTTATGATTATTGCAAAGATGTGAAAAGATTCAAGGGAGTTATGCCTATTGAGTGCTCATTGCCACAATACTAGAAGGCACAAACAAATCGGAGTGACTTCACTATACCTGAAGAAAGAAAAGAAGTTGTTTCGATCCTATCGAAGCAACAATGGAAGCTATATTTCTAAATTGTTATTATTCTCCTTTTTGGGAATGAATTATTTTTAATGTTTCTTTGAAATTCAATATTTTGGTTATATTTATTGTATTTATTTTCTTTAATAATTTTGTCGTGTTGAGCGAGAAGATTTTGTTGAGTTGATATTATTATGTATTTTATTCCTTTAAGTAAAAAAACATATTGTTTTTATTCAGAATTTTTTCATAAGTATTACTCAGATAAAAAGATTATCTATCTGTATTCATTTATAAAATTTACACAACATAGTATACAATAAGAATAATTGAATCACACTATCGTATCAAATTATTTTCAATGTCTCTATGAATTTAGCATTTTGCTTATGTTTTCCTTTTTTTTATATATATATATATAGAATTATATTATACATATATTATACATCTTTAGGTTATTTTAAGTTGAGCAACTTTCACATATAACAAACATAAAAAATATATTTGTATGTTATAGCTATAGTTTACATAATTGTGCTCCATAGCAAATTTTATGTTTGTTATGGAGCTTTTGATTGTATAATTCGCTACAAACATCCAATTTTATACAAATTGTTCAGTTTTGTATAAATTCATTTATACATTATAATTTGTATAATAAGATCTGTATTTGTATAATTATAAGTGTATAGAACAAAAATATATGTATTTGTATTTGTATATACACTTTTCTTTCGCTTTATACAAACACAAACACATTTTATACCGAAATGTATAAATTGGCTAATTGTATACCGAATCAGATGAAAAAAAAAGGGATATTTGCTGCGAATTACAATTAAAATAAACTATGGCTATAGCATTTAATTTGAATTAATAGTTTGTTATTTCATACAATTTTTTCCCTTTTAAGTTTATGCGGTTGAGTGGATATCTATTCAGGTTAATCCTTCAATATCTATCCATCAAATTTGTCCCAAAATAGCTTCAGGCTCTCTTTGATCCAAAATATGATCGTTGGGCTATTTTAATATTTCAAAACTTGTTCCAATTTTTTTGTATTCTATAAAATAAAAGTGAAACTTACCAAAACTTCATTAGTTTATGAGCTAATTACTTAGATACGTTCTAGTTTGTAATATTACGAATTTTTACCAGATTTTGGTGCGTCCAGATACATGCATCTCGGGATACATAGTGTCAAAATTAGGTGTAATTTGTTCTAGATACATTGTATCCAAGTGCTGTAGCTGGGATACATAACACATTCGCCTCTTTCCCATCTCGCTCGCCACTCTCCTATACATGCGAATCACACCAGATACGTATAGATACATGAGTGAGATAGGGAGGAATAGCCGGTCCGGTCGAGATGGTTATGTATCCCAGATACCATCTTGCTCGCCTCCCTTCCCATCTCGCTCACATCTCTCACTATTTTAGTGTATATGGTAGCAAAAATACATTTATCTAGTTGTATCTTTCTCAATATATTATAGGAAACTCTTAATTAGTGATAAGGTACGTTATTATTTGAAATTATAGATAAAATTAGTATATATGATATAAATGTATGTCTAATAAGATAGTTTTTCCAAAATAAAATTTTAAAACTCATTTATTTAGGACCCACAACTAATTCATATCCATCATTCTCCCTTTTCTTTTTCCGATTTTGTTTGGTTGAAATATGGGTGGTCTTGGTTTGACTAATAATGAACGATATTGAGAAATTTTCTTCGTATACAAGATTAATTATAACAAGTATATTTGTTCCGTATGATTGAATATTCTTTATAGCTTTTAGAACTTGTGAATATAAGCGCATGTTTTATGTCTTTTTTCTTAAAAAGAGTAGAATACATTTTGAAAAGTTATGTTCAATTTTATTTTTTTAAGTTTTATCATTGTATCAATATCTCATACTCTCAAGCAATCGGGACGAATTCATAAACATAAAGTAGAGGTAGACAATCGAAGTATTTAGGAGTATGACACACCTTAGGATCAATATTCTCATAGGCTAAACTATTTCTATTATATAGTTCTATCAATTCAAAGAATAACATTTTAAGGCCTGCACGTCTTAATTAATTAATTAATTAGACCTAATATAATTATGAAGCCCTTGTAGAGTTGATCACTTCTCATTTATTCAAAACTCAAAATTCCAATTATCTATACATTTTCAAAATAATGTGTCATAGCTAGGGAAGAACTTAACAAGCTAGTTAGGTAATATGAGTATTTAGTACTTTTTCCGTTTTAAATTATTCATCGTCGTAATTTTTAAAAACTATCTCAAATTATTTGCTATTTTAAAAGTTTAAGACAAAATTAATGAAACATAACAAATAATTTGAGACGGAAAGAGTATGTCAAACACACAACAAGATCCTCAAAGCTCATATGTATAGACAGAGGTGGAATCATAACTAAATTTTAAAGTGACGTTTTCAAGTGGGAAAATTGGGTTCTAAATTACATATTTGTACGTATTTTAAAATTTGTTAAATAAAAATATATTTTAAATTTCATACTTGTACGTATTTTAAAATTTGTTAAATAAAAATATATTGTTTAAGCAAAAGCTATTGAATTCAATCGAACTGTATCCAAACTTCTAGCTCCGTCCCCTATGTACAAATTCCAATTCCACGACCCAAGTGACATGTATTGTCCGTTGTGATCTAATAAACTCTTATGAATATCTTTCGAGTGATATCATCATCGAACCAAAAATGTGCGTACCATTTAAATTCTTAATATGCCTTATAATGAAAGTTCATTTTTCTCCTACATCTCAATATATGAAATTCACGTAAAAGTGTAAAATGCACTTTTTTTTTAAAAAAAGCTTGTCATTTCTTAATTTATTTTTTTTACATGTTCTCATCGGCCCGCGCTCCATCAAAAATATCATCATGCTTTTGTAAAAGGAAAAATTATTGAAATACACGTCCTATGTTTCCCTTATTTTCAATATCCCCTTCTATTTTTAAAAATCTCTAAAATTCCTTATTTTCTTTAATGTGTCCGAGTTATATATTAATGTATCTGAGCCAGTATTTAATGTATCCGAGCTACATATTATGTATCCGGTTTATTTTATAATGTATTCGAGTTAGTTTTTAATGTATCCGAGCTACATAATATGTATCCAGTTTATGTTATAATGTATCCGAGTACATATTATGTATCCGATTTGTGTTACTTTATAAGGGATTAATGTAATTACAAACTAAAGAGGGATAGATTGTAATTTCATATTAAAACTATGTAAAATAGTGTAACCATAAATGTCAATCATCAAGTAATTTTTTGTCTCCCAAAATACAAGACATATATATTAAACTTCAATTTAAATAACTTGTAACCATAAACTTCAATCATGAATTTTAAAAAATAAAATTATCATCAATTTAAAAAATTGATCAAACACCAACAATAAATGCAACATACATGTAACCAAATTTCTTGATTAATTGTCAACTGCATCTACTTGGTATTAGTTAGAATGTCAACCTCAAACTTGGTCAGCAGTACAAAATACATAAAATTACACATACTAATTCAAAGTTTTTTTTTTTTTTTTAAAATAAAATAATTATGCTATATAAATCCATCATAGCCTAATAGCAAAATGTACAATTTCCAAGTGAAGAAAAAAAAGTGTGATCACAAAAAATAATTTTAAGATGGCAAAACTCATAGATTTTAATTCATTGGTTTTGATGATTATTGCAACAATTGCATTATTTCATTCATATGTAGTCATTGGGATGACATCAAGTAGCATGTATGTTAATTGGGGTGCTCATCATTGTAAACTTCTAGGGGATGATCTTCAACTTGTTCTTGATAAATCTGCAGGTATAAGTTTTAATTTTTTTCGATTTTTCAAATTCAGTAGCGGAGCCAAAAATTTATATATATGATGGGAATCCGAAAAATATAAGAATGTTATATTTGGAATCTGAATCTAGGACCAAAAATAATATTAGAACCCCTTTACCACTATACTAAATTTTTCTATTTATGTTGACGCAATTCAATAGTTTATATACAATAAAAAAAATTAACTTATTTATATAGTGTAATTTTTTTTGGCGAAGGAGATTCAATTGGCTCTAGTCTTAACAACCAACTAGCCACACCCTTGCTTCGATAATGATTGCTCTAAATAGAGATGGATTCAGAATCTGGATACAATATAATTGGTCAAAATGAGTGTGATCTAACTATAGTTATATAACTTGAAATTTGCACATTTGTGTACACAATTTGAAAATAGTTGTCAATACTTGTATAATTTGCTCTAGATCCGTCTCTGAGTTTTTAATTTAAATTCTAGGCTCTGGTGCTCAATCAAAAAGATCATTTCTTTTTGGTAGTTTTGAAATGCTTATCAAGTTGGTACCTAATAACTCTGCTGGAACTGTCACAACATACTACGTAAGTATACTTATATAACGTGACAAAATTAACCAATTTTAAATTTTATGCACTAATAATATATAGTAAGATGTAAATTACATTTTTTGTGTCATAATATTTTTTTAATTTATCATGACAGCTATCTTCTACCGGTACCAAGCATGATGAAATCGATTTCGAGTTTTTAGGAAATATATCAGGACAACCTTTTATTATACACACAAATATTTATACCCAAGGTGTTGGAAACAGGGAGCAACAATTTTACCCTTGGTTTGATCCAACTGCTGATTTTCACAACTATACCATTCATTGGAATCCCAATACTGTCGTGTAAGTTGGTCTTTTCAGATAACTAAAATATCTCTACCGACTACCTTTATTATCTATAAATTTCAAATATATTTTCCTTTACGATTATCTCAACTTTTAACTTTATATTGGTTTAACCACACTACAACAAAAATAACTTTTAGCAGCAATAAATATTGACATTAATAAAGAGTGTTAAAGTCTTTACCGGCATTAGTTAAGTGTCATTAGAACCAATATCGCTAAAGGCTTTAGGGACATCTACAAAGAGTGTTAATTGCCGTTAAAAATACATATTTAGCAGCAATTAAGAATTAAGTACCGCTAATGATCATTTTTTATGTAGTGCCAACTCTTAATTTCATCAAAACACTATCCTCTATAATAATACAACTTTATTTGTCCAATTTATGTATCATACTTTTCCTTTTTAGTCTATCCTAAAAAGAATACCATACACTCTTATTTAAACTTATGATTTTACTCGTAACAAGATAACTTATAGCCGCACAAATATTTGTCGCTTGTTTTTTACCACAAGTTTCAAAAAAAAAATATCTTTGTTAAACTTCATGTCTAACCAAACACCGTCACAAAAATTAAAACAAATGTACTAGTAGTAATAATAATAGTACAAATAATCAATCTTTAATAGTAAATGTCACTTTTGAAAGATATTTCACTCTCCAACTAAACACTCTAAATATTTTCCGAGAATGAATTTTGTCGTATCAAGAATGACTTCTGTCGTACCAAGCACAAGAAACTAGACAATTTTTTGAAATTTGATGTGGCAATGTTTGTATTTTTTTTTTTTTCAGATGGTATATTGATAGTATTCCAATTAGGGTATTTAGAAACTATCAAGCCAAAGGAATTTCATTCCCAAACAAACAAGGAATGGGAGTCTACACTAGTCTATGGAATGCTGATGATTGGGCAACAAGAGGTGGTCTTGTTAAAATTGATTGGACAAATGCACCATTTATTGCAACTTATAGAAAATTTAGGCCAAGAGCTTGTTATTGGAATGGACCAATGAGTATTTCCCCATGTGCAATTCCTACAAAAACCAATTGGTGGAGTTCACCTCTATACAATAAATTGAGTGCAAATAAACTTGGTCAAATGAACTCAATGAGGAGTAAGTATATGATCTATGATTATTGCAAAGATGTGAAAAGATTCAAAGGAGTTATGCCTATTGAGTGCTCATTGCCACAATACTAGAAGGACATAAACAAATCAGAGTGACTTCACTACCTAAAGAAAGAAAGAAAATTGTTTTGACTCTGTCAAAGCAGTAATTAAAACCACATTTCTTAATGGTTACTATTCTCTTTTCGGGAATAAGTTCTTTTTAATGTTTTTTTGGTCTTGAACATTTTGATTATATTTGTTTTACTTTTATTTTTACAATGTTGTTATATTGAATAAGATCTTGTTGAGTTGATCTTATTATATTCATGTACTTTATTCTTTATAATAAAAAGAAAAAACTTGATTGTTTTTATTCGAAATTTTTACATGATTATTACTTAGAGTAGAAAGATGACCTATTTTTATTCATTTATAAAATCCATTGACTAAAATATCGTCGTATCAGATTATTTTCAAAGTTTCTTTGAACTTCAACATTTTGCGTATGCTTTTCTTATTTGTTCTTTTTTGAGGTAAAATTGTTTGTTTCTATTAATCTATCAACGGTCGTTTTTTTTTGTGAAAGGATCATATATCGACTACTTTAAAATGTGTTGTGGAATCTTTACACAAATAGTTGATCGGATTCATTGTTTACTTATTCTTAATCGATATACATAAAATATACATGAATTATACCGAGTTACTTGTTCAATATCCATCCATTAATTTTGGCCCAAAATGGCTTGTACTAAGGATTTAAAGCAATCTCAAAGTGGAAAATAATTCTACATTTCTAACTACCTCATTAAGATTAGGAAGATAAGATCTAGGTCCCTTAATTGGTATTTATTTACGTTGAGGGTTTTATTTTATTATTAATAAAAGATCGTTAGACGCTTTGTCTAGTGGTATAAATTTGTTAAAAATATCATTATATATAAACATGTCATTTAACTATTGGCAGATATCTAAGTCCTTCAACTATAGGTATGAACAAGTAGATACTTAAATTTGTGTAGAGTTGAACAAGTAGAAACACACGTCCTACTTAACAATTCGTGTCTTACGCGACTTCCTACATAGCGTCCTACATGTATTATGTCATATAGAATATATGTGTCTTCTTGTTCACCTTTTAACATTTTAAATGTCTATTTATGCACAACCAAAATTGCAGAACGGCAAGATGATGTCAATTAGTTAAATATATTATTGTTGCTAAAATAATTCAACGTTCAAATGCCTTGTTCACGTGGACTTTTGCAAAGGAAAGATCTTCTTTTCTAGAATTCTCTTTATAATTTGTTCAACAATTTTTTAAACATAATTTAATGATTTTCCCCGTAATAAAAATCATTTTTTCACATTGTAATTAAATTCCAAGAATTTTTTATTAGAAACAACACCTGGTTTTGTAATAGGAAAACCTTTTTTTAAAAAAAAACCATAGTAATGAACCCTTATGAATATATTCAAAGTCAATATCTAGCAAAACATTTTTAAAATAAGGTGTCGTTTTATTTATGATTAGAGTTATGCGGGTATTAATAATATTATAATTATTAATTAGTTACGTATGATTTAGTTATTCAGATACATTATTTCATCTTTTATCTTCCATAAGATAATACATAGATTATTTCCATTGGTATTTTTGGGAAAGCACGTGTGCTTTTTATAGTAAAAAAACTTTTGAAATTTGTATTCTAAAATTAAAAAAAAATTATAAATATATTTGTATGATTATAAATCATCTTGTAAGATATGAAATTTTAAATTGAACTATTTTTTTACAAAAAAAGATACTATTATTCTTTTTTGAAATAACAAAAAAGAAAAATGCATCACATAATCTGTTCAATATATAACAATACGAATCATTTTTCTCTATAATTACACACGAAAATGAGAAAACAAAATTCTTCTTCTAATAAAAATCATATTCCATACGAATTTAAATTAGTCAAGTAAATTCCGAATAATCGAACAAACAAAATAAAACCATATGTCGGTCAGCCGGCCAAGTCGAGTCTTTCCAATAGTCTAATGCACGTCATTTCATAATTCCCAAGCCGCGTCCCAACTGTATATGCTTTGCCACTTCTCTCTCTTTTACTTTTACTTATTCTATCTGATGCTCGATATTCGTATTGAAATTCAATTAAATTTATATTCGCACATTACAAGTTCAATTTTGGGGTTAACGCTCTCTGACTGTTTTTTTTCCTTTTAGTTTCAAGGTTCAAACCTCATACTTTTGATTTAGGACGGAGGAATTTCAACCATCCCATCACGATCTATGCTGATACGTGTAATTTGCTAGCTTCCATATTATTTTCCAACAATGACTTCAATCATTTTATATATATAATAATTATTATGTATAAACCAACTACTAAAGATATGAAAATCAAGACGTGGTCAAATTAAATTATAATATTATACATTTTTCAAGGGGTTTTTCTTGGAATGGCAATATTTGATTATGAACTATATATAAAGATAATTAGTATGTCATATTCCTAAGAACAAAAACACATCATTAATTTTCTAGAGAAACTAAGTTAATTATCCCATTTATGTTCAAAATGGGCAGCTCTCTAGTTCTTTCATTGGCTAATTTGTTGATTATTTCAACAATTGTGT
This sequence comes from Solanum stenotomum, assembly GCF_019186545.1. Classification (NCBI taxonomy): domain Eukaryota; kingdom Viridiplantae; phylum Streptophyta; class Magnoliopsida; order Solanales; family Solanaceae; genus Solanum; species Solanum stenotomum. The sequence goes on from NC_064285.1 coordinate 64,488,730, forward strand.
TATTTGATTCTTTAGTTATGGTTAATGGTGTTTTCTCAGATAATATGTACATTAATTGGGGTTCCCATAATTCTTGGATGCAAGGAGATGATCTTCAACTTGTCCTTGATCAATCCTCAGGTAAATTAATTTCATCTGAATTATTTTCATTGAAAAATTATGTTGTAATATCCTAGTGTGACCTGTAGGTCATAAGTTTGAACTGTGGAAATAGTTACTAGTTACTGATGATTATATTAGGGCAGATTGTCTACATCAGATACATTCTTTGGGGTGTGTCTCATTTCCGGACCCTACTGACGTAGGATGTTTTGTGCATCGAACTGTTATAAATTATGTCACTCACCAATTTCTACTTTGGTTTATTTCCATCTTCAGGTTCAGGTGTACAATCAAAAGGAACATTTCTATTTGGAAGTATAGAAATGCAAATTAAATTGGTACCTGGAAATTCTGCTGGAACAGTCACTGCATACTATGTAAGTTCACCTTAAATAATCTTCAATAGATAATGCAACAAATTATATCATATATATAGTAGTTCTTTTAATTTTTTTTTTTTATCTTATTAATAAGCATTCAAAATATATAACATAATCAATAAAACTTGAAAAATTCAAGATTTTTTTTTTTTGTTTCCCATTTGGTGCCTGGTACCCACATTGGAGTCCGATTATATATGGATTCGCGCCGGAAAGTCCTACATTGGGGATAAAGCGTTTCCTAATAAAAACAACTCTGTACCGTAGGAGACTCGAACCCGACCATGAGTTTGTGTAGATCGCTGATTCTATGTTTGGTCTTCTTATATAGTCTTGAAAAATTCTCTCCTTATGAATTAACTTTTGTGATTGAGCTATAGGCTCTATGTCTATTTCTTTAACATGGTATCATATATATAAAAAAATATTCTTGGGACGTTATTTTTGTGTACTAATTAAACACCAAAAGATAACTAAGAAAATTACTTTTTTCTACAAAAATATATATATTTAATAGAAAACATTTTCGTTCATATCGAACACATCCTAGGCGTAATTCATGTTGTTAAATATATGTATTATTACAAAGGGAGTATCTAATTTTTGGTTTTTAATTCCACAGTTATCCTCAACTGGTGACAAGCATGATGAAATCGACTTCGAGTTTCTAGGAAATATATCAGGGCAACCATATATTATACACACAAATATATTTACCCAAGGTGCAGGAGGCAGGGAACAACAATTCTATCCATGGTTTGATCCAACTACTGATTATCATAACTACACCATTCATTGGAACCCCAATGCAGTCGTGTAAGTTGAACACTCTTTATCGAAAAATTACATATACATACATATATATGTTGTATATGTTAAATCTTGAACGCTCTTAATAAATTCATGACTTTGCCATTATTGTTTACCATGGGCATGTATCAACGCCTTTTTACATGATAAGTAGGTTGTATATCTTGATTCATCAATAGTAGAACAATCAAGGAGATTGAGCGAATGACCTTAAGGATCGTTTTAGAAATAACACATATTTACTAGCCTAACAACTCAAAGCGAAGTTGAACTTCATCCATTGATTAACTAACGGGCCCACCAAGCAAGGGTACATTATTAAGTGGTAGTAATCAATTTAGATAATTAATTTTCTATATATCAGGATAATTAACCAATGTGATATGCTTTCAATTGAATCCACATTTTCAACTTGAATATAGATATCTACTATGTAATAAGTTGTTAATACTGAAATGCCAATAAATATTAAATTTTGAACTCAGAACTATAAAAGTGAAATAGATTTGTAGTAAGAACCTTAAATATTAAATGGAGCGTTGGTTGAGTCAATTCTTGTCTAATGTTTATTTATTTATTTATGTTGTAGATGGTACGTTGACGATATACCAATTAGAGTTTACAAAAACTATCAGAGCCAAGGCATTCCCTATCCGAACGCGCAAGCAATGGGGGTCTACTCTAGCCTTTGGAATGCTGATAGTTGGGCAACTAGAGGTGGTCTTGTCAAATGTGACTGGACCAATGCTCCATTTATAGCGAAGTACCGAAATTTCGCCCCACGGGCGTGTGCTTGGAACGGACCCATTAGCATTAGTCAATGTGCAACTCAAACTCCAAATAATTGGTATACTGCTCCTGAGTACAATCAATTGAGTTATGCAAAACAAGGTCAAATGGAATGGGTTAGGAACAATTACATGATTTATGATTATTGCAAAGATACAAAGAGATTCAATGGACAATTTCCTGGAGAGTGTTTTAAACCTCAATTCTAACAAATGAAATTGAGTCCAATATATAGATACAAATGAGATGTATTTTGATACATATACTCTTATTTTTTTTGTTGTAATTTATTCTGTTCTTTTTTCTTTCCCTTGTTTTGCGAAGAAATTATACCCAATTCTTTTGATAAAATGTTGTTTTGATTGTAATATTTGTTCTTTGGAAAGTTTATTATATATACCATTTGACCAAGATAAATAATGAAAGGAAGTATTTATGATAATGCAAAATTCAGTATACTGACTTCTTCTAGACTGATTTATGCAAATATTCCTTTTAGATTCTTCCCTTAGATTTTGTCTCTATTTTAAGAAGTTAGGTAAATATGGCTTTTCGTACTCACCAATAAGGATGAGATAATTTTAGATAATATATCATCTAAAGTTTCATTTACAAATTTTTAGACCGTTCATTGAAAATGTCCATTAATTGTAAGAAATATAAAAAAGAGGGGACTATTTGCTAAATAGCTATTTTAAAAAGGGTAAGTAGTGACAATTTCTTTCTTTTAGTTCGAGGCGAATCTAACATTTACGCTTAATAGATTTAAGATCCAAAATTCTTTATAAAGGTTGGTTTTTCAAGGCTTTACAAACACACAGAGAGAGTTTATACTCACCAAAAAAGGGTTTCAATTATATTCTAAATTCACCCCGTCGCTCCACCTCGATTATTCCAAAAATCGAATCCTCAAAATGGCTGATAAGGAATCTAAAATTTATTTGCTATTATGGAGCGGAGAAAGAAGAAGCAGGTGTCGCTTGTAATGGTATTTCAAGGTGGTGGAAAAGACAAAGGTGGGGTCACGATGATTGATGAGGATTTTAGGACGAACCAGGGGTGGCGTCACGGGTGATTGATGGCGATTTTAGGACGGACTAGGGTGGCGTCACGGGTGATTGATGGCAATTTTAGGACGGACCAGGGGTGGCGTCACGTGTGATTGATGGAGATTTTAGAATGGACCAGGGGAGGCGTCACAGGTGATTGATGGCGATTTTAGGACAGACCAGGGGTGGCGTCACAGGTGATTGATGGTGATTTTAGGACGGACTAGGGTTGGCGTCGATGAAGAGGTTGTCGTCACATGGGCGGATTTAGGAGGGGCCAGGGTGTTTGTCCAAACTCCCTCCGCCAAAAATTACCTTGTATATCCTGACCAACTCGTAAGTAGCATCCTACTGATGGTCACGGGGCATAAAAAACAAGTCTTTTTGGTTTACCCTGCTGACCTTTTTCTAAAAACACCTTGGGTCGGAGGCTGAATATAAAATAAAAAAAAGTGGTGCCCTTTCAAATTCAATTTGTTTTGATATAAAGAAGAACCAAAATTGGTCCATGATCGTATCATTTTTCAACTATCCGCTGGTAAATCTGGTTTAGCGCCAGTATAGAAAGGAGTAAATGATGAGTGAAATTTTAGGGTTAGACTATACTTGTAATGCATTTAGGATCATATAGTTCAAAATTAGATCATTTAAATCGTTGACCGCCATACCATATCATTTTTTCCATTTATANTGGCGTCACGGGTGATTGATGGCGATTTTAGGACGGACTAGGGGTGGCGTCACGGGTGATTGATGGCAATTTTAGGACGGACCAGGGGTGGCGTCACGTGTGATTGATGGCGATTTTAGGATGGACCAGGGGTGGCGTCACAAGTGATTGATGGCGATTTTAGGATGGACCAGGGGTGGCGTCACGGGTGATTGATGGCGATTTTAGGACGGACTAGGGTTGGCGTCGATGAAGAGGTCACCGTCACATGGGCGGATTTAGGAGAGGCCAGGGTGTTTGTCCAAACTCCCTCTGCAAAAAATTACCTTGTATATCCTGACCAACTTGTAAGTAGCATTCTACTGATGGTCACGGGGCATAAAAAACAAGTTTTTTTGGTTTACCCCGCTGACCTTTTCGAAAAGCACCTTGGGTTGGAGGCTGAATATAAAGTAAAAAAAAAGTGGTGCCCTTTCAAATTCAATTTGTTTTGATATAAAGAAGAACCAAAATTGGTCCATGATCGTATCATTTTTCAACTATCCGCTGGTAAATCTGGTTTAGCGCCAGTATAGAAAGGAGTAAATGATGAGTGAAATTTTAGGGTTTGACTATACTTGTAATGCATTTAGGATCATATAGTTCAAAATTAGATCATTTAAATCGTTGACCGCCATACTATATCAATTTTTCCATTTATATATATTTTCATGATTATGAACTAATATTACCACCTCTAAACAAAGGTTCTCCTATCGATCACCACCAAATTAGGTATAGATTAAACACAAAAATACAAGTTTCATTCTTTATTATTAAACAGTTGAACGGGTACAACCTCTGAGGTAGAGTAAGATCACATACACTTTATCATTTTCATATCATATTTTACGAAATTAAGGTCCGCATACATTTTATCATTTTCATGTCCTACTTTATGGAATTAAGGTCTGCATATATATTACACTTTATTATTTTCATAATACGAAATTATACTGAATATGTTGTCGTACGACGAACCTAGGCTAGGCCCAAATCCTTAACCAAACTACAACCCATTGTTCCAATGGGCCACAAAGTCAAATTGCAAAGAAAATCATCCACAATTTAGTCATCCACGTGGAACCTTTATCCTCTTTTCTCATTTGCTCTAGTGAAACCGTAACGTAATCACACAGCAAATATATACACACAAAATAATACTCTCTCTGTTATCCCTAACCCCCCCACCCCCCGAAACTCTTCTCCGCCGACTTTTGTTTTCTTCACCGGAAAATCTTCGAGTTCTTCGCCGGTGTTATTTGCTTCGATTACAACTCCGTTTTCTTCTTCTTCAATCAAATCTGTGTGTGATTGCTGTTTGCGCGTCGCCGAATCTTCAAAAGAGTTTTCGGTTTTTTTTCATGATCTGTGAAGAGTCTGATCTGATCTAAGCCGTCGATCTGAGATATGGATAGGATCGTCGGAGGTAAATTCAAGCTCGGACGAAAAATCGGTAGTGGATCTTTTGGTGAAATTTTTCTCGGTAAGTGTTATTTGTTAAGGTAGCAAAGTGTATATGTTTTGTTTACAGAGTTTGTGGTGAGTTTTATAATGATCATGTGTGAATTTTGTAATTTTGCAGCTACGCATATTGATTCATTTGAGATCGTCGCTGTCAAAATTGTGAGTTTTTATTAGCTTGAGCTATGAATTTTATTGACTTTTTTTTTTTTTTTTTGTGAGTGATTGGTTTTCATGTTGTATGTGCTTTGTGCATCAGAAAATTAACTAGTGAAGTTTATTATAATTGGATCATGCGGTAAACTTTGTACTTGGTGCTTGTAGTGTGTGTGGCTTAGTGGTTAATGAGGTTCAAATTCCAGCAGAGACGATGAGCCAAAAACACTAGGTTAATATGCCTCTGAGATAGAAGATAGCAATGGTTAGAGTCTTTTGGCTGCATGTGATAACTGATACTGCCTCCGTTTTAATTTGTTAGTATTACATCCGTTAAGTTGTTAGTCTTACATCCGTTTCAAAAAGATTTTTTTTTTCTCTTTTGGGAACTTCTTAATTTCAGTCTTCCACATGGCCACGTTGCTTTGAAAGGTAACGGATGGAGCATTTTGGGAAAGCGGTGTCAAGAGGAAAACTTAAAATAGTATTGATCAACAATTCTTAACACAAGTTAAAGCCTTGTCTACTTGGTATAGTTAATTTTGTTAATTAGAAGAGGTCTAGGGTTCTATTCTATATAACCTATGTTTCTCGGACTCTTCAAAAATGCCAACGGGTGTGTGTTGGATTTGCCAAAAGTAGTGTATTTTTGAAGAATCCGAGACGGGTGCGGCATCAAAAGTGAAGAGTCCGCGCAACTAAGTATATAACCACAACCTTTTTAATAATGAATGCAACATGCTAAAATAGTTTTAGAAAATGAACCCAATGGGATTCGAATTTGCGTTGCAAGGAGTAAAAGCTTAGCTTTAAGCACAAGCGCCTTGAGCTCCGTTGTTTCTCTGGGTGCCACACTTAATGCTTTTACAATTCCTTATACATATATATGGGTATACATATATGTACAAAGCTTCAAGCGAGACATCCGTGTGTTGTGGCACCCCCAACCCTTCTACATAGATCCTCCTCGGCACAAGATTAAAGGATATCTTGGTACATTCTACAAATCTTTAATTTAAGACCACAAATTCAAAATTCTTCTTTATTTTCTTAATGTCTAGTTAATACCAAAAAAACAAATTGAAACGGAGGGAGTTATTAAAGAGTGTGTTTATCATATAACATTAAAAGCGATTCTCTGCGCCTTTCAAATACTTCTCGTTTTGGTTACGGCCTTGAACAAATCGCTAAATTTCCCATATTACAACATGTTTCAATTTCAAAAATAAAATAAAATTAGATATAAGTATGCATTCTTCCTAGTCTAAATCATTTAATTTCTCAGTCGGGCACTCGAATTTCATTGATTGCAATTATATTGTGACCATGTTGAATTATTTTTGCACTTCCTTTACTGTTTCTTCTTTTTCGCCTTTGACTGTCTATTTGCATTCTTAGTATCTTTTTAATTACTTTTAATATTACGCGGTGTTCACATCTTGGTAGGATCTAACACTACAGGTTCCTTTCTCTACCAAAACTTTTTGTAGGAGAACAATAAGACCAAACATCCTCAACTTCTCTATGAGGCCAAGTTATACAATATTCTCCAGGGAGGAAGTATGTTTTGGATATTGTGCACTTTATGGATAGATATACAGATTATGGTGTAATTTATAGTTTGCTCCTTTCTAGGTGGTGTACCACATATAAAATGGTCTGGTGTGGATGGTGATGACAATGTTCTGGTCATGGATTTATTGGGTCCTAGCTTGGAAGATCTCTTTGTCTATTGTGACCGGAAGCTTTCATTGAAGACTGTTTTAATGTTGGCTGACCAGATGGTAACAGCAGTTTCCCTTAACACTTTATAATGTTCATGCTACTGTGTTTCTGTTTGATAAGAGCTTTACATCATGTCAAAGGCGTAGCTAAGGTATACCACTTTGACTTTGGCCCATGTTCCATGATAGGTGGAAGCTTGTTCCAGATTTTGATCAGGTGAAATGGGTCTTTGGTTAGGAACAAGGGTCTTTGTTTAGGAACATGACCCGTCGGCCAATTAGTTGCTTTTTCTACATATTGGACTTTTCTCTCCCTGTGATATTCTTATCCATTGTCGCTCTCAGCAATTATGTTGACTTAATATTTTCAGGATACAGACTAATAGAGCTGCACCAAAGTTTTGTTTTGTTCTCTCTCAGTGATTTTCATGTCACATAGATATTGGAGAACTATTATATTTTAATATATACTTATTGGTAAATATTTAGGACCTTTGGAATGCATTGCGAGAGTGTTTTTACCAACATGGTCACTTTTTTATAAAAAATTACTTGCTGTTTTCCTTATTAGCAGCTTGGCTGATCAGGTTCTTCTGCCTCTCCTTTTCTCAGATTACCAGAATCGAATATGTACATTCTAAGGGCTTTCTACACAGGGATATTAAGCCTGACAACTTTCTGATGGGTCTTGGTCGGAAAGCAAATCAGGTGACTTTCTTTCGTTCTCTTTTTAGTTTTTATTGGTTTATTAGTTAGTTTGCTTTTTTTCTTTTCTTCTGATTGAATCCTATTGTCATTATGTAATTTTCAGGTTTATATTATTGATTTTGGTCTTGCTAAAAGATACCGTGATGTGACTACAAATCGCCATATTCCTTACAGGTATAAGTTTTTGAATATGCTAATCTGAACTTTTTTCATCATTTATCATTTAGCTTTAAGCTTCCAAGTGTGTACTCATAAGTGTAACGTCTGATTCTAATTTTGTTTGGTTAAAACTTAGAAGAGAGAACATTGATCATTTCTTAGATGCAGAGTTATGGATCTAATTTTAATATCTTTTCTTCTGTACAGAGAGAACAAAAATTTAACTGGAACAGCACGCTATGCCAGTTGTAATACTCATCTCGGAATTGGTGAGAGCAGATGCTCTTTTCCTTGATTGTTTCTCTCTCCCCATCGTAAAACCCGTAAAGTATTTGGCAAGGAAAATAATTAACCTTTATTCCTGCCTGTGAAGAAGAGGGTTATTAAAATAAAATATGTCTTAACATTTCAATGTCCTCTTTATGTTATACAGAGCAAAGTCGGCGGGATGATTTAGAATCTCTTGGATATGTTCTCCTTTATTTCTTGAGAGGCAGGTGTGTGGTTTTTCAATTAGATTAAACCTTTTTATTCCTTGGTCCTTATACATGCACATATGTATCAAATATTCTTTTGACCAACATATTGGTTCTTCAATAGCCTCCCATGGCAGGGTCTAAAAGCTGCCACAAAGAAGCAAAAGTATGACAAAATATGTCAAAAGAAGTTATCAACTCCTATTGAGGCATGTGTACCTGAATAGCTTCCCTTGCCACTGCTCCTTCTCTCTTATTTTTTAAAACAATAGGTTCTTATTCTGACTCTTTTGTACTATTTCCTGGTGAAGGTTTTATGCAAGTCTCATCCTGTTGAGTTTGCTTCGTACTTCCATTACTGTCATTCATTGACATTTGATCAGCGACCTGATTATGGATTCTTAAAGCGCCTCTTTCGTGAACTTTTTACCCGTCAAGGTATGCCTAAAGTCAAGCTTCATCAACTCCTTGGACAATACCAGAGTTCTTTAATAAATACCCTCCTGAGTACATTGAAATCTATCTGCAGAAGTTCAACTGATGTACATCTATGTGTCACGCAGGATATGAATTTGATTACATATTTGATTGGACCATCCTAAAGTACCAACAGGCACAAACAAGTAAATCACAGCATCGGGTATCTTTTTTAGCTTGTCCTGTTTCCTGAATTCATTTTAACTATGATTAATCACTTCTCAACTTGATGGCATGCTATAATTTGAGCTTGTACTTTTCTTCTTGTTCCTTAAATGAACAAGCTTAATAGTACAACTTTTTAGTCAAGGCTTGCTTCATGAGCTGTTTTTAATCAAAATTTTGACTGTTCTGTGATTTTGCAGCAAGTTGGTGGTGAAAGTAGCCGAGCAATTCCAATGGATGTTGAAAAGCGTCAAGGTTGATAACTAAAACTCTTGGAAATATTTCTACGAATGAGGAGAACTATGTAGTACTTTAAAAAGCGAAAGATGTTATTTTTTGTGGGTTGTGAATATGGTTTACATCCATTCTACCCGCACAAAATGGTTTCCTTTATTCTGGGTTGAGTGCTTATAATCCAGCAGTAAAGTGTATGCAGACTTGCTTTATCAAAAAGTGTATGCAGACTTGCAGATAAATTAAGAGAAGACTTGAGATAGAAGTATGCTAGTAGAAAACATACTTCAATTTTGTTTTGGATGTCATGTTAATTTCTGTTGATGTAATTAGGTTAAATCAGCTGAACTGTTCCTTCTACAGTTTCTACAGGCAACAATGGACCTTATGTTGCTGAGGTGACTGATCGCATAAGGCCAAATAATCCTTCGAGTCCTGGAATTCGGATGCAATTTAAGTCACCAACAAACAGGAATTTAACTCCCGCCAATCTTGAGAGAAATGTGAGTGATACTTCTGCCAATCTTTTGATAGCCTTGTTTCAGATAAAGCATTTTTCGCATTAAGCATTGGCTATTTACCATGTCTCATTATTAGTCTTCTACCTATTATCTCAGCCCAAGTAGGCTTCTCACTAATTTCCCTTTCATAATGTAGGTATTAAGTAGTGCTCATATGCCATCTTCTTCATTGGCTCCTGTTTTACCAAGAGCAAATGCCACAAAACCTGTTTTACCCACTGAAACAACACATGATGGTGATAATGGAGGCAGCAGCTGGATGTCCTCCTTGCGACGTATTTCTTCTGCAAAGTGATAAAAAGGTTCTCTTCTTTCTCTACTTCATGTTTCTATGGCTATGCTTTGGGGTCAGGTGGCACATTATTAGACATCACAATTATAATTGTGAATAAGAAGCATTTCTATTCATGATGACAAAGATCCTTTCTTCCCTTTTCAGGATAAGATGAAGATGAAGTTGGGGCTAATGTGCCTTCAAATTGAGCAGCTCATACTTATTTTATGATTACAAGCTGGTTCGGATGACTATGGTGGCTGATCATGGCCTGCTGCAATTTCATGAGTTCAAGAGGGTGGTGTGAATTGAGCTGGACATGAAAGCAGATGGCAGCTGTTTGTCTATCTATGGGAGCTCGGGTTAGATATTTTTCCTAAGATGACTATAAACAAATTGGTCCATCCTTGCATTAAGATCAGGATGGTTCCTGTCCGCTGAAAAAATGAAGCACTAGAGACATCTTTGTCTCCTAATGTAAAATAGATCATATGCGATTGTCAAAAATTGTGCAGTTCCTTTTGTGCATACAGTGGTGGTTATTTTCTTCACTTGCTTCTTTACTTGCAAAGTTGCATGTGTTGTAATCTTTATTGCTTAATTTTGTGGTGAGCCAATGGTTTGTTGCAAACATGTTGATAATGGAATTGGATCTAGTACAGCAATGAAATTTTTGATTGGTTCGGAAATGTGATATACAAATGAAAACACTTTCTGTGTTCTCATCAGAAGGATTGTGAAGTTTTTGATGTACAGATTGATTTATGGACTTTTCTTTCTCCACCACTCATCCCACTCTTACATTAATGTCTTATCGCTCTTTTGAATCCTGTTTCCATCTGGCCAATAGGTGAGCTTGCCACCAGGTAATGTTTTGTTGTTAGTTTTGATTTGGTAATTTCCTGTGAGTTGATGGTCTGATTTGCTCGAGATGATTTCCCTATTAACAATAAGCAGTTTTGACCTCCCTTATATGTGCTTAGGCTGGCATATGTACTGTGACTAGCCTTCACACTTTCTTTTAAAACAAAAAGACTAGATTTCAAACTTTTCTGTTAACATATTGTCCGTTGGCTATTGATCAAGTCAGCTTCTCAATTATTGTCATCCTTTTGCAATTTGCAGGACCCGTGAGATGTGGTTTCTGTCAGTGTAATGGTTCCCTTGGATTCAATCAACTCCAGAAGAACAGGAACTAGTGATTGCGTTGTTTGGTTTGTTGATTGTGCGAGTGATCAAGTATGTAATGGACAAGTATTCACTGGTTCCTTGGTTGTACCATTCTGCCTGAGCTTATATTCCTGGTCTCAAGTGTCTTTGCTTCTAGACTTGCTAGGTTCGCGATGAAATCATACTGAAAAACTTTTTGCCTTTGCAACTGTGATCGAGTAATGAAGCTAGCCTCCGAATGACTGACGTATGAACTGAATATCTAGTCCTGTTGGACTTGTCAGGACTTGAGACTGGGAGTTTCGACACCCAAAGTTCGTGCTGATTTCGTTTTCAGCGAGGCTATGGTGCTGGAAGAATATTTGGTTACACATTTAAGTCCCAGGTTATATATTAATCAGTAAGTGTCCGTTTAGCATTGAAATATTCCTCTCATTATTTGCATAACCAAGAATATTTAGTTACACATCTAATTTTTCTATAATCGAATGTCAGTAGCGGCAAAAATAATTTATTACTTTATAAAGCGACATATTTGAATTATTAATCTTCAGTTTATATTTCATATTACTCCATTACTTTAGTTTTTCTTTTAATTGAAGTGAGTAAATCGTCTATAAATTCACCCTTTTCCTTTCTAAAATGTGCAACTGTCTAGAATTAGAGGGATAAATAAATACATGAAAAATTAATGTATTAACCTATTATAAGGAAATGAAAAAAAGTAAAAAAATAAATAGAGCATATATCTAAATAAAAATGTTGAAGTATTTAACGAGCAATTATTCAAAAGCGAAATTTGATAAATTGTTTTCGAATTATTGAAAACAAGTTAAATGGGAAAATGAAAAACAAAATCCAAAAGAAAGGAACAATTCTTTTTTAGATAATTTAATTCAAGATAAGTGTTATGTCACTCGTTTAAGAGCAGACTACCAATAATCTCCATTAGCTCGATAATTTAAACTCAATGGGAAAATGTAAATAACTTGTATAAAAAAAAAGGTGAATTATTGTAATTTTTATTGGATTTATATTTGATCTTCTTTCATAAAAATAAAAAAATGGCGCCAATAGGTAGTTATGTTAGTTAACGTATATATAAATCATTTTAAAGCCGCCATTAAAATACAATTTGGAGAAATCTCATATATATATAATCTCCAAGAAACTTCACATTTCCTTATAATTCAAATTACTATAGTTTTTTTCTTCACAGTCATCAAAACTACTTTCTGAGATTTTTCAGAGCTTCAAGAAAAAGTCGAATCATGGCGAAAACACCAGAGAAGGAGGAGGAAAGAAAGTGGAATTCTCCATTGATGAACCTCCCTGTTCTTGAAGAAGAAACAGAGGGCAAAAAAATGAAATCAGAAATTCCAGAAAGAGCTTTTTTGTCTGACTTTCCGAAGAAATCAAGAACCCCGCGAATCAAAAAGGCAGGAAGTTGTACTAAATTGGCAAAACCAGAATCTGGGCTTGAAAAAAACCACAGTGCTTCATTGGAAAAACACATCATTTATCTTGATGACAACGACGAAGAAGAAGAGTTGGAGACCCAAATTGATAAAAAAATTGATTCATCACACTGGAGAAGTAGCTTTAATGTGAAAAATCAGAGTGGTTCAGTGAAAAAAAACACAATTCTTGATGACGACAACGAAGAAGAAGAAGAAGAAAAAGAGTTGGAGACCCAAATTGCAGAAAAATACTTGGGTTTGAAAAATAAGAGTGCTTTAGGGAAAATGAACACCATTCTTGATGAAGAAGAAGAGTTGGAGAAAATGGGATCAAAAAGAAGAAATCTTGATGGTGAATCAACAACCCCACAGACCCAAATCGTACAAAATTCAAAAATTGGTTACAGCATTGATGGAAAAAAGTTACCAAAACCAGAATTTGGTTACAGCATTGATGGAGAAAAGTTATCAGAACGCCCCCAAATTGAGGAAATACTCGATATTATTGGAGATTGCAGTAAGCCTTTTGAGAAAAAGCTGTTAAAATATGAAGTTGACAGGATTTCATTTCACAGAAATGATGTGAAAAATGGAATTCTTCCGTATCTGAACGAAGATGAAACTGTCAAGCTTCAAAAGGAGGGGATTCTAGTGAGCACTTACGATGAATTTGGAAATCGTTATGAGATGAAATTCGAGTCGTATAATAATAGTTTCTACAAGCTTTGCAATGGATGGAAAAGGTTGTATAAATATCATGGACTGCAGGAAAACGAAGATTGTTACGTTGATGTTTGGATGTTTCGACATAAAGAAAATGATGGAATATGTTTTGCTGTGATTCTGAAGAGGTAAAAGTTCTTTTGATTAGTAGTTAATCATTGTCATTAGAGTTAATCTTGATGAATTAGAGTCTTGTTAATGTCTTTTGCAGTAAAAGTTCTTTTGATTAGTAGTTAATCATTGCCATTAGTGTTAACCTTGAGGAATTGGAGTCTTGTTAATGTCTTTTGCAGTAAAAGTTCAGTTCTTTTTTTAGTATTGTATGAATGTAAAAAGCAGAAGTATATTGGAGTAGTAGCTTTTACATGAATGGCTTTAATATTTGATGTCTCGATATCTTTGTGAATGAGTTCAAGAATGAACGTTGATATTTGATTGCAATGAACGTTGGGCAGCAACTTGAGAAACGCATGATGTGTCTTGATCTCTTTGTGAATATGATATTCAAAATATCCAAGAAGTTTATGTGATTTCGAGATGCGAGGTTGAATTAGAGACTTAACGATTTGTGTTAGTATATTTTTTTTATTAATCTTTGATTAGTTGTTAATCACTTTCATTAGTGTTAATCTTTAGGAATTTTAAGATGACTTTGTTCCATAGTCGAGATAAAATCGCGGGATGACTCATTTCGAAGTTAGTAATCCCAGGATTGTAGTGTACCAAACGAGAACTAACAATATAACATGCATCATACAATCTTGGTGTTATTGCTTATCAATCAACATGACCTTATATGCCTAGGTGTTCAACTAATTACTAGTAAATATTTGATTTAATACGGTATTTAAGAGAAAAATGAAGACTTTTGAAATTTGTGATCCAAAACAATTTTTAGATATTTGTATGGTTGCATTAAGTGTAAAGAAATTTTTTTAAAGTTAAATTATTTCTAATTATAAGGTGGCATTCTTTTTGGGACGGACTAAAAAAAATGTGTCACATAAACCGCAACGGAGGGAGTATTAGTTATACATATATTCCTTCCTCGTATATAAAAGGGGTTGCTTGAATAGTTAACAGCCTCCACCTCCAACTCTGAATACTTGCAACTTCGAGTCACCAAGAAAAAAATAAAATCTCATATCTTATTTTAAATTTCAAAAATTCTACATATATTTTAAGAGTATTTTCTGTTTGAAGATATCGACCCGATAACATAAAATGTAAAATTACTTAATTTATAAAAATGAAAGGTGAATTATTGTAGTAATTCTTATTGGATTTATTATCTAACTCAAATTGGTTCTTTCACAAAATTGAATAAAAATGGCGCCAATAGGTAGTTAGGTTAGTTAACCATTTTACAACCGCAATTAAAATAATTTGGATATATATATTCTCCAAGAAACTTGACATATTTCCTTATAATTGAAATTGTTGTTCATCTTGTATTTTTAAGATACTTAGAACAAAAAAACTTGATAAGAAACAACAAAGTTTAAAGAGCATTTTCAAAACTAGAAAATTAAAACCAGTAGAGAAAATAGAATCAGAAATAGATTAGAAACAATATACAAAATATTTTTCTCAAAGAAGAAAATCGAGCCCACTGAATGCACAGTGTCCCTTTAAGGAAATTATTCCCCTCAAATAAGGTTAATGTAATATATCTTCCCAGGATAGAATGATCTTACTCACTAGTGTATCGGTACCTAAAACACGATGTCAGCAAACCACTCAACGGCAGTAAAGTACACTTAGAATACTAGATTTAGTAATAATAGAAGTCAAGAAAATTCATTCTCTTAAAATGAGAGGAAACCCTCTATTTATAGACAACAAAACGTAGTGTGAATAGATGCTTATTGTGTCTTATTGTCGACGATTACATGCACTCCTATTCTCCATTTACAATTTTTGTTCATCAAATAATGATATGATTTTTGGATGATTTATAATATAATTTAACTGTCACACTAAAAATAAAAATCAAAATAAGCTATTAAATAATTGTTTAGTATATTCATATCACAAGTAGGAAAGCAAAATCTTATTAATGTCCAAATAGGATTTGTACGTTTATAAATAGACTTATAATTTGGACAAAATAAATTAAGACAAGATGGATTCATTGTTGGTATCAAACCCTAGAAACAATTATTCCACCCAAAACAATATTCCTCATGATATCATAATTGATATACTCACACAACTTCCTGTGAAATCACTTATAAGGTTCAAACGTGTTTGCAAATCATGGTATTCGTTAATTAAAGATGACAACTTCATCAAGCAACACTATGATACTCACCAAAATTGTCAAAAGTACTTTGTGGTTTGTAGAAGACACAAGATTTCCACCCACTACACCATAGAACTTGATTCTAATAGTATAGCCTCTCTTGTCGAGCCTCCGGTTCCAATTTATCAATCACGAAAGGCATTCAATGAAATACAATATTCCTCATGTAAATGGGATACTTCTTATAACATTTAGAGTGTTAATGATGTGTTTAGTATTTCTACTTTTCTTGTAAGCAGTTGATGTTTGATTGCAATGAATGTCAGGCAGCAACTTTGAGAAACACGATATTTGATGTCTTGATCTCTTTGTGAATATGATATTCAGAATATCTGACAAGCTTTTAACTGTATGTTTTTCAATGTTTGTATCTCAGTTGTTTAGTTAGTCCACCATTCATGATCAATGAGTACCTCAGAGTTGTACAAATTTGAGCAGGAAACCAAACTCAATCAAAACCATTTTTAGAAAAGTCCATTTCGACTGAGTCGTATGCCTTTCTGATATCTATATTTACCATACAATGCCAAGACACCCCTTTTAGAGCATTACTAACCTCCTCCTCTGTAATTGGTGAGGCAGGGGCCATCTCTAGCTATCTCTGGGACTTGTGTGGCCTTAATTAGTTCCCAATATATAATTGGAGGAATGCATTCTGAATCTCTCTATGTATTTCTCCCTGATCATTGCAGATGGTAGATATTCTATTTCGTGCCTGTCTTGATTTAAGGAAAGCATAGAAGAAGTTTGTATTCGGGTATACAGATCCCTGGATTTTTGTCCAAGTAGTCGTTCATGAATGTTAGACCATTTCTCCAGTTTCAGAGAAGAGCTGATTCTGGGTGCTCTTCAGTTGCTCAACCAGTTACCTCCTTAGTCATTTACCTGACTCTATCTTTAGCTTCATTCATTGTGATACCAGCATGCTTGTTCTGTTCAAGAAATTGTATCATCTATGCTATTGGGAGTGGGCATTTTTGTCTTACCTTTAAGCTTTATTTTGACAAGTTCCTCTGAGTTACCTCAGGCCTTGCTTGCCATTCCTGTCTAGATTTGATGTGCCTGGTTTATAGGGCATGATGATCAATTTGCAGTCAGTCAGTCTTGGCAAAACTTGAGAGTTTAGAGGAAGATGTTTGCAGCCATCCATTTGTGGTTCCCACAACAAATTTGTAGTGGAGACACGGGATCCCCTTGCCTTAGTCCTCTTTTCCCCGCAAAATAACCTTGACAGTGAAATAGGGGGAAGTCATTGCAATACTCAGCAGGAAATCCATATCCTACCAGTACTTGCTGTAAGAAATCCCAATCAACCATGTCATAAGCTTTCCTCAAATCAATCTTCATCAAACATCTAATTTCTATTATAATAATAATAATGTGTTAGCAGGTCATGACAGTAGATTATGGACAAGAGAACTTCCTTGTACAAATGCAGCCTTGTTCTCTCCTTCAGCCTAACACATATCATCTTAGAAATAGTCTTATACAAGACACATTACAACAAGAGATTGGTCTAAATTGAGCTGCATATTCAGGATCATCAACTTTAGGGATCAAAACAAACGGTGGGTGTGCTCCCAGTACATAGCAAACCACTGAATCCTTCCAATAATTAATCTCAGAACTAATGTCTTCCACTTCTATCTCCACACTAGTAGAGGTATCATAACAAGTCGGGGCAACGTAACATATTCTAGCTTGAATCCTGCATTTCATATCTTTGAGATGTCGAAATCATCCCAACATATTCTGGCATTGCTTAGAGTAAGCATACCTTTTCCAAATATTCCACCTACGTTTTTTAAAACAAGTTAAATAGGAAAACAACAAATAGAATCCAAAAGATTGGAAGAAATTTTTAGATAATTTATTCTAAGATAGGTGTTACGCCACTCTTTTAAGATCAGAATTTTATAGATACGACTTATCCTTCCTAATACATAAAAGGTGTATCTCAAATAGTTAACTGTCTCCACCTCCAACTCTGAGTCCTTGTGACTTCGAGTAACCAAGAAAACAGAAAATAAAATTAAAAAATCTCATATCTTATTTTACATTTTAAAAATTCTACATCTATTTCAAGGATTCATTGTTTGAAGATATTGATCAGATAACATAAAATGTAAAATTACTTAATTTATAAAAATTAAAGGTGAATTATTGTAGTAATTCTTATTGGATTTATCATCTAACTCTAATTGCTTCTTTCACAAAAAATAAATAAAAAAATGGCGCCAATAGGTAGTTAAGTTAGTTAATCATTTTAAAACAGCCATTGAAATACAAATAGGAGAAAGCTCATATATATATATGATATATTGTCCAAGAAACTTCATATATTTCCTTATTATCAAAATTACTATATCGTTTTTCAGAGCCATTGAAACTGCTTTCTGAGATTCAAGAAAAGGTGTAAATATGGCAAAAACACCAGAGAAGGAGGAGGAAATAAAGCAAAATGCTAAAAGGAAACATTCTCTTGTTGAAGAAGAAGAAACAGAGGCCAAGAAAATGAGTTCAGAAACAGCTTTTCAGCTGAAATCAACCCCACGAACCAAATCACGAGAAAGTTCTGATGAGGAAGAAGAAGAAGAGGACAAGAAAATGAAATCAGAAACAATTTTTCCTGGTGAATATTCAGAAATCAAATTCCCAGAAACTTCTGAATTGGTAAATGCACGATTTGGGGATGAAAAAAATCAGAGTGCTTCATTGGAAAAATTTGATGATGAAGAAGAAGAAGAAGAAACAGATGATGATGAAGAAGAAGAAGAAGAAGATGATGTTGAAGAACATGAAGAAGAAGATACAGATGAAGACGAAGTTTCATTTCCAGGATTTGGATACAGCTTTGATGGAGAAATTTTATCAAGATTCCCCGACATAAAGAAAATACTCGGATGTATTGAAGATTGCACTATGCCATTTGAGCAAAAGATAGTGAAAACAGATGTTGACAAGCTTATACTAAGCAGAGATGAGGTGAAAAGTAGAATTTTGCCATTGCTGAAAAAGAGTGAAAAGAGTGATCTTAAAGGCGGGGGAGGAATCGTAGTGAAGGTTTATGATGAATTCGGTAAAAGTTATAAGATGATGTTCAAGTTCATTGATGATCAATTCATGCTTTGTACTAGATGGAAATATTTGTTCGAAGATCATAAACTGAATGAAAATGGAGATTGTTATGCTGCAGTTTGGATGTTTCGACACAAAAGATCACGTAAACGATGTTTTGCTGTGATTATGAAGACGTCAAAAACTCAAGATTAGAAGATTCTCATTAGTGTTTCTGCACTTCTTTTAGAGTGTTTCTGCAGATTTCTTTTGATTAGTTGTTAATCACTCTCATTACTGTTTCTGCACTTCTTTTAGAGTGTTTCTGCAGATTTCTTTTGATTAGTTGTTAATCACTTTCATTAGTGTTTCTGCAGTTTTTTTAGAGTGTTATGTTTCTGCAGATTTCTTTTGATTAGTTGTTAATCACTTTCATTAGTGTTTCTGCAGTTTTTTTAGAGTGTTATGTTTCTGCAGATTTCTTTTGATTAGTTGTTAATCACTTTCGTTGGTGTTAATCTTGAGAGATTAGAGTCTTGTTAATGTCTAGTGCAGTAAAAGTTTACTTCTTTTGATGAATGTAAAAGGCAGAAATATATTGAACTTTTCTTGTAAGAAGTTGATGTTTGATTGTAATGAAACACAATATTTGATCTCTTTGTGAATGTGATATCCCACAAGTTAATGTGATTACGAGATGATCACGGCAATACTTAATGTCTTTGGGAATACTAAAAAATTTATGGCATATCTGAGATTGAATTAGAGTCTTAATGAAGTGTATCTGCAGTTTTTTTTTTAATTATTAATCTTGATAAGTTGTTAATCACTTTCATTAGTGTTAATCTTGAGGAAATAGAGTCTTGTGCAGTAAAAGTTTAGTTCTTGATGTCTAAGTTTGTTTCTTTCTCTCCAAATACTAGCAATGGTCATAGCAAAAACACAACTAGCACTGGATTTTCTTTTTGCTTGTTGACAGGCTCATTGCAATTCTTCATTCCAATCATTGCTGGCTCTATGATTTCCCATCCATACACATAATCTGCTCCAAAGTTTCCGTATAACTCTACATTCAAAAAATAAGTGGCCAAAAGTTTCCTCATGAAGGCGCAGTCCAGAGGAACTTGGATGCCAAACTTCAATAGTCTATCCACTATGGCAAGTCTTTGTTGTGCAGCTAGCAAAAGCGTGAACTGGAATCTTGGATGAATGGTTGATTGTAGAGTTATTGTTTTCCACTGTGGTTTGAGGTATTTGGGCATTAACTTGACGTACATTTTCTTGATAGAGAATCCTTTCCCAGCATGTACTGACAAGAGCCTAGTTAATAGATTTCCATGAAAGCCTTGATGCTGCAGAATCAAATCTTTGGTATCTTTCTTACCACCCAAGAAGCAGCTTTTGATGTGGTGATAGCGTCCAGAGCTCTTGTCTTTATATCGTAACTGTGAATCCATTGTATCCACAGACAATTTTTTTTCCTAGCCGTGCTTCAAAATAGCTGTCTTGTTCCAAAGCTCCAAGAGCAAGATATTTAATCCTCCTGCAGCTTTTGGTCTGCACACCTTTTTCCCATGAGACAGACACTCCCTGTCCAAAGGAAAGTCCTGCAAATAGTGTTCCAAAGCTCCAAGAGCAAGTGATCTTTTCAATACTGGTGAACTGATAGTATCCAAAAGGAAGAGAGCCAATAGTGAAACCGAATGCCTCGACTATCACCTGTCTAGTTGCATCAGAAATGCCAGCCATGTATATTGCACTCTTGTCAACATTGACATGCAGTCCAGATGCTGATGAGCCTATGCCTAGTAGACTCAAGATCTGCTCTACAGAACATGAGTAGATCATCTGCAAAACAAATGTGAGTACCATCTAGCTTCAAACATCTAGAGTCAAAGTTTCCATCCCTCTTCAATTCATAGCTATGACAAAAAGGTTAATTCCCCTGAATGGCGGGCGGTGTTAATCATCAGAGAGAATAGGACACAGTTGATATAGTCCACTGAATAAACTTTGCAGGGAAGCCTAGAGCAATCAAGTGTATTATAAGCTTTCTTTCCTAAGGAGAAATCCACTTCCTATTATATTAGTATTAGTATATCCTTTAAAGAAATATGTTATCTATTATACTCCTGCCCTCAATCAGAATTGGATCAGTGTAGATAATACTAATTGCATTCCTGCTTGATCTCATGGAAATACTTGGAGTTTGAGTCACCACATCCAATCCAAGTGGCTCTCGACTTCTCTGTTCCACCATTTGACAATATATAATCAATCTGCTTCAACATATCCATAACTTTGAAGCCAATGATAATTCCTTCCCCTGCTTATTACACGACATCCCCTTGGTCTAAGTAAGTTGTACATCATCTATGAATCCCAGCCAAAGTAACAGGTCAGAGGATAACCAATGAATTACACACAAGTGCAAGTTACATCAGCTTGGGATAATTTCGACATCACCAATACTGGTTCTTGGCTGTGATAGATCAGTGGCCCAATATGGACATGTCAATTTAATTGTCACGCTATCATAAGCAATAAAGTGATATTCATATAACCAGTAGGAAAGCAAAATCCTATTTATGTCCAAATAGGATTTGTATAGTCACGTTTATAAATACACTTTCTACCCTTAGTTATTTGGACAAAATAATGGATTCAGTATTTGTATCAAACCCTAGAAACAATTATTCCGTTCCCCATGATATCATAATTGATATACTCACACAACTTCCTGTGAAATCACTTATAAGGTTCAAACGCGTTTGCAAATCATGGTATTCGTTAATTAAAGATAACAACTTCATCAAGCAACACTATGATACTCACCAAAATTGTCAAAAGTACTTTGTGGTTTGTAGAAGACACAAAATTTCCACCCACTACACCATAGAACTTGATTCTAATAGTATAGCCTCTCTTGTTGAGCCTCCGGTTCCAATTGATCAATCACGAAAGGCATTCAATGAAATACAATATTCCTCATGTAATGGGATACTTCTTATAACATACGCTAATGACATAATCATTATGTGGAATCCGGCCACTAGAGAATCAAGAAGAATCCCTTTGAGTAAGACGGGTGGTCTTTATAATTTTTGCTACTTTCCGAGAATTGAAGGCTACAAAATATTTAGACTAGGACCTGTAGTCTATAATGGTGACAAGGATGAAATGGATATTGATATATTTTCAACGAAAAGTAACAGGTGGAAAACGGTTGGCATATTTCCTCCAGATTATTATTTCGAAGGTACTAGCGTTGTTATGTCAGATGGGATTGTTTATATGATGGCGGAGAGGAAAGAAAATGAAAATTGTACAATATTACGTTTTTGTTTGGACAAGGAAGAATTTCAAGAGGAATTGTTGTTTCCAAACACGATACCAAGTGAAATACATGTTGTAGGAGAAAAACTATGTTTGATTGGGTCATTGATGAGTAATCATAAGATTCATGAATTTTGGTTGTATATGATGAAAACAAATTCATGGAATAAGATATTGACAATTCGATTACCTTCGAAAACTTGTTTGAAACCTTTGAGTTTTATTAAGGATGGAGGGATCATGTTTAAAAATTACATGAGTAAATATGTGTTCAAGGCTTACAATTCAACAACACACAAATTGGAAAAAGTTAATGTAGCTGGACTTGAAGGACATAACTTCAAAGAGGTTGTAACCTACGTCGAAACTTTATCCTCTCCGTTTCTTTAATTGATATATACAAACTTGTGTTCTGTTCGGGTACGTCAAGAGAAGATACTGTTTTTTTTAGAGTGCGTTTCTGCAGATTTCTTTTGATTAGTTGTTAATCACTTTCATTAGTGTTAATCTCGAGGAATTATAATCTTGTTAATGTCTTGTAAAGTAAAACTTGACTTCTTTTAGTATGGAACAGAGACTACGTAGTAGCTTTTACATGAATGGCTTTAATATTTGATGTCTCGATTCCTTTTGTGAATACTCAAAAACGAATGCCCATGTTTGATGTCTTGATCTCTTTGTGAAAATATGATATATTCAGAATATCCTTCAAGTTTATGTCACTTCGATTTGTGAATACTCAAGAATTTAGGTTGAATTAGAGTCTTACTAATGTGTTTCTGCAGATTTTTTTTTATTAATCTTTGTAAGTTGTTAATCACTTTCATATAACAAGTAGGAAAGCTAATTGGATCTTTTAAACAGTTAAATTTAATTGTCACCCTAGAGCTATTCATATAACAAGTAGGAAAGGAAAGCAAAACCGTATTTATGTCCAAATAGGATTTGTACGTTTTTTATGAATAGACTTATAATTTGGAAAAAATAATTAAGACGTACGATGGTTTCATTATTTGTATCAAAACCTAAGTACCCTAGAAGCACCCAAAACAATATTCCACATGATATTATAATTGATATACTCACCCAACTTCCTGTAAAATCACTTATAAGGTTCAAAACCATTTGCAAATTATGGAATTCGTTAATTAAAGATGACAAATTCTTCATTAAACAACACTATGACACTCACAAAAACTATTGTCAAAAAAACTACTTTGTGGTTTGTAGAAGACAAAAGATGAAGAACCAATTCGATTACTATCACTACACCATGGAACTTGATTCTACTAGTATTGCCTCTCCTGTTGAGTCTCTTGTTCCAATTGATCAATCACCAATAGCATTCCGTAATATACAATGTTTCTCATGTAATGGTATACTTCTTATAGCATATGCTAATGATATAATCATCATGTGGAATCCGGCCACTAGAGAATCAAGAACAATCCCTCCTAGTAAGACTGGTGGTCTTTATAATTTTTGCTACTTTCCGAGAATTGAAGGCAACAAAATATTTAGACTAGGACCTGGTGTTATAAATAGTGACAGCAATGACATGGATATTGATATATTTTCAACGAAAAGTAACACATGGAAAACGGTTGGCATATTTCCTTCAAATTATTATTTCGAAGATAGTAGAGTTTATATGTCAGATGGGATTGTTTATATGATGGCGGAGAGGAAAGAAAGTGAAAATTGTACAATATTACGCTTTTGTTTGGAGAGGGAAGAATTTCAAGAGGAATTGTTGATTCCGAACACGATATCACCAAGGGGAATAAATGTTGTAGGAGAAAAACTTTGTTTGATTGGGTCATTGGAAGATAATGATAAGATTCGCGTATATTGTTTGTATATGAAGAAAACAAATTCATGGAATGAGATATTGGCAATTCAATTACCTTTCAAAATTTGTTTGAAACCTTTGAGTTTTATAAAGGATGGAGGCATCATGTTTCAAAACTATATGAGTAAATATGTGTTCAAGGCTTACAATTCAACAACACACAAATTGGAAAAAGTTAATGTAGCTGGAATTGAAGGACTTCACTTTATTGAAGTTGTAACCTACGTTGAAACTTTATCCTCTCCATTTCTTTAATTGATGCATACATGGTTTGGGTACGTGAAGAGAAGATGTTGTTTTTTAGAGTGTTAATGGATGTGTTTCTGCAGATTTCTTTTGATTAGTTGTTAATCACTTTTGTTAGTGTTAATCTTGAGGAATTAGAATCTTGTTAATGTCTAGTGTAGTAAAAGTTTCAATTGTTTTTTTAGTAGTTGTACTTTTCTTGTAAGCAGTTGATGTTTGATTGCAATGAAAGTTATTGAGAAACACAATATTTGATGTCTTCATCTCTTTGTGAATACGATATTCAGAATATCCCACAAGTTTATGTGAGTACAAATTTGACCATTTGTACTTCTTATGTAAAATTTGGTGTTTAAGTTGTTATAACTTGTAAGAGTCAGAGAATGATAGAGTTGCATTTGGGGAAAACTAATTACGGAATTAATCTTTAGATGAGTTTATCCCATGGTCGAGATAAAATTACGGAATAACTTATTTCAAAGTTAGTAATTCCAGGATTGTAGTGTTATTTTTGTCACATGTTGAGGAATTCTTGAATAACTAATCTCAAAATAGCTTATTCCCAACTGAACGAGCACTAACAATATAACATGCATGATCCAATCTTGGTGTTATTGCTTATCTATGAGTTTAGATGCCTATGTATTCAACTAATAATACCATTAGGTGATCGTTTGATTGAAAATAAGTTATTCCGAAATATATAATAATAACATAATTATAATATATGAATTAAATAATAATGAGTATACTCTTAGCAGTAAATATTTGTTTTATTTGATTTTTACTTTGAACGACGTGCACCCGACAACTTCTGATTAGTCTACAGCAAAGCCACCAAGAAAACGAAGCTCTCGCACTTCGAATCACCTTATTTGGCTGAGAAATGAGGGAGATATGATCTTTTACAGTTTTTGATAGGGTTCTGATTTTTCTGCATTATATACACCAGTTTTCAGCCTTTTTTTCGAAAACTTTAAAACTCCGACGGGGTGCTTTGAACTCGTTCGGAGCTCCATGCACGCAAACAATATATACAACCGTACAAAATTCGATATTCCAAAATCAATGGCGCAGTTGAAATTTCCATACGAGGTCATCTTGACAAAAAGTGGTCTCACACCCAACCGTCATTTTAAGTCAAAAACCACAAAAGGGCTCGGAAAAATCTCAGAGTCCTCGGGACACAAACGAAGGGTCAATCTAGAACAAACTCGACATTTTGGAGCTAACCGCGCTGACGGAATTCTCATCCGAGCGCGTTTTCTCAGAATGCTGACTAAAGTCAAACTAAGACTTAAACTTTAAAGTTAAAACGCATAATTACACTGACTCAAACTGAAAACCTCGGGAGTCATGCCGACCATGCTACTAACCTCAAATGACCCTTTCAGAGCTGATGAAATCGTCATAATTGGATTCAGATGTCATCTTCTTGAACTTTTGATCGAAAATGATCGTTCAAGGTTCATAAGCTCCGAAAACACTAAAACTCGCACAATAACCAAACGAATGACCAAGTGACCAAACTGTCAGTCCCAACAAGTCATAAATGACTTAGGGTCGCTACATGAACGCTCTAAACGACACACAAAAGGCAAACCACAAAAATGAACGCTCTAAACGACACACAAAAAGGCAAACCACAAAAATGACCAGGAGGGTCATCACACAGCTAAACTGATAAGTCTAATCAATAAGAAATTTCCAAGAAAAAAAAATTGACGGCGGCAGGGGAGGGGGTGGGGTCTCCACCTCTAACTCTGAGTCCATTGACTTGATAACATAAAATGTAATTTAAACTCCATGAGAAAATGTAAATTGCATATATAAATAAAGGCATATTATTGTAATTTTGAGGGGAAAAGGGTCAAAAATACCCCTCAACTTTAGTTTATTGTTTGACTTTACCCTCGCCGTTAAAATGAAATTAAATTTACCCCCCCCCCCTCCTCCCCCGTTACTAATTTCACCAAAATTACCCCTCATTAGATGGAATCCCCAAAATTGACCCAAATTACCCGAATTTTAATAAAAAAAAACCTATTCCCTATTTTTAACCCAATGACCCGACCCCTCTAGAATAACCCAGTTAACCCACTTAACCCAATGCCATGTTACCCATTCTCCCAAATTTCCTTTACCCATTTACCCATTCTCTCTTTTTCTCCATCAGAAGCTAAGTCGAAGAACGATCCTCCATCGAAGAAAAGCCAGTTTAGGGAGGATCGTTCTTCGACTTAGCTTCTGATGGAGAAAAAAAAAGAGAATAGGTAAATGGGTAAAGGAAATTTGGGGGAATAGGTAGCAGGCATTGGGTTAACCGGGTTATCCTAGAAGGGTCGGGTTATTGGGTTAAAAATAGGGAATAAGGTTTTTTTTTTCAAATTCGGGTAATTTAGATCAGTTTGGGTCAATTTTGGGAATTCTGTCTAATGAGGGGTAATTTTGGTGAAATTAGTAACGGGAGGGGTAAATTTAACTTCATTTTAACGGCGAGGGTAAAGTCAAACAATAAACTAATGTTGAGGGGTATTTTTGACCATTTTACCGGGGATTTATACCTTCTTTCACAAAAAAAAAATTAAAAAAAATACTAATTAAAAATTGGCGCCAATAGGTAGTTATGTTAGTTAACGTATATATAAATCATTATAAAGCCGCCGTTCATATATTCTCCAACAAACTTCACATTCCCTTACAATCGAAATTAGTATATACTACTTTCTGAGATTTTTTTAGAGCTTCAAGAAAGGTGTAATCATGGTGAAAACACCAGATAAGGAGGAGGAAAGAAACCAAAATGCTAAACGGAAACATCACAATGAAGAAGGAGAAGAAGGAAAGGCCAAAAAAATAAAATCAGAAAGTTCAAATAGTGAACTTGTGAAATCTACAACCCCTCAAATCGAATTCGCAGAAAGCTCTGCAGAAAAAGAAACAGAGGCCAACAAAATCAAATCAGAAAGTTCAGAAAGAACTTTTCTTGATGAATTTCAGGGGAAATCAACAACCGGGCGAATCAAAATTCCAGAAAATTCTGACGACAAAGAAGAGCAAGAGGAAGAGGAAGAGGAAGAGGAGGCCAAGAAAATGATATCAGAATTTTCAAGAATATCTATTTTTGGTGAATATCCTCTAGAATTCGCAGAAAGTTCTGAAAATGAAGTAGAAGAAACGGAAATAGCTATTTCTGGTGAATATGGACGAATGGAATTAGCAGAAAGTTCTGATGATGATCAAGACGAAGAAACGATGTTTTCAAGAAAAGCTATTTTTGGTGGATATCGAAAAAGTGAATTCACAGAAAGCTCTGATGATGATCAAGAAGAAGAAATGGTATTCGCTTTTTTTGGTGCATACAGACAAATGGAATTCGCAGAAAGTTCGGATGATGATGAACAAGAAGAAGAAATGGAATTTCCAAAAGTAGATCCTTTTGGTGAATATCGAGATATTGAATTCTCAAAAAGTTCTGATGAAGATGAAGAAAAGGAAACACAACAACAACAAATTTCCAAAAAAGCACATTTTGGGGAATATCCGCAAATTAATTTCCCAGGGACTCCTGAATTGGAAAATGCACATTTTGATGATGTAAAAAATCAGAGTGTTTCATTTGGAAAACACAACATTCTTGATGAAGAAGGAGGAGGAGGAGAAGAAGAATTATCACAACCAGAATTAGGTTACAGCTTCGATGGGGAAAAGTTATCGAGACTCCCAAGTATTCCCAACAAAAAAGTCAGTGTTGAATATTGCAGTATGCCGTTTGAGCAGAAGATATTAAAAACTAATGTTGATGAGATTATTCTAAACACAGATGAAGTGGAAAAAAAAATTCTTCCATTGCTTACAAGAGAAGAAAGTGAAGGACTTTTTTGCGAGGGAATTCCAATGAAAACTTACGATGGACTTGGAAATTGCTATATGATGATTTTCCAGTTTCGCGATGACTTTTACAAACTTTGCATTGGATGGAAAATGCTGTTTAAAGATCACAAACTCTATGAAGATGGAGAGTGTTGTGTTTCTGTTTGGATGTTTCGACACAAAAAAAATAGTAAACCATGTCTTGCTGTCAAGATTAAAAGAATTTGATTTGTGTTGTAATGATGTGTTTCTGCAGATTCCTTTTGAGTAGTAGTTAATCACCTTCGTTAGTGTTAGAGTCTTGTTATGCAGTAAAATTTCAGTTCTTTTTTAGGATTTCTGAATGTAAAAGGCAGAAGTTGATGTTTGATTGCAATGAAATACAATATTTGATGTCCTGATCTCTTTGTGAATATGATATTCAGAATATCCGACAAGCTTTTAACTGTGTGTTTTTCAATGTTTGTACCTCACAGTTGTATAGTTAGTCCACCATTCATGATCAATGAGTACCTCAGAGTTGAGCGGGAAACCAAACTGAATCAAAACCATTTTTAGAAAAGTCCATTCGACTGAGTTGTATGCCTTTCTGATATCTATATTTACCATACAGTTACCTCCTTAGTCATTTACTAATAAACTTAGCTTCATTCATTGTGATACCAGCATGCTTGTTCTGTTCAAGAAATTGTATCATCTATGCTATTGGGAGTGGGCATTTTTGTCTTACCTTTAAGCTTTATTTTGACAAGTTCCTCTGAGTTACCTCAGGCCTTGCTTGCCATTCCTGTCTAGATTTGATGTGCCTGGTTTAGAGGGCATGGTGATCAATTTGCAGTCAGTCAGTCTTGGCAAAACATAGTTGAGCTTCTGTTCTCCCGTGGGTGCATGTCATTGATCAGTCTGGGAAAGGCTGGGATATGTCCATTTCAATAAGCATTCTGGCATACGATACTCTCTTCCCCTGGGTAGTGACTAGTGAGCTTGTCAGTGCATATTGCACTGTCTCTCTAGGAGGAGAATTGCCATTCCATTGTGTATACCATGTCTTTATCTATCTGCACACAATCGATTATAAGAATTTGCTCATATGAGTTCGTTCACTGCCTATAAGTTTGCTAACTCCCTCTAGAAAGCCAAGTCAACTATTCCATTGTTAATTTTTCAAACACTATTATTCCCTTTTACTGTGAGTCATGTTCTATAGGTTCAATTTCTTTGTGTGGTGCAATATAATTCAATTTCCTCAAGAGTACGTCATTTCAATGATTTGTTCAAATAGATAGAAACATAATGTATAAAAAACACACATAGCAACCATAGTATAGGAGCAAGGCACCTAAGTAAGAATTCCAACCAAGTTAGCTCAGACGTAGCAGTGGCCAATGCACAATACACTTCCTCAGCACTAGAACGTGCAACTGGTCGCTGCTTTTTGGAAGCCCAAGCTATTAAATGAGAAGGTGCAAATTGCATGCATTTTACAGGAAACCCAGTGGGACTCTCTCGGACTATGCATGAATTGTGAAACGTTGTTCACCGCAAATACTACATCAAGACGAGTGAATGTTAAATATTGTAGGGCTCCTACAGTGTTCCAATACAAGGTTTCATCATGGAAAGGAGATCCTTCAAAACTTGAGAGTTTAGAGGAAGATGCAACATATGATTGCAGCCATCCATTTGTGCTTATAATATCTCCAAGTAAGTCTATAATATCTAACAAACAAATTTGCAATTATATCAGGATCCATGTTTCCTTTGCCCTTTGTGGTAGAAATAATTCAGCTAAGAATGAGCTCTCGTGTCTAAACTTCATATATCTTTCCCTTTCAGTTTGCTGCAATACACGGATTTATTTGTAGCAGTTTTTGTGTTTGGATCAAAGCCTCTCTATCATCATTTGTCTCAGCTTCAATGTTCGTAAAAGCTTGGCTATTCAACTCCTTCTTTAGCAACTTCAGCTTCTTGCATTGACTATTTGAAACAATAAACAACCATCAAGTTGTGTTTCCCATACAACTTTCAGAAATTTAGGGTGATGTGCCCAAGGAGAAAGGGTCTGTTGATAGCTAAAATGAACAGTGATCACTTATTCCCTCAGCTAGAAACATAGCATTGCAATTTGGCATAGTAGTCAGTCAACCAGGTATTGTTGATGAAGATCCCGTCTATTTTAGAAAAAAACTCTCTGATTTTCCCCTTTATACTTCCAAGTGTACTTGTTCCGTATGTTCAATCAAATCTTCTATCTTAGCCCATCTAACCTTGGGAATTTAACCCAAATATGTGTTCAAGGCTTACATTTCAACAACACACAAATTGGAGAAAGCTACTGTAGTTGGACTTGAAGGACATAACTTCACCTACGTCAAAACTTTATCCTCTCTGTTTCTTTAATTGATATATACAAACTTGTGTTCTGTTCGGGTACGTCAAGAGAAGATGCTGTTTTTTTAGAGTGCGTTTCTGCAGATTTCTTTTGATTAGTTGTTAATCATTTTCATTAGTGTTAATCTCAAGGAATTATAATCTTGTTAATGTCTTGTAAAGTAAAAGATGACTTCTTTTTTAGTATGGAACAGAGACTACGTAGTAGCTTTTACATGAATGGCTTTAATATTTGATGTCTCGATGCCTTTTGTGAATGCTCAAGAACGAATGTCCATGTTTGATGTCTTCATCTCTTTGTGAATATGATATATTCAGAATATCCTACAAGTTTATGCCACTTCGATTTGTGAATACTCAAAAATTTATGGCATATTCGAGGTTAGAATTAGAGTCTTACTAATGTGTTTCTGCAGATTTTTTATTAATCGTTAATCACTTTCATATAACAAGTAGGAAAGCTAATTGGATCTTTTAAGCAGTAACTCACACTAAATAAAAATCATCATAAGCTATTCATATAACAAGTAGGAAAGCAAAACCGTATTTATGTCCAAAACAATATACCACATGATATTATAATTGATATACTCACACAACTTCCTGTAAAATCACTTATAAGGTTCAAAAGTGTTTGCAAATCATGGTCTTCGTTAATTAAAGATGACAAATTCTTCATCAAGCAGCACTATGATACTCACAAAAATTATTGTCAAAAAAACTACTTTGTGGTTTGTAGAAGACAAAAGATGAAGAACCAATTCGATTACTACCACTACACCATGGAACTTGATTCTACTAGTATAGCCTCTCTTGTCGAGTCTCCGATTCCAATTGATCAATCACCAATAGCATTCTTTAAAATACAATGTTTCTCATGTAATGGTATACTTCTTATAGCATATGCTAATGACATAATCATTATGTGGAATCCTGCCGCTAGAGAATCAAGAAGAATCCCTCCGAGTAAGACTGGTGGTCTTTATAATTTTTGCTACTTTCCGAGTATTGAAGGCTACAAAATATTTAGACTAGGACCTGGTGTTATAAATAGTGACAGCAATGACATGGATATTGATATATTTTCAACGAAAAGTAACACATGGAAAACGGTTGGCATATTTCCTCCAAATTATTATTTCGAAGATAGTAGAGTTTACATGTCAGATGGGATTGTTTATATGATGGCGGAGAGGAAAGAAAGTGAAAATTGTACAATATTACGTTTTTGTTTGAAGAGGGAAGAATTTCAAGAGGAATTGTCGATTCCGAACACTATATCACCAAGGGGAATAAATGTTGTAGGAGAAAAACTTTGTTTGATTGGGTCATTGGAAGATAATGAAAAGATTCGCGTATATTGTTTGTATATGAAGAAAACAAATTCATGGAATGAGATATTGACAATTCAATTACCTTTCAAAACTTGTTTGAAACCTTTGAGTTTTATAAAGGATGGAGGCATCATGTTTCAAAACTATATGAGTAAATATGTGTTCAAGGCTTACAATTCAACAACACACAAATTGGAAAAAGTTAATGTAGCTGGAATTGAAGGACTTCACTTCATTCAGGTTGTAACCTACGTCGAAACTTTATCCTCTCCGTTTCTTTAATTGATGCATACTTGGTTCGGATACGTGAAGAGAAGATGTTGTTTTTTTAGAGTGTTAATGATGTGTTTCTGCAGATTTCTTTTGATTAGTTGTTAATCACTTTTGTTAGTGTTAATCTTGAGGAATTAGAATCTTGTTAATGTCTAGTGTAGTAAAAGTTTCAATTGTTTTTTTAGTAGTTGTACTTTTCTTGTAAGCAGTTGATGTTTGATTGCAATGAAAGTTATTGAGAAACGCAATATGTGATGTCTTCATCTCTTTGTGAATACGATATTCAGAATATCCCACAAGTTTATGTGATTACAAATTTGACCATTTGTACTTCTATTGTAAAATTTGGTGTTTAAGTTGTTATAACTTGTAAGAGCCAGGGAATGATAGAGTTCCATTTGGGGAAAACTAATTACAGAATTAATCTTAAGATGAGTTTATCTCATGGTCGAGATAAAATTGCGGAATAATTATTTATTTCAAAGTTAGTAATTCCAGGAATATAGTGTTATTTTTGTCACACGTAGAGGAATTCTATAATAACTAATCTCAAAATAACGTATTCTCAACCGAACGAGCACTAACAATATAGCATGCATGATCCAATCTTGGTGTTATTGCTTATCAATCAGCATGAGTTTAGATGCCTATGTATTCAACTAATAATACCATTAGGAGATCATTTGATTGAGAATAAGTTATTTCGAGATATATAATAATAACATAAATATAATATATGAATTAAATAATGATATGATTATACTCTTACCAGTAAATATTTTATTACAAATAGAATATACAGGGGTATAGGACATAGCTTACTCCAATTCCTAGAGAAGATCTAAGTTATAAGTTGTAACTTAGTAACTTGTAAGAGCTATAACCTTGCAAAA
The DNA here is from genome assembly GCF_019186545.1 of Solanum stenotomum. Lineage (NCBI taxonomy): Eukaryota > Viridiplantae > Streptophyta > Magnoliopsida > Solanales > Solanaceae > Solanum > Solanum stenotomum. The sequence goes on from NC_064285.1 coordinate 64,521,840, forward strand.
TTGTGTGTATAAGATGTGAAGACTTAGAATTATGCGATTTTCTAAGTTTTTTGTGTATGTTAGTCAATGAATTTCTTGGTGATATGGTGTTCATGCACTTTTTTGCTAATACTTTTACAGGACCCTCTGTATTGATCTAGGAGAACTGTACGTACAGTCTCAGCATGATTCATGCCAATTTTTTTTTTTTAGCATTTAAGGGTCACACAATAGATATTAGGCGATTTTCCCAGTTTTTTCATGTGTTAGTCAATGAATTTTTCGTTGATATGATTTTTAGGTACATTTTTTTCAATACTCAAGAATTTATGGCATATTTGAGGTTGAATTAGAGTGTTAATGATGTGTATCTGTATATTTTTTTTAGTATAACTTACATAAATACCATAGTGTAAAATCTAAATTACCTTCTATCCCTATTATTTTTGTAATTACATAAATCCCATATTTTTTAGTCATTTCGGATACATAATTAAGGATCCGGATACATTATTGTTGATACATTATGTATCAATCTGTTGCACTTATTAAGGAAAAAAAAAGCTGAAAAATCAAATTAAGATCTCATAGTATCCATTTGTTGCACTAATTAAGGGAAAAAAAGAGTTGAAAATCAAATTAAGATCCCATAAATTATGTTATTCCATTCCAAATTATTGTCAAGAATTCAAAATCCTATAGTGTAACAAACCAAAAAATTCAAAAATTAAATTTCTTCTTCTTGTTCTCTGTTTCATAAAAACTTTTGTCGAAATTTTGGATAAGCGAGGTGAGTTATGAAGGATACAAAAGTGATTGAATTGTTGTTGGACAAACGATTACTTTTGTGAATCTTCAAGTTCATCGAAAATCCTTTCGATTTTGATTCAAGATTGTCAAAAATTTTGACATTCAAAATTCTTCTCCAGTTCATTGAAGATCCTTTCCGTTTTGATTCAAAATTGTTGAAAATTTTGACTTTCAAAATTATTCTCCTAGTTCATTGAAGATTCTTTCAATTTTGATTCAAAATTAGCGAAAATTTTGAGAAGATACATCATGAAGATCCTTTCAATTTAAATTGATAAGTGTTGTATTTCTACTAGATACATTAAATAAGAAAGTGTAGATTTTAGGTTTGAGATCGATACATTAGTATTTGGTAATTATTGTGTATCAGATACATTTAGTATAAATTCGAATTTACGTATCATAACTAAAAAATTAGTGCATGATACACTATTATTTATGTATCTTATTTTGTTTGAGATCATGAAGACCCTTTCAATTTAAATTGATAAGTGTTGTATTTCTACTAGATACATTAAATAAGAAAATGTTGCCCATAAGATTTTAAGTTTGAGATTGATACATTATTGTTTGGTAATTGTTATGTATCTGATATATTTAGTATAAATTTGAATTTACGTATCATAACTAAAAAATTAGTGTATGATACATTATTATTTATGTATCTTATTTTATTTGAGAAATACTATATTTTAAAATAAATAAAAAATACATTATACATGTAATTGTTTCAAATAAGCTTCTTTTTTGTGTGTGATAAATAACACAAAGTTTATGTATCAAGTACATTTCTATTGAACATGATAAACACTAATCAAAGATTCAACAACATTAGAGTTATGTATCAATACCTTACATATGAACATTATACATTGCATAAAACAAATGTTATTGTAGCAGTGATGTATTAGATCAATGATAACACTAACAAAGACTAATTTAAGACTCATAATAAACGAGATACATTAAAAATCTGTATCTTTGATAGTGATGGCCGTGCTATGGTAGATCCAACTTTTTTCTTCTTTTTTTTGGACGTTTTTCAATAGTAGAAACATTAAAAGAAAATAAATATTTTTCAAGAAAAATTTCCAATGACAATATGATTAACTAAAATTGCAAAGGTTCAATAAGATTTCAATGAGGGCAGGGGGCGGAGGTAATTTTATTATTATTTTTTAAGATGAAAAAATTAAAAAATAATAATAAAAGAAATCAAAAATTGAAGTGATGGAAATAAATCTACCTCTTGAATAATTTGAAATCATTAATTGGAAATGGAAAAGATTTGAAATTCAAAAATAGATTAATTGATAAACTTGAGAGAAATCTTCTGAAAATCAAAATAAATTTGAAATTTGTAACTGCTAAAGAAGTGGAGAGAATTTAGGGATAAAATGTAGGAGTGAAATGGGGAGTGGGAAACGTAGGTGTAGGCTGAAAATAGGAGTGAAATATTTATGTATCTGAAAGATTTTATGAATTGGGAGAATTAAGGGATTTTTGAATTTTTTAAAAAAGGTAGGGATAAATGGATATTAAGGTAAGTAAATGTGTGTATATAAGTAATTTTCCCTTTTTTTTATTCATCTTTGATTAGTTGTTAATCACTTTCATTAGTGTTAATCTTTACGAATTAGAGTCTTGTTATTAATGTCTTGTGCAGTAAAAGTTTTGTTCTTTTAGTATTGTATGAACAGGGATTAAGGAATCATTTGCTTGAGTGTATTAGTAAAAATTATGTTCTATATTTAGTTTATTGGACTACAAATAAAATATATATGGTATAGTATATAGGATACATATAACATTTTAAACAAATTCGATATCAACAAAATAAAAAGGAACGTTTAGTACATAAAAAAGTAAACTTTAAATTTAGTGACATGTTTTAAAGTTATAAAGGTTAAAAGTGATAGGTACAATTATATTAGACATATAAATTGTTGAAAGTCAATAATAACTTGCCTAGAAATGAAAAATAAAGGTGAATTAGTCCCCAAGGGACTCTATCTCTACCTCCTAAGCAAATTCCAGATTGTCAAAACACATAAAAACAAAACATTTTTTTGAAAACCCAAATAACACGTTTCAAAGTCATAAGTAGGAGTTAGGGGTGTTTATGTGTCAGTTTGGATCGATTATTGGTCAAAATTAAAATTAAATCAATTTCATCAGTTTTAAAATTATTGAAATCAAACCAAATCAAATATGGATATACATTTATCGGTTTAATTATTATCGATTTCGATTTGATTTGATTCGATTATTTGGTTATCAACCATACACAAAAATAAGACAAATGATTCATTCAAAAGGAAAAAAAAGACAACAATTCATTCAAAAGAAATAGTTAGAATGATTAACATTACAGAACTTTCGATAATTAAATTTACTGTAAATAAAGCTTCAAAATTCACCACTTTGGCCTAGCCCTAGACAAGGAAGAGACGATGACATTTCTAGTCCAACCAAGAACGCTATAGACACATATACGTAAAATCAATAAGATATATGCTCTCGTGTTGGGCATTTTTGCTTTCATAAATAAATCTTGATGAAAACATATATAAGATATTTAAAATTGTTTAATAAAAAATATATATTTACGTATGTATAATTATAAAATATATGTATATAATTTGTTGATTCAGTTCGAATAAGCCCCAAAATTGACAGACTTATTCAAACCGGGCTAAAAAACATTTTTCTTAAATGGGCTCCAAAAATTGTAGTCCAACCCTATCAAATCACGAGTTAGGACAGGCCGACCAAATAATATGATTAAAGTTGAGCATTCAAATCATGGTGAAACTCTCTAAAAAATATTCCAAAAATAGTAGAGTTATAATACGACTAAAATTGAGCATAAACTTGTCCTACAAGTAATCTACTTCTTCTACTTCTTCCAAAAATGAATTTTTCATAGGGTTTCAAGATTCAAATCATGGTGAAACTAGAAAAGGAAGATATTGAAGCCGCATTGCTTCTTTCTTGGTTGAAGTACGTCCCTGTAGAGCCTGAAATTGTGGAGAAATCGAAGCGAAGGCTTCGAAGAATCAAGAAAAATGAAACCCCAGAACTTCAAATTTCGAAAAGTGTGAAAAATTCACCTTCTGCTTCTGGTGCTGGAAACCCAAAAAGGGTTCGACTGTCGAGCAATTTTAATGGCCGCCGTGAAGCTGCTTCTAGTTCTAGAAATTCCAATCCAGTTCCAAAAAGGGGTCGTGTTTTGCCTTCGAATTTACCTGGGTCTTTACCAAAATCCCCCCCAATTGAGAATTTAAGAACCCTAATTGGACAATGCAGTAACCCATTTGTGAAGCAATTGACGAATTCCGATGTGGATGAACATCAAGGTAGGCTCTTACTCAACAATGAATATGTAAGGAAGCAACTTCTCCCATTGTTGAATGAAAAATCTGAAGATCTTACTACTGGTATCAGTGTTAAAACTTTTGATCCNTCCTAGAGAAGATCTAAGTTATAAGTTGTAACTTAGTAACTTGTAAGAGCTATAAACTTGGAAAATTGTGTGTATAAGATGTAAAGACGTAGAATTAGGTGATTTTCTAAGTTTTTCGTGTATGTTAGTCAATGAATTTTTTGGTGATATGGTGTTCATAAACTTTTTTTCTAATACTTTTACCGGACCCTCTGTATTGACCTATGAGAACTGTACGTATAGTCTCAGCGTGATTCATGCCATTTTTTTTAGCATTTAAGGGCCACACAACACAAATTAATAAACGATTTTCTCAGTTTTTCGTGTGTGTTAGTCAATGAATTTTTTGGTGATATGATTTTTAGGCACATTTTTTCCAAAATCTTTACAGGACCCTCTATAATGACTTGGGAAATAGTTCATATAGTCTCACCATGAACCACGCCATCTTTTTAATATTTAGGGGTCATGCTGTATAAAGGCGATTTTCTCATCGCGCAAAGCTCGGGTAATTTAACTAGTTACTTCTATAAAAAAGTCGAGGTGAATTATTGTAATTTTTATTCTATTTATTATTTAACTCTAATTGCTTCTTTCCCCAAAAAAAAAAAAAAAAAATGGCGCCAATAGGTAGTTATATTAGTTAGCCGTTTTAAAACCGCCATTGAAATAATTTGAAGAAAATTCATATATATATTCTCCAAATTGCAGGAGAATATCCCCAAATTGGTTACAGCATTGATGGAGAAAAGTTATCAAAATATCCCCAAATTGTGAAAATGCGCGATAATATAATTTGATATCTTCATCTCTTTGCGAGTATGATGTTCGTATCCCAAAAGTTTATGTGATTTCGAGATGATCACTTTGGTTTTGAGAACACTGTCTTTGTGAATACTCAAAAATTTATGGCATATTCGAGGTTGAATTAGAGTGTTAATGATGTGTATCTGTATATTTTTTTTTGATTCATCTCTGATTAGTTGTTGTTAATCACTTTCATTAGTGTTAATCTTTACGAATTAGAGTCTTGTGCAGTAAAAGTTTTGTTCTTTAAGTATTGTATGAACATGATTAAGAAATCGTTTGCTAGAGTGTATTAGCAAAAATTATGCTCTATATTTAATTTATTGGACTACAAATAGAATATATACGGTATCGTACGTAGCTTACTCCGTTTCCTCGAAAAAATATGGGATGAGAGAACATTGAGTCTGTAAGGGATACATGTAACATTTTAATCAAATTCGTTATCAACAAAATACAAAGGAACGTTTAGTATATAAAAAAGTAAATTTTAAATTTAGCGACACGTTTTAAAGTCATAAAGGTTAAAAGTGATAGACTTGACTTGCCTAGAAATGAAAAATAAAGGTGAATTAGTCCCTAAGGGACTCTATCTCTACCTCCTAAGCAAATTCCACAATGTCAAAATACATTAAAAAAAATCATATCATATCATATATTATTAAAAGTGAGAAGGTTTTAGATTCAAATCTGGATTACGAAAATGTCTTTCACTAATTTTTTTAATTAAAATTATTTTATTAACTTTTAAAGTCAAATCAATAATGACAATTAAACTAGACCAAATACATGGTTAGATGTTACAACTTGTCTTTTCCACTTCTTAATAACTTTAATTGTTAAACTTTTTAGCTTCTACAATTAAACACATTCATTCACAACCTTTCATATACACAATTTTTCTCTTTATAAATTGAATAGAAAATGTTAGTCGATCCATTACACTTTGTATTTCATAATCTTAATATAGTTCTTATGTCAAAAAAATTCATCGGACATTTATTTCTTAATTGATATATTATTTTGCTTAACTTCTTTCATTTTGTATAAAACATAGTGTTAGATATTTGGCAATCGTATAATTAAAGTAGGAATCTTCTTTTTTTTTTACCGATAAATATAAGGTATCCCAAATAATTAAAAGGGAAGCTTTTATCCATACAATCAGAAATTCTTCTGATTTTATTGATCCTGGCAACCTTAGTCTTAGGGTTGTAATAAAGTAATTCTTATATTAGTATTGAATTTTAACGAGAAACAACATTTTTACCCATTAAATTTTGTGTAATGCATCATTTATTCTAAAATTATTTGTATCATTTGAAAACGTTTTGTATTAAATAACATGAGATACATGTGCAAGGCACGTGTTCGAAAACTAGTTAAGTAAATAAAAACAAAAAAAAAATTGGAAACCCAAATAACACGTTTCAAAGTCATACGTAGGACTTAGGGGTGTTTATGTGTCAATTTGGATCGATTATTGGTCAAAATTAAAATTAAATCAATTTCATCGGTTTTAAAATTATTAAAATCAAACCAAACCAAATAGGAATATACATTTATCGGTTTAATTATTATCGATTTCGATTCGATTTGATTCGGTTATTTGGTTATCAATTATACACAAAAATAAAAAAAAAATGATTCCTTCAAAAGGAAAAAAAAAAGACATTCATTCGGAAAAAAAATAGTTAGAACGATTAACATTACAGAACTTTCGGTCATTGAATTTACTGTGAATAAATCTTCAAAATTCACCAATCTGGCCTAGACAAAGAAGAGACAATGACATTCCAATAAAGCTTCAAAATTCACCACTTTGGCCTAGACAAGGAAGAGACAATGACATTCCTAGTCCAACCAAGAACGCTATAGACACATATACGTAAAATCAATAAGAAAATGCTCTCGTATTGGGCGTTTTTGCTTTCATAAATAAATTTTGATGAAAACATATATAAGATATTTAAAATTGTTTAATAAAAAGTATATATTTATGTATGTATAATTATAATTATGTATATAATTTGTTGGTTCAGTTCGAATAAGCCCCACAAATCGGCAGATTTATTCAGACCGGACTAAAAAATCCTATTCTTAAATGGGCTCTAAAAATTATAGTCTAACCCTATCAAATTACGGATTCGGTCAGGCCGGCCCAACGAATCTAACCCATATTGACAGTTCTAAGCATGACCTTAGATGCCTAAAAAATACCATTTATTCCGAGATATATATTAATAATTATAGTATATGAATTAAATAATGATGATTATTGGATGATCGTAAATATTTGATTTATTGGATTACAAATAAAATAATTCCTAATATTAGTTGGGGTCCATGTGGGCCCACCTCTCTTACTCTAAAAATAAATAATACGATTAAAATTGAGCATTCAAATCATGGTGAAACTCTCTAAAAAAATATTCCAAAAATAGAAGAGTTATAATACGACTAAAATTGAGCAGAAACTTGTTGTACAAGTAATCTACTTCTTCTACTTCTTCCAAAAATGAATTTTTCATAGGGTTTCAAGATTCAAATCATGGTGAAACTAGAAAAGGAAGATATTGAAGCCGCATTGCTTCTTTCTTGGTTGAAGTACGTCCCTGTAGAGCCTGAAATTGTGGAGAAATCGAAGCGAAGGCTTCGAAGAATCAAGAAAAATGAAACCCCAGAACTTCAAATTTCGAAAAGTGTGAAAAATTCACCTTCTGCTTCTGGTGCTGGAAACCCAAAAAGGGTTCGACTGTCGAGCAATTTTAATGGCCGCCGTGAAGCTGCTTCTAGTTCTAGAAATTCCAATCCAGTTCCAAAAAGGGGTCGTGTTTTGCCTTCGAATTTACCTGGGTCTTTACCAAAATCCCCCCCAATTGAGAATTTAAGAACCCTAATTGGACAATGCAGTAACCCATTTGTGAAGCAATTGACGAATTCCGATGTGGATGAACATCAAGGTAGGCTCTTACTCAACAATGAATATGTAAGGAAGCAACTTCTCCCATTGTTGAATGAAAAATCTGAAGATCTTACTACTGGTATCAGTGTTAAAACTTTTGATCCAATGGGTAAATATTGCAACATGATATTCAAAACTTGGGGGAATCACAAAACTTATCTGCTTTTAGGAAGCTGGAAACAGTTTGTTCAAGAACATGGATTGAAGGAAAGTGATCGTGTTACTGGTTGGATGTTTCGCCATAGTCGAACTGGTGAGCTCTGTTTTGCTCTAACATGGTGAAAGGAAGACGAAGAACATTTAAAAATGGTAAATAGATTAATCATTAGTGATTAGTGATTGATTAGAGTTGTTTAGTTTTTTATTAGTTGATTACAATCTGGATGGGAAGTTCTAAATTTTGTTTGCTTCTTTACTATTAAAGAGGACAAAGATGAATTTTTCCCATATATATATGAAAAAAATATATATAATTTTAGTTTTTATGTAAGTTGTTAGTTTTATATTTTGCATCAAGATTATGTTACTGTTGGGATGTTTTGTTTCGAAAATGATGATATACCCAATGTAATCTCACAAGTGGTTGGATGTTTTGTTTCGATAATGACGATATACCCAATGTAATCTCACAAGTGGGGTGACGTGTACAATAGTTTTAATGATGATATGTCCAATGTAATCTCACAAGTGGGGTGATGTGTACGTATGTGCATAGATTATAGTATTTATGAAAGTTCTTAGTTTAATATTTTGCATAATCCATAGACTAATACTGTAGAGTGTGTTACTGTTTTGGATGTTTCGCTACAATAATAACATATCTAATGGAATCTCATGCGTAAGATTTGAGGAGGGTGGGGCGTACACAGCCTTACTCTTACCTTATGAAGGTCTAGAGGCTCGCCTCCGATAAACTTACATCTACCTATGAGTAAGATTGAGGGTGAGGTGTACGCAGCCTTACTCTTACCTTATGAAGGTATGGAGGCTCGCCTCCTATAAACTTACATCTATCTTATGCCTGCAGAACAATGGCACTAATTATTAGAACAAAAGTATTGATTGGACAATTTTTACAATGGAGTTCACTGAACAAAATCAAATTAGGATGTTAGATATAATGGAAATACACAACAACTCAGTCCCAAGTATGCTAATTTTTTTCTGAACTATCGATTTATTTGCTTCTCTACTTTGCTGAGTTTTCCCTGTAAGAAAGGGCAGCATAAATAAGATCAACAAACTTATTACAAAAGGCACGAAGATGTATGATTTTCGTGCTTCTATTCTTCTAATGCTCTGGTGAAGCGACAATTTCTGTAATACAATCCACAAATGCACAATTTAACGCTCTTTTCCATGGTAGTCTCCTTGTATCGTTTTGGCGAGGATGTACTTTGATGAAGCATCAATGTCCTTGAGATGTTCCGTGTATGCCTAGTATTTTGAGTAATAGTTTACTCCAATTCCTTGAGAAAATCTATATTGTCAACGAAAACCTGCATGTTTTCCGGAGATGTGATTGACTTGCAAATTTAACAAGAGTTTAAAACCTACGATGAGGGCACTAGGGGAAAACGTGTAGTTGTAATGTTAATAGAATTACCGTCTTCCAACCATCAGGGTCTAGGCACGCTGTAATCTTCGTGCTGATACCGGGTAGAGGTCCTGGTTCTCTGGTAATTTTTCCACCACAAAGCTTTATTGCTTCTGCTGTCTTGTACACGTCATCGGTGCCTATAGCTATCTGTTGGGATATGTATAAGTTAGTGAACTAAGACGCAAGGGGCATACCATGATGGTATGCAACCAAGAAAACATGTGACACACTGCTACAGATCTATGGAGTGCTACCTGTGCGTATGCGTTTCCCTTGTCATATTCAGTGACACCATAATTATATGTTAACTCCATCACAGCGCTCGTGTCTTCTGGACCATATCCCAGCATTGCTATTGTATACTGCAAATTCGTAACAGCTTGGTAAGACTATTCTGTATAATAATACACAATGTGATTTCCATCGAATGTCTTCTATATTATATGCTTATTTAGATTGACGGAAGTCACTTCGAATCAAGCCACAAATCAAACTTTTCTTAACGTCTCAAAATGATCCATAAATTGAAGCACAGTGCCTATAAATTTCAGATTTAACAAATGCTAAACTTTTGTTGGAGTAAATCATAGTCAAGTAGAAATTTTTGACTCTTCAAATAGTAAATAAGTCAACTTCTTGATTTTTAAAATTTGTTGAGATGCAAGTATAACTAAATAAATGCAATCACCTAGACGTATATATTTCTACAATTGCCAGAAAACATTTTCTCAACGATTTACTTAAGCAACACTTGTCATTCTCAGTGCATCTGCAAGTACTAGTCTCAAAGTGATAAAACATCTATAACGTTAAAAGTTTCCATCACCATGAACGAGAATAACAAACTAATCAGAATAGATAGTTAGTTCAATAGGGAAAAGTATTAGATCAGGTACAAGTAGTCAAATTGAAGTACTACTACAGAAGAACTTTGGATAATGCACATTCAATAGGACAAAATAGTATGTTTGCACAAAAAGTTGGTCTAATAGGGAGTCATATTTTAGCAATGCTACGAGTAAGTCTCAAAATCCGATTTTCTATTAGGAGACAGGTGTGATGCAAGTAATCATTTTCATTCCATCCAGCCACATCTGTAACTGCCATTTCATAAATCAAACACCAAAACATATGGAATTGCATCAGAAAGTTAACCTATCTCCACTATTTTTTTTTCTTCGGGATAAGATAGTCAACCTATCTCCATCATGCTAGCACTTAAATAACAAACAATAAAGTTACACATGCATCCCACTGACTTAGCAATAAGTATTTTGGCTTCCTACACTTGAAATGATTTCATTAGATATGTTGACTGTTTTTTTAAAAAAAAGTTCACATATTACCTTGTATTCCGGGTTGTCACGTGTGCGAAGAAGCTTCATTCCATAAGCCTGAAGATGAAACAATGTACAGTGAATTTGTGGCTACCAACTAATCCTTGCAGTAGAGCTAATAAGAGATCTTCACTAACAGTAAACACAATAGCAATAGTGCTTATGAAGTCACAGTAACTTACGTTCTCATAAAAACTTATGGCACGTTCAAGATCTCCGACTCGAAGCATTACTTGGCATAGGGGTTCGGGTGTTGGACCCCTCTCCAAAAGTTCAAACTTGTAACCATCAGGATCTTCAATAAATGCAATTACAGTCTTTCCCCCTTTAACGGCACCTGGTTCCCTGGTTACTTTCCCTCCCTTAGCCTTTATGAGTTCAACCGTCTTTGAAACCTAATGCACACGCGCACAAGCTGGTAAGTTCTCAAGTAATATGCGCAAGAAAATTGTCAAAGATGCAAAATATGAATACTGACGAACAGGGTTATGCAGGTAATACACATGAATTGCAGAGAACAAACACAAAATGCAATAACAGTTAAGTAAAGAAAGGGCCTAATAGATATGCAAGATCACATGTTCTATATACAAAAAATTGAAATGGTAAAGAAAATAATGTGCTGAAAATTCTGTTCTGTTCTACGTAAATTTCTTTCACGCTTATATAACACCTTATAAAGAAACTTACATCCTCTACAGCAATTCCAAAATGACCAAATCCAGATCCAATATCATACTGGTCAACTCCATAATCTGGCAGTGCCATAAAACTAAAACATTAGATTCATGACAAGGAGCTTAGAAAAGAGATCATTAAATTCTAAAGCAGCCTTAAACATTTGAGTTGTGTCAAGAAATGAAAGGCAATGGCATAGTGATATGGATAGGAAGCAACTTACTATATGTGAGTTCAATTACAAAATGAGAGTCCTCTGGTCCATATCCTAGAAATGCATTTGTGTATCTTTCCTCGGGGATGTCACGCTTTCTCAATAATTTCATCCCTAGGCACTCTGTATAGAATCTGCACACAATTACAGAAAGTGAAAAGAGAGGGTAAGAGAAAAGATGACCATGACAATTAAACAGAATTAGACAAGAAAAATATGGAGTGTCAAGATATTTGTACTTTATTGTTCTGTCAAGGTCTCCAACACGGTAAACAACATGGAGCATTCTTCTCTTGTCTTGTTTGACCCACTCCAGTACATTTTCTTGGGTAGCAGCAGTGCTTGCATGTGCCATATTTCCGGCAGCACTGATTGACAAACTGCCTCCTTTTTCTCTTAATAGCTTAGAAGCTTTTAGGCCAAAAGACTGCAACTGGGGAACTGCTGCATAACCAACAATATCACCAAGTAAGAAACTCTCTTACGAACAGATGAACACACTAACATCCTGGGATACAGTAGTCTCTGAAGGTCAACAGACATAAGCAACAATTTCCACCAATAGCATACAAATGGACGACATTAACTGGTATACTGGCGAGCAAATCATAACAGAAATTAACGCAAATTATCTGAGGCAGTGTCTCTGTCCTGAAGAATTAAAGTAAATGGAAGAGTTGGAGAATACAACTTGAAACAGAAATCTACAGCACCAACCTTTCTAATTTACTGCAGCACATGTTTCCACATTCATCTAAGGGAGGTGTTCATACGGTGAGTGTGGGGTAGTTGCTTATTAATGCATGGAGGAGTCGTTTTTTAACTAACTAAATAACAGCCTAAGTTAAGCAAATTGAGGCATGTAAGATTCAGTCGACAAATATGCTGTCTAAAAAGTAGAAACCAGAGAACTTTTAAATAAAAGCAACTCGAAACTCAATCCCCTCCAGGATAACTCTAACCCCAGAAAATGGTGCTCATTAATAAAATAAGAACCAGCTATAAAAGATGAGACTTTTAACGACTAGACCCTCTTTTAAAGTCATTTGCCACGACGTCTTCAATCCAATGGGAAACAGAAAGGTAGTAAACCACATTAGCTATGTACGATTAGCATAAACAATACGACTACAAGTTAAGATATCTCTAAAGTAGACTGCATTACAAATGACATTAGTACTCAATTTCTATGGAAAATATCTTTGCCTGTAACGAAGTAAAAAACATTCACTACCCGAAACACAGATAACTACTATATGTCAATAAACCAATACCACTTTATACAGACAATTCAATAACAAATGGTACATCTATTTCAGCAATATACCAGAATCTCATTTCCATGTTCAACACACACACAAATGAAGAAAAATCTATTTCACTAGCATTAAAACAACTTCTTTAACCTCCAAATCCAACCAGCATACAACATTTCCTTTGTGCAATTTACTAGTACTCTGGTCCACATACTATACTACAAAAAAACACCAAATGGGTACACAAAAAATTGGTCATAAATTGAAAAAAAAAAACAAAAAAACGAAGTGGGTATAGCAAAAATACGAAAAAGGGGTTCAAAATTGAGAGGTGAAAATGAAAAAGATAGAGAATTTACCAGTACCCAGATGACAATAAGTGAATTTCCGTGTAGAATTGTGTGAGAAAAGCGAAACTGAGAAACGTGATGACCCAGAAAACTTGAGAGATGAAAGTGAAGGTCTAATTGATGATGCCATAGGTAAAATTCTCACCATTTATGTTAATTTAAAGCTGCTTTTTGCAGCTCCTATATATATGGAGGGATGATTGATTGGGTTTTTTTTGTGATTCTTGGAAAAATTGAAGATTTGATAATTGTGGGAGTGAAGTGTGGAGCTAAAGAGAAACAATTTTTGATGATGACAAAGTTTGTAGGATTGGACGGAGAAGAATCAAGACACTATTCCAACTCCTTTTGGGCTTCATGGATGGGCTATTATGGCCCAAACATCAAAATTATGTGAATAATTTGCAATATTACGAATCTTATCAGATTTTGACGTGTCTAAATACATTTAGATACAAGTATCTCAGGATACATGGGGTTAAAATTAGGAGTGAGTTATTCTACATGCACTGTATTCAAATGGATTCTCGTGTATCTGGGATACATAACAAATTTTGTTCGCCTTACTTTCATCTCGCTCGTCACTCTCTTATATATCTGATATCCCTGATTCATGTTAACCACACAAGATATATTCATGTCTATCTCGTTTGCCTCTCCCTATTTTTAGTATATCTTTAGAAAAAATACATGTTTATACTATAGTGTAGTATTTGCTTAGACCAAATTTGTATGTTTTTTCTTTAAAAAATAATAATCATAAATGCATTAAGAATAACATTACATCTTTTATATAATTTTACATATTCAAAATCGGAAACTTTTTATTGAGAATTAAAGAATAATACTAATCACTCCACTACCATCTTTAATGGTTGTCAAATTCTTTTGACTATCTAGATTTGTTACTTCAAGTCATTATCATCTCCTTTGCGTTGAATTGTATGTTTTTCTCTATAGTTAAAATTGAAGATTGAGTTTCAGCTTTAGGTTAAAACAAGATGATTTAGGTTCGAGTTTTGAGGTGAATACATTTTAATTGAAATTGTTTTACCCCTAAAGGAAGAATTATATTATTCAAGCATAAATTTAAATTAATCTAATCATAAAGCGAATAAGAATGATCAAATTAAAAGAAGAAGAAATTAGAGAAATTTAAATCATGAATTAATATGAAATCAAGATCCCCAATCTTTAAAAGAGGCAAGCATAATTATATTATATAGTTTCCCATTGAAAATACAAAGAGGTAATTAATTAAATTAACCTACTTGATCAATTATATGTCACGGGGCTTGAAATTGTGTATTGGGATATTTCTGGAAAATCCAACCAAGATGATATCACCCTATGGACAACTAATTAAAAATTTCATCATCAATTAACACAATATAAGCAGACAAAAAACATATGGGATCCGCACACAGAAAAAAAAAATAATTAAGCTATAGATCAATTATATGTCACCAGGCTAGAAATTATTTGACTCTCAAAATTTGAATTATGTCATATAAATTAATTACTGCTCTATATTCTAGCCTTTTTCTTTTCTTTTTTTGGCAAAGGAGTAATTTTAATATCTATTAACTATCACGTACCTAGACACATTAATGCAGTGTTTAAAAATTATCTGAACTAACATGACATATGAAATATAATTGTCTTTTAGTTACTCATCATCTAATTTGTTTTGTAATTATAATAATATTTACCAGCAAATGCAATAATTTGAAATATGTTAGATCAATTGAAAAAGTTCGAATATACTCTAAATAATTAAAAAGATTCAAATATTTAAGATAGAAGCTTGATCAAAGATTTTTATGCGCTGACGAATTAATAAAGGCCATATATGAAGAAAATCGAATAAAATTAAGGAGTCTTGTCTTAATGTGAAAATGGAACTAGGTATAACACTTTTACTAGGTGTTAAAATAATATAGTAATAGTGCTAGAAATTCTAACCGGAAAATTAAAATAATAGAATAGATGGACTAACATTTAGGACTATCCAGTGTTTTAAAAGGCGGGGGAGTGAGGCGAGGCGTTTTACATAGTTTAGGGCGAGGCGTAAGCCTCGAGACGTGGAGCGTAAGCTCTATGGATCTTTAAATTTTTAACTATAATAATATAATAACACAAAATTATAAAAATACATCAAAGTTTGAAATAATTACAAACATGATTAATGAAACTCATAGAAAATAAAACTTCTAACATGATTATACAAGTATAAATATTCTAATGTCTTAACTTTTTAATAATAAAAGAATCATTATTTATAAAAAAAAAAAATTTTTATCATATTACGCAATTCACCCCGCCCCCCTAAAAGAAAATAATAAACAAAACTTACTAGTATTATAATAAAAACATCACTCAATGATGAATAAAAATAAAATTACTTTCAAATAGCTAAATAAAATAGGGATAAGGGTCTGAAAAATACCCCAACTTCGGTCGGATTTGCTGTTGCGATACTAAACTTTCATGAGGACCTATTACCTCCCTAGACTATTTAATACCGTATTTTAAACATATATATTTGCCCACGTGGACATAAAAATTAATGCAAAATTATAAATAGTAATGTGTCCACGTGGGCACATATATACCTTTAAAATACACTATTAAATAGTTCAGGGGGTAAAAAATACGGTATTAAATAGTCTACGGAGGTAATAGGTCCTCATGAAAGTTTAGTATCGCAACAGTAAATCCGACCAAAGTTGGTATATTTTTTAGACCCTTATCCCAATAAAATATGATAACTTTGAGATTTATGACAAAACCATGGAGAGCAATGATAAGTGAAAAAAGTAAAATTTCATTACATATTTTTAAAAGAAATGTTACGTAATGTATAATCACCTTCACAATGTTATCAAATAGTAAAGATGTGATACTATAACTTATTATTTGAGTTACTCTCAATCTTCTTATCTCAATAGATTAAAAAATTATGAAGTATCATTCATTTATTCAAGAATTATGAGGGTCAACAATGTTAACTAAATATTTTAACGCATAATTTGTCTAAGATTTGTTAGGCGAGCCCCGAGCGTTGGGCATTGGGCGTACTTAGGGCGTACAGTCGGACGCTTAGGGCGTAAGTCTTATAGAACTAAATCCCACACTTGAATCTCAGAACGTTTTGCTAAAGTCCCGCCCCAGGGCGAGTCCCAACAGAGTCTTTTAAAACATTGGAACTATCCATATAAGTCTCAATACTAATACTCACTAGATTTAATATAAAGGTAAAGTAATATTCAATCTTTAATTATAACAAGTCGGTATTATATTAATTTAATAGTTATGTTCTTTTCATTATAAAAGATATATATATATATATATATATATCTTTAAATACACTTTTCTTTTTGTGATTTTAGTTCAACATATTCAATCATCATGACATTGTACCTACGAGCCTATATAAAAAAAATAGCAACTAGGAAAATACAAGGAAAAAAAGTAGTACTATACATTGTAGTGGTATTATTTATTCTTATTGTTGATTAAATAATACAATTAAATAAGAATAAGTCGGCTTATATTAAAATATGATGTATGATGAAGAGTACAAACAACAATAATATTTCAATAGTTTAAAACTACTCTTACTTGAATTTCGGGGCAAAACCGCCCTTGAGTGACATTATTTTTTGGACCCGAATCGAAGAATTCTTAGATATGATGCAAAGGGCTCTTGGTTAATTCATATAAGTTATTATGAATATAATCACAATTAATATTTCTATTATCAAGCATTCGAACACGGATCAAAAGTGAATTACGAGTCGGATCAATTTGTGAATCGAACAAGCTCCCCTTGCCTGTAATGATGTGATGATAAACAACTTATTCTAATTCAGTGCTCTCCAAATCATGCTGGAAGGGAAACGAGGTTCATCCAAATTCTCTCTCACGAAAAATTATATCTTAAATAGTAGATATTGGATGGCATTAGCTTCTTGATATATTTATTTTTTATTAAAATTTTTGACTTCGTCACTCTTTATTGTATGGGCCCGAAGTATCAAAGAAATCCCTAATAAAGACACAGAAAATTGCCAAATCCAAGAATTGGCATTTTGCTAACCACATATTCCTTGTGATAGCCAGAAAATTACAAAATTATAAAAGATGTGTGTCATTGAAATGGACAAGAGGTGACATTTCATAAATTGTGTATTTTAAGGAGTTGTTAGACCTAATCACACAATTAGAAAAAAGTTAAATAATAATATATCAAAGCAAGTAAAACAGAAAAATAATTAAATGTACTTCTTTTGGCTAAGAAATAACACTACAAGAACAAAAATCACATAACAACATATTCAGTATAATTTTTCAGATAAAATCTGTATATGATAGACTGTACGTACATATTTTACCGCTATCTCAGGAAGGCAAGAAAAAAAAAACTCAAAAGTGTTTACTTCTTTTTTAATTAGATTTAACATTACATATGTAAGACAAATCTCATCCCACCAAATGAAAGTAAGTAAAAGCCTTTTACCATCACGAATCAGATGGTACGTACTCATCCATCCTTAGTTAAAAATCTCGGACTTGATCGAAGTAAAATGTCGTCTTTGCACTTTACCTCGAAAACAAGACTTCCCATTGCAAATTCAGATTAGTCAAGTCGCAAAAGCAGATACCGAACATCAGATAAGAAAAATACCTATGGAAGACAAGAAACTATACATTGAATGATTGTCTTGCATACCTTTTTTCCCTATTTTCAAACCATTGAACTGTTCTTCTTGCAATTGGAAGCCAAAGTTTCATCCTTTTTTCCTCAACACAAGTAATAGAATTGTCTCTATTACAATTCCTAGTATTGAAATCATCAAATCTTGGACATATCAAAATCTCAGACATACTTCTCTTCTCATTTTGTCTCAACACATTTGATGTACTTACAATATTATTGTTGTAATTTCTTGATTCTAATGATGAGTTGAATCTATTGTTCGTCATGTCATTGATCATTTCAGTATTCAAGAACATGAAATCCGAAGAACTAACGTTACTCCATCGATGTTTCAACACAACATCAGACACAACAATCTTATGATTGAACTTGTGCAACATATCATGATGATCATCATCAATTATGTTCTGTTTTTCCTCTGTTTTATCGAAAAAACTATCTTCGTTTTTCTTGAAACTCATGCTGCCACAATTTTCTTCTCTTTGTACATAAAGTTCCAAATTGGAATCATTTCTTAAAAATCGAAAACTATTTGAATATGTTAACAATGAGTTGTCCTCAATGCAGACTTTATGTCTGCATAGAGGACAACTTGAATGTTTTTCAAGCCATTGATCAATACATTTTGTGTGAAATGCATGTTTGCATTTTGGTAGTAATCGAAGGACTTCAACATCTTCGAATCTTGATAAACAAACAGCGCATTCTAAGCCTTGTCTTGAGCCTTTAAGCAAAGAGAATCTGAAAAAAGGGAGTGATTCTATGATAGTTTTATCTATACCTGAGGAAACTCGTGCCATTGGGAGCGTTGTTAGTCCATCTTGATCAATTTGCATCGCGTTGTGGAGAGCTAGAGGCGATCTACGACAGAATTTGGCGTAGAGAAGTAGAAGGAATGTTAGGGAAAACATGATGGAGAGAATACCAATAACAACAGCTATACTTGGCCTGAAATTGTTTGTTTCATCTTGTGTTGATGGCAATTCTTGAAATGTGTTGTAGTCATTGGCTTTAACAATATTTAGGAGTAGAAATTGAAGGATTGTTATGACTAGTATAATCGCGATATGGTTACTTCTTCTGTCTGAATTCGACATCACGTATGTAACCAAAAATGATTTATGAGAAAAAGAAAGGGTAAGATATGAAAATTAGAATGAATTATGTCCCTCTTATTTTGTGTGTATAAGGCTCTTTTAAGATTGTGGAGGTTAGTATCATGACATGAGTTTGTTTGGCATCTTTTTTATTATGGGGTCATCTCAAAGAGTATTCTTTTGGTTTGTCTGTTTTTATATGTCACAATCTCAAAAAAAAAGGTATGGTGAGGTGTGGGGACAAAGGCGTGCGGATCTAGAATTTTAACTTGATGAGTTTAATCTTTAAAGTTTTCAGTTGCAACCTTGTCGTACTTTTTAAATTATGAGTTTAGATTTAATATATGTTTTGATTCTTGTGGATTTTTTCACGTAAAATTTATATATTGCGTTGAACAAAATGAGTTTAGATGAATCCAGAGCGAAAACAACAGTTGATTTGCCTCAAGGGCGGTGCAAGGTTTTTACTAAAACAGCTTGTTGTGCTAACATAACATTGGTTTATTTTTCAGCTTACTAATCTCTTTTTATTTTGTGAACGGTTACTCGATAGTTATCTTATAATGATATTGTCAATGTATAGAAGTTAAATTCAGTGATGAAAATCTGGACATGCTTGAATTTGAACACATTCTTTTTGACTTGGGTTAGAATTACAAAATCCAAGTAAGGTAGGGTCATTTGCACTTTTACTTTTGTGTGGGTCTTTAATTTTTATCTCTAGCAAATTACTTTTTGGCGAGGTATAAATTTATAATTTTACATTATAATATTTCATAAATAATGTTTTGCACCCTTAAAGAACTCATAGCCTATTAGGTATAAATTCTATTTCTAAAGACAGAATTTAAAAAGTAACTCAGAAGGACAAATTGTGTTATTAAATGCAAATAGTACCTAGATATGGCTTCATTTTTCTAGCATACTTTTCAGGAAAAAAAGGAAGTGAAATTCAATTTGATAAGTATCATATAGGTAATATATTAAGAGGTGTCAAGGTTTTATTGCATGATAATGAAAAAGTCAAAATGTAGGTGCATGAGAGAGCAACTTAAAAAAAAAATGAAAAATAAAGAACCTTTCTAAGTCATTTTTTCTTTTCAGATTGGAGCTCCGACTAAATTTTGATTGCGTATTGCTGAGCTCATTTAGGGGCGACACTTTCAACAAAATTTTCTTCATAACCAGGACTCGAACCCGAAAATCAAGACATTTGATTAAGAGTAAAACAATTTCACTACTGCACCACAATCCAAGGTTGGTTAGAACCTTTCTAAGTCAAGAAGTAGGAAAGGTTACACCCTCTTCTGCATAAACTTGATTTTAAAACTCAATTGCATGATATTATAGTAAATATAGCTGTCATTTTTGCATTATATTAATTCAAGAGTCAGCTAGTACTTAGTACTTACTCAAAATTTAATTGTTTTATATACATTTTGTCAACTAACTCTAAGTCTAAGAAGAGTGTGATTGCTATACTAAGCTATTTATCTTTTTTTATTATAGGATCAAACAATTAATTAAAAACATCAAGTGCAATTAGAAAAATTGAAACTTGTTTGAAAAGCTTATGATATACAAATTCAGTTTGGATTATATACAAATGCAAGTACTAATGATGCCTTTAAAATTATATCTTAATTTTCTATCCTTTAATGAGGATTCACAAGTTGATTGTTTTAGTTGTATTTTTCCCTTCACAAGGGGGAGTTATCATCAAAGAAAAAAGAGAAGTCAAAATGCATATATATATATATATAATCAACAATTTAAAAAGGGTTAATAGCACTTCTATTTTTTTGGTTATCAACAAAAATAATTAAACGGAAATGCACATTTTTACTTCCTTTTCTCATGAATAATTGAATATTCATAAATTTTCAAAATTATTAACCGTTCTACCATTTAATCATTCACATGTTCTGTTAAACTTGTATTATTACTTTATACTTAAAGGTAATATACTTCTAAGAAATATACTATATTCCTACATAACGGCCCCAAAAAACTTATTTTAGTTAATTAAAGATTAAATGTATTGAATTGTATATTTCAAAGAGAAAAATCAAAATCTTTTAAGACACATATATGTGTAGAGGTGGAAGAGAGGATTTTCCCTAGAACTTATTTACACCTAATAATTACATCAAGAGAAATTTCCATAAATAACGTTATTAACGCCTTTTTTTACTAACAAAAAAATTGCCAGATTTTGCTCTATACGCAATTTGGGATTGGGTATGAAGCAAAGGTGATTTGGGCCTATCCTTCATATGTGATATGTGAACTTAGATCACAACTTTAGATATTGGGCTACTATGAAGTGGAGACATTGGGAATGACTTTTTCTTTTTTTGGAAATTTTCGCATATAGTCACTCAAAAATATCTTAACTATGTTTCATAGCTATAATTTGCTAATTACGATTCGTAGCTACATGTTAGAGGGAGGAGAGAGGCAAGCGATATTGGAAGAAGGAGGAGATTAGAGGCGAGCAAGAGAGGGAGGAGAGTGGAGAGAGGCGAATTGTATATGTATATCTGTCAAATAATTGTATATATATAACTTGTATACATATGTATTTGTATATCTGGTGAGCGAGATTGGGAGAGGGAGGAGAGAGGCGAGCTAGATTGGGAGAGCGGGGAGAGAGGCAAGCGAGAGAGAGCAGAGAATGGAGAGAGGTGATTGTATATGTATGTATATATATGTATGTACGTGTCTGTGTGTAGAATTTGTATTTGTATATGTATAAGTGACGTAATTACAGCTAAAATTAACCTGCGAGCCATAATTAATTCAAACTATAGTTATATAAGTCAATTAACTAGTATATATTTATCTATCCGCATAATTTCCCCTTTTTTTCTGAATGGTTAATCAAGTTTTAGTCACGATTTCAAAACTATTCAATATTTAATTATTCTTTAATGTGGAAATATTTGGACAACAAAACCCTTTCCGTATATTAGAGTTGTTCGATATTTCAGTTAGAGATATTTTTTCCAAAAGTTATTTTCCCATTTACAATTGTCTAATATTTATTTATTTTTAAAACAATAGCTAAACTTTGATTGATAAATGATAACTATAGTTATTGGTAGGCAGAAAATTGCTTGAAATAAAGGGAATTAATGAATTATGTTTTTTCCATAACTATACAAAGAGGGCTGGTGCGGGGGTGGGGGGGAGGGGGGACTCATTAAAAGATAAATTTTGAAAATTCAGATAATCTAGAGGATAAGAATGTATATCTTAACCTAATTTATAACAGACAGATCACGAGATATTCTTCTTCTTAATTAAATCACTAATCCTTCATTAACTTAATAGTAAAAAATTATCCATATCGACTTTAGTTCACTAAAATTAAGGTAAAAATACACATCAGTTAATCATGATTAAGTAATAAACTTTTATATATAAAAGATAAATATCGATCTTGCATTCAGCTCTTAGTAATTGTTGGGTGTAAATATTTGAATAAGTGTTTAATCTAATTAAGTGAGTATAAATTATCATAGCTGTGATGGATAATTGAAATTCCTCCACCATTAATTAAAGGTCTTAGGTTTGAATTTTCTGTTCATGAAACAAATATCGTTGAATGCGCTCCAAAGAAACAGTTTTACGATTCGTGAATACATGTGTGTGAACTTTACGAAATTTGTCTGACTCTCCTATCGGGTTCTGATATATTCACCGAGATATTGCGTGGTTAAACTTCCCGAAAGCGTATGGTAGAAATCTTTGCTAGTATAAGCTAAGATAAACATCCAATAAATAATATGTTGAATTTGTAAGTCTACTATGAATCAGCATTATATTCTTATCCTTCTATAATCCAAAATGTTTAGTGGTTTAAAATTAATGTTATTTTTCTATATTAAACTTAACATAATGTTTCAACGATTTTATTTTTCACACATGTATCAACTACTAGTTCTACCAGTATTTGTTCCAACAACTTTATTTGGTAGATTTATCACACATTGCATCATGGAAAAATATTACATTTATTGTCATCTTACTGAAGAACAACAATTAGTTATTAAATTCGTCACTAACTCATTGCTAAATAGTCATAGCTAATTTGTAGCTGACCAGTCGTTATGGATCGAATATAAATATTATTTATTGAAACTGAATATATATATTAATGGACAATATAGATATTCATATTAGCAGTACTCTCATTTGCATGTACTAACGAGAGCTGTGGTGGAGTGACAAGTACTCTATCCTTAATCAGAAATCTTGAGTTCAAGTCTCCCTATGTACAGAGTCGCCTTTGTTAGGAAGCAATTTACCCCAATATGAAACTTTTACTCATTTGTTTGTTTGATACGAATCAAATATTTCATTCATTTTTATTTAATCCATTTTTGACCCGCCCATTCACCACTCCAATTTTTTTAACTACTCATATTTATAGTGCACAAGTCAAATTAGTATTCGTAACGTCTATACCAAGCACTAAGTGCTGTCACATAATGAGACATGAATTATTAATTACTCTCTTATCTCCCTAATACTTTTTGTTTTCTTTCTACTATTTCTTTATTAACTTGATAATTTTATTAAATTATACTCTCTCTCCGTCCACTTTTAATTGTTATAGTTTCTTTTTTAGAGTCAAACGATAAAAACTTTGACTAACATTTTAAGATGTATTTTTCCATCATATTGATATGCAAAAAATTACAATTTATAATATTTTGCATATAGTTTTTGAATATCTATTTTTTTTAAAAAAAATCAAATTAATGTAATCTAATTTAACTTTAAAAATTAGTCAAATTGACTTTCAAAAAGCACAACATAACAACTAAAAATGGACGGGGAGAGTATTTTTAGTAGTAAGTTTTTTTCTCACTAAATTATCCTTACTAATTATATTTTAAAAATCTAAACTTGACTACTAGTATTTATATAATTACTTGTAAATAATATATATATTAATAGAAACTAATAGATTTATTTTAATTGCTAAAATAACTAAGTAACAAAGAAAAATAAATAATATAAGGGCTAATAAAAGAAAGGAACAATAAATATTCTTTCTCTTTCAAATTCATCATTATTGTTTCTGTTTGTAAAAGTAGAGTTACGTTCAATTAAGTGAAATTTTGATATATATATATATATATATATATATATATATATATTTTATACCCTCCCTAGGAGCTCCATCCCTTTTGCTCCCTTGGTGAGTCGAACTCGCAACTTTCAGATTGGAAGTGAGGGGTGCTTACCATCCGAGCAATTCCCTCTCGTCAAATTTTGAAATAGATATAAAGTATAGTTTGGACAAATATATTTACAATTTAAAATGATTTTAGGTTAATCATATGTAAATATTTATGACAAACACTAATTAATAATATAATAAAAATAATAATAATAACTAACATATTATATTAAAGGTAAAATAACATTGATAATGTTTTTTTTCTACAATGTTTATATATATAACTTAATCTTTACTATACAATTGGATTTATTTTACAATATCGACAATGTAAATATTTTTTATACTTTAGTGAATCAATTGGATTTATTTTACAATATCGACAATGCAAATATTTTTTATACTATTAGTGAATTTTACCATGTGACAACAAGTTATTTATTATTTTACCTAAATGCTAATTAATGTTTATCGAAAGATTTACTAATAATGATTGTTTAAATACA
The DNA here is from genome assembly GCF_019186545.1 of Solanum stenotomum. Classification (NCBI taxonomy): domain Eukaryota; kingdom Viridiplantae; phylum Streptophyta; class Magnoliopsida; order Solanales; family Solanaceae; genus Solanum; species Solanum stenotomum. The sequence continues at coordinate 64,546,801 of NC_064285.1, forward strand.
ATATCTTTTTTACATCGTCAGCGCATACAACTTGAACTCTATATAATTGTGTAGGAGGTAAATTTCAATTTTGATCTTTGTGATAGATAATTCAGCATATTTAACATTCAATTAATTAAAATATGTTTTCTTTTTTTTTGGTAACTAAATTTTCATTAATCACCAAAAGCAAGTCTTTACAGAGCCATATACTAAAATATGTTTTCTTAGTCCGTAGAAAGTAAATTATATTTAAAACTACATTACTATCAAATATGACATATGACGTAACAATAGTTAATTTAACATGATACATAGTTGATTAAGAAATCAAAAGTGCATATTTCTATTAATTGAAAATTAGATCATGTGCTTAGTCAAATATGTTTATTCCTTTTTACTAAACATAGAATTTATCTCCTTTTTATTTATTTTAATTTGCTAAATCTACCATATTCTCATTTAATGAAAAAAAAAATATGAAGACATATTCTACTCACTTAAAATTGTCTAACAAAGTCTCTTTAAAGGACAATTTTTTTCCCTTTCTTTTCTTTTTTTGGGATGAATAGTATTATCCTTTGTCTGTTTTAAATCACCTTAAAACATGCATAAATAACAACTTTTCTTCTCAATATATTTCTCTTTCAACATACCTTTTTTTTTTCATTAAAATTTCTAATTAGTTCTTAAAATTTGTAATTAAGGAAATTAAGAAAAAAAATGGCTGGTGGTGGATTTGATGATAAAAGTAGAGGAGCAAGAGCTCATCTTTATGAGTATAAAATTACTAGTTATTTTGTTTGTTCATGTATTGTTGCTGCCATTGGAGGTTCTCTTTTTGGTTATGATCTTGGCATCTCTGGTAAGTACAATTTTATTTTGTTCGGAGTATATGTTAGAGCCAGAGTCAGAATTTTCATTAAAATGATTCGAAATGTAAAAGAATAAATAAACAAGGAAGAAGTCAAAGAGATCTAGTATATAATATATATGTACATGAACAGTGTGTCAAAGACGGATCTAAGATCTAAGTTGTATGAGTTTAATCATTAAGAAAAAAAACAAATCAATTTGTTGTATGAGTATGATTAGTAAAAGGGAAGATTTTAGATAATTATCTTGTGTGTGATTAGAAGGAAGAAATTTTTTTTCAATAAAAATAAGGTCAATCTTGTGGCAAATCAAACATTAAATTACTAAAAGGGGGAAATGATTTTCTTCACTTTTATATTCTTCTCTTTTAGTCCATGTGAAATAGTTTCTAAATTTCATATAGTGTTGAATTGGGGAAAAAATGTTCTTTTTTTGGAAAGTATTTTCCATCATTCTACTTAGTGATTCATGCTTTAGTATGTACTTTTTTCATGATTTTTTTCAGTATTTTGTCTTGGCTTCTTCGTTCCTGTTATTTTTCTTTTTTCAAATTGCTTTGTAATGAACTGAGCGTCTATTCAAATCAACCTCCTTACCTCCCAATGTTGTAATAACGTTTGTGTACGCACTACCCTTCTCATACCTCACTTGCGTGATGACATTGGATATGTTCACACTGATCTTGACTTTACAAATTGTCAGCTTCTATCTTTTCATACTGAATTTGACTTTTTGTTTGTTTGTTCTTTCGTTTTGTCTTTACGTGACCCAATCTTACTAATCGAAAAATCTTCTTTGACACATTATACCAATCACACGACGTTAAAGTTAATTAATTGTTATTATTATTATTTGTCAGGTGGTGTGACTTCAATGGATGATTTCTTAAAGATATTTTTCCCAGAAGTGTACAAAAGGAAACAAGAACATCTAAAAGAAACAGATTATTGCAAATATGACAATCAAATACTTACATTATTCACATCATCTTTATATTTTGCTGCACTACTTTCAGCATTTGGTGCATCACATATTACTAGAAAAAAAGGTAGAAAAGCAAGTATTTTATGTGGTGCTGTTAGTTTCTTTGTGGGAGCTGTTCTTAATGCTGCTGCTAAAAACATTGCTATGCTCATCATTGGTAGATGTCTTCTTGGCTTTGGCATTGGCTTTAGTAATCAAGTAAGTTACAACTTACTCATATTTTCGTTAACGAGTTTCAAAATTCACAGTCATAGTGTTTTTGATCGCCTGTTGAGTCGATTAAACAAACATGTCATAACTCGACTTGTTTAAACTTGAGCAAGTTACGCGGATTGTTGATTTTTTCATGATCTATGTAACATAACTCACATTTATGTTATTTGTTTGTTTAACCAAATATTACAGGCAGTTCCATTATATCTATCAGAAATGGCACCAGCAAAAATAAGAGGAGCAGTTAACCAATTGTTTCAACTCTCAACTTGTTTGGGAGTATTAATTGCCAATTTTGTCAACTATGGAACTGCTAAAATTCATCCATGGGGATGGAGATTATCTCTTGGCATAGCAACAATTCCTGCTATGTTCATGTTTATTGGTGGTCTTTTCCTCCCCGAAACGCCTAATAGCCTCGTAGAACAAGGTAAAGTTTGTTTTACACAACAAATTTCAAAAGTCTGCATTTCTTTCTTTAACTCTGTGTCAAGTCAAACTATATTGTATATACTGGGGTAAAATTATTATATATGTATAGTAGATGTTAAATCCCGTGACTTGTTGATATGTTTACTTCTTTATATTCTGAATTCCCTTAGTGAAAATCCCACTCTGTCACTTACTTAGTATTTTCACTTGAAATATTCTCAACAGGCAAATTAGAGCAAGCAAGACAAGTTTTGGAAAAAGTTAGAGGCACAACAAGAGTTGATGCAGAATTTGCTGATCTTGTTGATGCAAGCAATGCAGCAAGAGCTATAAAACATCCATTTAGAAACTTACTTTCAAGAAAAAATAGACCACAATTGGTGATCGGAGCTTTAGCGATTCCAGCATTTCAACAACTCAGTGGAATGAACTCTATTCTGTTTTATTCCCCTGTTATTTTCCAGAGTTTAGGATTTGGCTCTGGTGCTGCTCTATATTCATCTGCTATTACCGGGGGCGCCCTTGTTGTGGCTGCATTGATCTCTATGACATTTGTTGACAAGTTTGGTAGAAGAGCTTTTTTCTTGGAAGCTGGTGTTGAGATGATATGTGTCATGGTAATTTCTCGTTTAACTTCTATACACTGACAACTTCTATACATTAACGTTCATGTTGATATACTAACGTCATTCTTTTCTCATCCTGAAGTTGATCTCCCATATTCTATCGATTCACCTGAATCAACATTACTATAAATTTCAACGCGCCTTTACTTACTTGAAATTTTGATCAAACAGGTTGCAGTTGCTATCACTCTAGCATTGAAGTTTGGACAAGGTGTAATACTCCCAAAAGGAATTGGCATATTTCTAGTGATTATAATTTGCATATTTGTTCTTGCCTATGGAAGATCATGGGGTCCTTTAGGTTGGCTAGTTCCAAGTGAAATTTTCCCTCTAGAAACAAGATCAGCAGGACAAAGTATGGTTGTTTGTGTCAACATGATATTCACAAGCCTAATCGCGCAATGCTTCTTGGTTTCATTGTGTCACCTTAAATACGGGGTATTTTTATTATTTGCTGGATTTATTATAATCATGACTTGCTTCATATACTTTCTGTTGCCTGAGACAAAGCAAGTTCCAATTGAAGAGATTTATTTGCTATGGGAAAAACATTGGTTTTGGAAAAGGTATTGCTCATCAGAGGAAAATGGAATTGAATTGAAGAATGGAGATAAAGTTTAATGGATTCTTAGGAAATGAAAACTATGTAGAATTTTTATTTTGTTTGTTGCATCTTTTCTACAACTACATGTATGCACTTTGGATACTTGTATCTTTCTCTTCTGATTCCTATCGAGTTGCTTAAAGGCTTCATCTTCGTCTTTCTTTTGGTATGTATTTTTTCTATCAATATCCTGTGATCGAAAAGTGAATTGACATAATTTAGATAGCAGATACTTAAGTGGAATAGTCAAGTTGCACATAAGTTGATCCTGATGCAATCATTGTAGAAAATATTTATCCTCATAATACATATACACACAAAAGGTCATGAGTGACATTATTCTTCACTAATTGTGTGTTCACTACTAGATCATTTTCGCGAATATTCTGCGCCTTTTACACTATGCTGCAACAAATGCTAGTAAAAGGAAAAAAAAAAAAAGGTTATCAAAAGGGAAAAGGGAAAAGGTAGAAGTACTTCCGTAGACTATGACTCAAATCCCAGAGACACATTAACTAAACTAAGGTCCTATTACCCCCGAACTCTTTTTTTTTTTTTGTAATTTTGTACACCTTTTTGGCTTACGTGGCATCCAAATATATCCCACGCGCCTCAACTGCGTGGAGTCACGAGGTGTGCCACATAAGCCAAAAGGTGTATAATATTATATATAAAATGAGTTCAGGAGGGTAATAGGACCTTAGTTTAGTGAAGGTGTGTCTCTGAAATTTCGGTCATAGTCTAGTGGTGTACTTGTGCCTTCTCCCAAAGGGAAAACTTACATATTAACTTGCTGAAGAATTGCACAAAGCAAAATTATTTCCTTAATTTGTTATAAATATAGGTAAATATAAGAATAGTACATTTCAAGAAACATAATGCAGACAACATACAAGCTATGTTGCATGGACACTCCAAAAATAGTGCAATTTTGGAGGATCCGACATGGATGAGGCAACAATCCAAGAAACATAGCATACAAAAAGTAAGGGAAAACACAACAGGAAAAGGAAAACGGGGCGGGAGGAATTGAAACTTGAACAGAACCTTTAATCATTAGCTTGACTTCCTTGAGTGCACCAAATAGCAACGTAACCATCAACAACTTCTCGATATCTTGTATTCTCTCTTCATCATCGCTCACAAGTAAATGCAACTCTTCTCCATGAGTATCATTTCATTCTCCATACATGTAAAGTTTTCCATTTTGACTTCCTTTAACTTATGACTCCGAAAAGCTTTCTCATCTTCATATATAAACTTCAAGGTATAGCTTAAGTCTGAATCCCTGACAAAAGTTAGGGTGTTGAGTTGAGGAGAAATCCAAAGAAAACTATCAACAATGTCCCCAAGTGAGCAATTCACCAAAAATCCAAGGTAGCAGTAGTACCAAAGAGTGGAGGATCTGACTTAATAGACATTAATTGTAACTAAATAGACTTTGACTGCTTGAAGTTTTCAAGAAATTTCATGAGCATAGAAACAAATTTTATCTCCACCTGCGCAAAATTTGAGTAGCAAAACTGAAGCTTTCACAAGTTTGAATGCTGGCAATTTATCACCACACTCATATGTTAAGGAGTATCCAATTCAATATCAATCAAGTCTAAGCACCGTGATAGTGAAAGATACTTGAGATATTAACTTTCTGCAATTTTAAGTAAAATTCTTCAAGGTTGGGTTGATTACAAAGAAGGTCTTTTAGACATTCACCTTGATGAGACACAAATTCTTCAAGGTTTTTCCACAAGTTATTTTAACTACTTGTAGCATCCAACGACGACTTTCAAGATTCGGTGCTACAATATCAACCATCTTTAATTCAGCAAGACAATCTAGCAAAACCGTCTTTAGTTTTTGTAAATTCCCTGCAATTTGCAAACTGCCTAGTCCGTGACAACTAACTAACCTTAAATCCTCTAAAGCACTGCAACTTGCACATAAAGCTTGAACAAAATGTTCGTCCAAATATGTATCGGAGAGACTTAACTTTTGCAAATATGAAAACTTTATGCCATGATCAAGGGGCAATTCAAGCTTAAATCCTTGTATATCAAGAATCTTGGCAGCAGGCAAGCTGTTGAAATTATCAACAGTTCCATCTACGTTTAAAATCAATTCCTTAATGTTACTCGCAACGAGGATCTTAATCCAATTGTGAAGTTGATATGATGACAATTGATGGTAAATTTACAGAAACCTTTTGTTCATGTCGATTGGCTAGAGTTTGATCGACAATATTCACAAGCTCTGGTATTTTTTCTGAAAGTATCCTACAGCCATCCCATTCACAAAAGAAGAATTCATCACCAAAATTTAAGAGTGGGAACTCCAAACAGTATACCATGTCTTGGACAAAGTACTCATTTTTGCAGCATCTTTAGCAAGGAGTAAAGACAAGCAAGTGCACAACAAAATTGCACAAGTTTTTAGCCTAATTATCACTAATAAGAAAATTCATTTAATATCATACGAGTAAGTTTCACACCTATCCAAGGTAAATAATAGGTAAACTTTCATAGTGATCCTGATATTATAACTTGAAAAATATAATTAAATCCATATAAGTAAAATTCATATCATATATAACAAGTATTTTCTAATAGAAAGAAGGATGGACAAGTATTTAAAGATTTACTCCAAGTTTCTATTTCTCTATCTAATGTGGGACTCTTGAAGGGTAAAATCCACAACCCTATATTTATATCAAACAATGAATGCAAGATTGTGTGTTTTCATACACATAGTTATCACTTAACCATAGTTAAAAACTCGTCCAATTTTGTTGTGCTTCTCTTAAAGAATTACCTGACCTCAACCCTAAAGTTGACCTCCCATGGGCCTAAATGGGCTGGTAGGATCCGATCCCTTAAAAGGGTCGGACAGCCCACTTAGCAGCCTAATTAGTCAGGAAAGAAGAATATAGTACTTTTAACAACTTGCTTGGATGATTGTTGCCCATTGTATTGTATTGCTAATTTAAGAGCGATGATTGTTACCTAAATTTTAGTGTATCCTATTTTTATAGCCATCATTAGTTAACAACAAAAGTCTCATTTTGGCAACGACTGATTTGGTGTTATTGCTCCATTACCTTATATCTATTTCTCATTTTGTCTTTATTTATTATTTAATAATCTTATTTTATCTTTTATCCTATATAGTAGCCCTACCCTATACCCTATTTATCTTTTAGGTTTATCCTTAAAATTATTTATGTGTAACATTATATAACAACAGAAAATGATACAATATATCCAAACATTGTATTTATTGAATTAATACATTACAATACAATATAGTACACTATGATACATTATAAAACAAAGTTCTGGCTAAGTTTTCCATACTGTCATTTCATCGACTCTAATGTTCATAATTGGATTGAGACCCTCGTCGTGAGTAACATCAAAGAGTTGATTTTAAAAGTAGATGGACATGTTGATAGTTTCAACATCTTGCTTAGCTTGAAGAAATCTTTACTGTTCAAGGACTAAATGTTCTTGATTTATGCAAATTTACCCTCGATCTTGGCATAAAGTTTTCATATTTGCGAAAGTTAAGTCTCTCTGATGTATTTGGATGAGCAATTTGTTCGAGCTTTATGTGCAAACTGCATTGGTATAAAGGATTTTAAGGGTATCTTGTTGTCATGGACTAGCCAGTTTGCAAATTGCAGAACCTTTATCGCAACCAGTGTTTTAAAAGGCGTAGGCGTGAGGCGATGCGTTTTATACAATAGTACAGGGCGAGGCGTAAGCCCCGAGACACGAGGCGTAAGTCTAATGGATCTACTGGGCATAGTCTCATGTATATAATTTTATTACTAATAAAAGTAAACATTTCAATGATTTATGATTTTTATTTGAGATAAGTATTAATAGTCAATAATGAAGAAAAAAAGTATTATAATTACTATTTGAGAAATATTATTACACCAATAATAAAAACATGATGTAAAGCAAAAAAAGTTAAAAAATAAATTAAGAACGCCCGGCGTATGTTTTTACTCTCAGGACTTACATTTTAATGCTTGGAGCTTACGCCTCAAATTTTAGGACTTACGCCTTATGGATCTACGTCTTTAGATTTCGTCCCAGAACGTTTTTGGTACGCCCCGCCCCAAGACTCGTCCTGAAACTCGCTCCAAAAACGTTTTTGAAAACACTAATTGCAACTGAAGATAGTTTGGCTACTTTGTCTTATTGAATCCCGATGGTTGATATTGTAGCACCGAATCTTGAACATCCTTACATTGAAAGTCATCAATGCTTGAATATTTGTACTTATCTAGTTACTTTAAATTTAATAAACTTCATATATAAGTGTGGTGATAAATTGTCAACACTCAACACTCAAACTTATGAAAACTTCAGTTTTGCTAGAAGTTGTACTTAAATTGTTCAGGAGAGAAATATTTGTTAATCATTGCTACTCGATGCTCATGAAATTTCTTGGAAACTTCAAGCCATAAAAAATAATAAAAGTTATAACGATGTTACATAGATTCGATAGTTATACCGCAAAACATGAGAATCTTTACCTTCAAAAGTTCAAAGTTTTATAAGCCAAACAAACAATTGGGTTAAATTTAATAAAATCATATATTCTTGAAAAAAAAAATTGACCATTTTTTGCCACAAAAATCATAGAATGAAGAATTACCTAAGCAAAAAAAAATCAAGAGTTGGAAGTGAAACTCACCAGCAGCTGTCAATAGGGCGGCCACAAACCCTAAATGAAAAAGAGTAAATTTGGAGTAATAATTTGAAGTACATGAAAGGGTTAAATTTCAAGTTTTGATTAGATCACCAAAATCCAATATTTATACTAGCTAATCACTTCAGTCCCTCGATTTTTGTTCACATGACTACTTACAAAAGTTTTATAATTCTTAAAACTTCAACTTTTAATTTTAATATAAATATTTTGATTTAGTTTTAAGACCGTAAGCTTACAAGTGGACAGGTGTTTTGCTAAGAAAATTGTCTAATTTATGTAAAATGGTTCTTAAATGTCTAAAATATGTAAAAATGGTGAGGCTTGATGTATTGCTGCCCCAATCCTCTACGAAGGATTCCGTAAAGATTTTGCAAATAAATTATTTGAAAGTATATCATCAAAATATTCATGGCTAACACACACAAAAAACTAAAAAAATTGTCTAATTCTTATAAAATGGCTCATATATGCCCAAAATATATGCAAAAAATGGTAAGACTTCACGTGTTGCTCCCCCTACTCCCTTATGAGGATTCCGTAAAATTTTTGTAAAAAAATCATTTGGAAACATATCACCATAATATTCATAGACTAACACGCACAAAAAAAAAATTTAGTACCGTCTAATTCGTGAAAAATAGCTACAAAATGTCTAAAATATATGCAAAAAATGGTGAGACTTTACATACTACTCTTCTACTCCCTACAAAGGGTCCTGTAAAAATTTTACTAAAAAATATAATTTAGAAGCCATATCACCGAATATTCATGGGCGATCACTCATAAAATCTGAGAAAATGGCATCATTACTATAAAATTGCTACCAAATGCCTAAAATATGTGAAAAAAATGGTGATGTTTCACGTACTTTTTTTCTAACTCCCTAAGGAGGGTTCCGTAAAGATTTTTTCAAAAAAAATCATCCAAAAGTTATATCACTAAAATATTTATGAGCTAGCACACACGAAAATTTGAAAAAATCGCTTAGTTCTGTAAAATATTTCCTAATCGCTTTCTATTTTGATTAATTTCACAAGAATAATATTTATATATTATTAATTAATATCCTTATGATTAGGCGAAGCGCCGCTATATCCACTAATTCTAATTAAACATGAAAGAGTACCCAATAAACAGTAATGGCTACAAGACAAAGATAGACTATTTTCTTTATAAAAAAAAAAAGACATTCTTGTTCCATTTTGATATACTAAAAAACAGTAGCTTTGGTTTAATAAAAATTCCAGAAAAATTAATGGATTTTGCTACTCTAATAAATTTAATTTCTTAATTTTTTTTTCTTGACTGTTTGTGGCCACTACCGACAGCTGCTTCTGAGCTTCACTTCAAGTTTTGATTTTTTGCTGGGTAATGCTTCATTTCAAGAATGCATGAGTTTATCAAAATTGAGTTCTTTTTTAGCTTTTAGTTAGTTTTATGTTCATTTTAGAGATGCCCAATTGTTGATTTGGCTCATGGAGCTAGAATTTGAAGGTAAAGATTGTGTTTGAGGTGATCAAAGTTGAGCTCTTTCTTGTTTTTGGTTACTTTTTAGTCTCATTTTAGAGATACCCAGTTGTTGTTTTTGGCTCATAGAGCTGGTTCTTGAAGATAAAGATTGTGCTTGAGTTGATAAAAAAGTTGTTCTTTTCTTGTTTTTAGTACCTTTTATGCCCATTTTAGAAATACCCTGTTGTTTTTTTGGTTCTTGGAGCTTGATAAATTTTGTGCTTGAGTTGATAGAGTTCAGTTTCTATCTTGCTTTTAGTAACTTTTATGTTCATTTTATAGAGATATTTAATTGTTGTTTTGGTTCTTGGAGCTTGAATTTGAAGCTAAAGATTGTGCTTGAGTTGATCAAAGTTAAGTTCTTTTCTTGCTTTTAGTAACATTTATGTTCAAGTTTAAGAGATACCCAATTGTTGTTTTGGCTCATAGAGCTTGAATTTTGAAGCTAAAGATATTGCTTGAGTTTATATAAAAATTCAGCTTCTTTCTTGCTTTTAGCAACTTTTATGTTCATAGTTAAGAGATACCCAGTTGCTGTTTTGGTTCTTGGAGCTTGAATTTAAAGCTAAAGATTGTTCTTGACAGCTCAGTAAAGCTATTTTGTTGGTGGTTAGACCCACTATGTTGTATTGGGTGTTGTCCAATCAAGAATTCTCACTTTCAGAAGATGAAAGTTGCGGAAATGAGGGTGTTGCGATGAATGTGTGGGCATACTAGGAGAAATAGGATTAGAAATGTGGATATTCGGGACAAGGTGAGAGTGGTTTCGATGGAGTACAAGATGTGGGAAGTGATACTCGGATGGTTCGGACATGTGAAGAGGAGATGTACAGATGCCTCAATGCAAAAGTGTCAGAATTTGGCTATGGGTGGCTTAGGAGAGGTAGAGGTAGGCCAAAGTAGTATTGGAAAGAAATGATTAGACAAAACATGATGCAGTTTTAGCTCACCGAGGACATGACCTTAGATTAGAGGGTTGTGGAGGACATGAATTAGGTTAGAAGGTTATTACTGATTAGATAGTAGTGCGTTGTCTTGCTATCAGTCTATACTAGTAGTCGTAGTACTACTACGGTAGTTTCTTGTCCTTCGATTTCTATTACTATTTGTTGTTTCTTGTACTTCGATTATCATATTATTTTGTTGTAGTTACTGATCGGAATGTTTTGTTATGCTTTCACTTCTGATTATTCTTTTTCTGGACTGTTTTTCCTTGAGCTGAGGGTCTTTCAGAAACAACCTCTCTACCTCTAAGCTAGGGCCTAGGGGTAAGGTCTGCATACACTCTACCCTCTCCAAACCCCACTTTGTAGGACTACATTGAATATATTGTTGTTGTAGTCAAGCTCTTATGTAGTAGATAGTTCAATTTCAGTACACTTGAATATAGTGTAAAATACATATTTTTCAAAATCTATCTTTATGTAGAAGATTGGGCTAGTTTTTGAACCTTAAATCTTTTTCAAGAATACGCATAGTTTAAGTGGAAGGCAGTAGGCGCGACCAAAGCATTGATTGTGCTTAAGACTCTGATGATTACCTCTCCTCTGTGTGTTCATGAATAGTAAAAAGTACGAGATTTTACGAATTGTAGATTTTTATGCAGGAACTGATGAAGCAGATTCTTATTGCTATGACGAGCTATTGATTTTGAGCTGAACTTTAAGAATGAAGTACAGCTCGGAGTTTCAATCTGTGTTTCAAATTGATAAAAGGAAATGGATTTTGGTAGTGGTTTTGGTGGCTGTGACTCATTTATTTTGTCAGACCTTGATGCTTCCGTATGGAAATGCTCTTCATTCTCTGTTATCTGAGAGCAATATTCAGCTACCCGAAAAGGTAAGTCTGTCGAGTAAAGAATCTTCTGTTGTTGAATCAGCTAAGGTTGGTGAAAGCCTTTCAGGAACGCTTTCAAGCTTTGATGATGTACATATGTTGGCTCATCGCTTGAAAACTGTGGATAACGGTGATGTGAGTGAAGATGGTGAAATCGATGAGAGCGTAAATGAAAAGGATGAGGTAAAACCACATAGCAATCATTCAGTTGTCAAAACCATGGAAAATGACTCTGATTTTGTTGAAGATGCAACTATTGAGAATGATAATCTATTTGATGAAATGGTGGACATGGACGAGGAAACTACAATGCAGAAGAACAATGAATCTAGATGGGACCTTTCTTTAGAGCAAGTGGTAAAAACAAATGGTGAACTTTCAGCTGACTCTGAGTTAGATGCAAATAGAAATAGTGTGCTTAATGATACTAGAGCTGCAAATGTGACTAACTCGTCGTCTGTGGTTGCTTCAAACCATCTAGATAACTTGCCATTGGTTACTATAGGTGAAATAAACTTCATTCGTACTACTAGTAACAACTCTTCAACAGGAGATTTGACTCAACTTCTCCCAAATCATAGCAATCATTCGTTGGTGCAAAGTACAGTCAAAAAGAAGATGAGATGCATGTTGCCGCCAAAAACAATAACTTCAATCTCTCAGATGGAAAGGTTACTAGTTAGGCATCGTGCTCGTTCACGTGCTATGGTACGTGTTTTCTTCTCCTGCTCAATGTTTTTGCTTCCGTGTACTGTTGAGTGTTGATGGAACTAACTGTCCTTTATTTTGTTTAAATTGGATTGCAGAGACCTAGGTGGTCCTCGGAACGTGACAAGGAAATTCTGGCTGCTAGGTTACAGATTGGGAATGCTCCACTTCTGAAGAATGATCGAGAACTTTATGCTCCTGCCTTTCGAAATATGTCCATGTTCAAAAGGTTTGTAGCTGTTTAGTAACATTTTGATGCATAATACCACTTGATAGTTTCTACATTGGTTTTGATATAGTGCTCTTGCTGATATTTTCTAGAATAGAAGGAGAGTAAAAGAACTTTATTTATTCGCTTAGATATAAAGCTTTGATATAGATAAGATTAAAGTAGTCAAAAAACACCTCCTAATTAATATTTCTTAAGAGGCGTGTAAAGCAAAAAAGCACAGATAATTTGAGACGGAGGGAGTAATGCATTATTCTGTCTACAGCTCAATTTGAGCCTACTGGTTTTTACTTTTTCTCTATTTACATTGTTTCTTCTTATACATTCAATATGTGAGTCTGTTTATCTATCTAGAAATGTGCACAATGCTACAGTGCTACAATGCGGTTAGCTACTGACTAGTTTTGACGTTGTTACAATCTTAATCTATGTGTTTGTGCTAAAGTGAGAAATCTCGGATTTGGGAAATTTCATCTATTTGAATTTTCCTTACGCCTCCTTGAATTTGCAGGAGCTATGAACTCATGGAGCGGATTCTCAAAGTTTATGTCTACAAGGAAGGGGAGAAGCCCATTTTTCATCAACCAATAATGAAAGGATTGTATGCATCCGAGGGATGGTTCATGAAACTAATGGAGGGAAATAATAAGTTTGTTGTGAAGGATCCTCGAAAAGCTCATTTGTTCTACCTACCCTTTAGTTCGAGAATGCTGGAGCATTCTCTATACGTTCGTAATTCTCATAATCGAACAAACCTACGCCAATATTTGAAGGACTACTCAGAGAAGATTGCAGCAAAATACCGTTTCTGGAACAGAACTGGCGGGGCTGATCATTTTCTCGTTGCATGCCATGACTGGGTAATGTTTACTGTTTCATCCTCTTTTATTAGCTTCTCATGCATTTCGTGTTATCCACTATGCTTTTATGATTTGATAAATGAGTTTCTAGCGTTTAATATAAATCTTGCTGAGTTCTTGTTGGTAACGTCTGCAATTAGAGTGAACTTCTCAGTTAGTTCTTATTGAAAGATTATCGAAAAGCAGTATACTACCTCCGTTTCAATTTGTTTGTCTTACTTTCCTTTTTAATCTATTTCAAAAAGAATGTCTCTCCCCTTTGTTGCAACTCTTTAGTTATAACTTTCCATATGGCATGTTAAAGAACATAGGATTAAAGGGTATTCTACATATCTTTAGTTTAAGACCATAAGATTCAAAAGTTTCTCGACTTTCTTAAACTCCGAGCCAATTAAAATCAGACAAAAAAATTGAAACGGAGGTCATATTATATGTATCTCAAGTTAATTACCTGACATTTTACCATGCGTTCGACATTTGTTCTTATAGTCTTATTTTGTCATAGGCTCCGTATGAAACGAGGCATCACATGGAACACTGTATCAAGGCCCTGTGCAATGCTGATGTAACCTTAGGCTTCAAAATAGGAAGGGATGTATCCCTTCCGGAAACATATGTTCGTTCTGCCAGAAATCCTCTAAGAGATCTCGGAGGAAAACCACCATCTCAAAGAAAAGTTCTTGCATTCTATGCTGGGAATATGCACGGATACTTGCGTCCGATCTTGCTTGAGCATTGGAAAGACAAAGATCCCGATATGGAGATCTTTGGTCCGATGCCAAGTGGTGTTGCTAGCAAAATGAATTATATCCAGCATATGAAGAGCAGTAAGTTCTGCATCTGTCCAAAGGGCTATGAAGTCAACAGCCCGAGAGTAGTAGAGGCCATATTTTACGAATGTGTGCCAGTGATCATATCGGATAATTTCGTGCCTCCCTTTTTCGGAGTCTTGAATTGGGATACGTTCTCGTTAATCCTAGCTGAGAAGGATATTCCGAACTTGAAAAGTATACTTCTTTCCATACCGGAAAAGAAGTATCTCGATATGCAGCTAGCTGTCAGGAAGGTTCAGCGCCATTTCCTTTGGCACGCGAAGCCGGTAAAATACGACTTGTTTCATATGACACTTCATTCAATTTGGTACAATAGAGTTTTTCAAACAAAAGCTAGATGAAAGTTGCTCCAGATGCAAGTCTATTTGGTACAGTTGTTTCCTACTATGATATGCTCAGACTCTTTAAAAATGTCATCAGATGTATGTGTTGGATCCTTCAAAAGTAAGTGCATTTCTAGACGATTTGATACAGGTGCAACAGTATTTTTGAAGAGTTCGAGAACTTCCTAGCACGCCTTCGAAAAATGTTTATGACAAATTTGAGATGAGCTTTGGAGAGGAACTGTTCCCTTGTATATTGTAGTTTTTTGTTTTTTTTTTGCATGAAGTTGTACCATAATTTGCTTGTTGTTGAAAAACATGGACTTGAACTTTTGTTCTACTCCCTCTGTCCCCATTTATGTGGCACTTTTCATTTTTTGAGAGTCAAACAGTTTAAGTTTTGACAGGAAATTTGCGTGTGGAATTTTCAATTTCTTTGAAATGAAATATATATATTTGTAAACTGTGTAAAAAGTACTATAAGTCACAATAATTGACAATTCAAAATAATTAAAAGATATATAAAAATTACGGTTAAAGATAGACTTGTTTGAATCTCGAAATTCAAAAAGTGTCATATAAATTAGGATGGAGGGAGCATTAAATTTAGGTGATTTTGTTCGTACTTTTATGTCTTTTTTAGTTTTTTACGAGAGATTTGAAAATTACTTTTGACAAGTTTGGCTACTTTTGAATTTCAGATTACTGGTCCAACTTTGAAAAAGTGACCAACTTCTAAATCCAAAAGTCACAAATGGTTATTTATGCAAAGTAAGACACTTACAAACATGGCCTTTTAAGTTCACTATTCACATTTTTAAATGTGAATTGTTTGATGGGGTAAAAATTTAAAGAGTAGCTTAAAAAAGGCCATACAAAGCAAAACATTCATGCAAATCGGCCTAGACTTAACACAGAAAAAGGCTGGGCCCAAGTAAATTTCATAAATAGCTAAGAAATGAAACTTAATAACCCTGCTATCGTTTGTCTAATTACGCTCCATAGTTATAGTTCTATTTGTTATGCTGATGTTATTTTTGTATATTTCGCTGTGTTTTTAATAAATTAAACAAACTAGGTTTATACAAGTAATATATTATATACAATTATTTGTATTGTATATAACCTATTAATATAAATAAATAAGTAATTGTATATAAGTGTTGAAATCATACAATTGATTTGTATAAAGTACTGTGGGTGATAATATACCAAAAAAAAATATACGACCAAAAATAAAAATAAAAAGTGAATATACAACCAAACACCATAAATGGAAGTTAGTATATACACAAATATGTATAGATATGTATAGTATAATAACAAATTTATTAATATATATACAATTACAGAAATATATAGAAATGGGGTTTATAGAATTATCTGAGATTCTTCATAGCAAATTTCATTAAACTGTAGTCGTGATTCATAATTAGATGAAACTAAAGCTATATTAAATAGTCCACTATTTCCTTCTACTTATCACAACAACAAAATGATTGAATTTAAAGACATTATAAATTTTGACTATGTTTTAATTAGTGTCTTTAAAAGTGACTAGTGTCATTTCTATCTATCACAACAACATTACTAAAGTCATGTAGACCCCATAACATAAGTTTGGTGCAATGATCCAAACCAAATTAATATTATGTGGGCTTGTTTTAGGTAATGAAGCGAAAGGAGAGGACAATGATAGAGATGAACGCACCCGTTATTCATATTGGGGTATGACTATATCTGAATTCGTGTCAAAAAGTTTCTAATTGAAAGGTTAACCGCTCCTTAACAAAGACGGTTCCGTATCCAGCAAGACTAGAACGTAAGATCTTAGTTAAAATTTAAAAATAAGAAGTACTTAAAACTTCACTACAACTCTGATTGATTTGAACACAATAAGTTGGGGATGAATATAGGGATTCAAAATGACCCCTCTTATTTAATTTCTTCATAAATTATACTAGAGAAATAGGTAATAGGGGTTATGCATCATGGATATATTGTCAATCGCGAAGCCATTCTCATCCAATACGAGAGTCAGTTGATATATCATTTCGCTAAAAAATTACATTTTTTTTATATTTAATATATATTTTACACTGAATCTCTTTAACTTCATCGTGTGTATCTTTTTATATATACTATATTTTATTTTATTTTCTCAGTGAAAATTCTATCTTCGTCTTGTTTTTATGATTTATATATATTTTACACTGAATCTCTTTAACTTCATCATGTGTGTACTTTTTTATACTATATTTTATTTTATTTTCTCAGTGAAAATTCTATCTTCGTCACAATATCCAACTTGTGATACTAAGGTTGGTTATAACATCTTGGTCTATTGACTTATTCCACATGTACAAATCTCTTAACATAATGTCAGTAAAAAATTCTTGTACTATTTTTAAGATAAAAATAATTATAGCTAGCTATATAATTAAAGTGCTGTACGTATAGATGGAATAAAGACTTGAGAGTTATATATATTATTACTCAAATACATTCAATTAATGCTAATAGACTTGAATCTTTGATCTACCGGTCTACCTGCCTGCTGCTTATTTTAATTTAATGCATATCGTACTTTCGAGTAGGGGCGGATTTACAGTATAACAAGTGGATTTTCCATTAAGAGGTGTAATGAGATGAACAAGATTTTATTGTTCAGAGTTTGAGTCTTGAAAATGAATTTTTTTGGTAAGAAGTGTTTCCCTCTTAAACAAACATTATTTGGAGAAAATTTGAATTAATCGAATCGCAGAGAAGGTATTGATATCGAGTGTTGAAATATTTAAGGGTTCAAATTTACTCTTTGTTTTAATCTTAGTGAATTATGCTTCACTCACGTCAAAAATATTGTGTTTAGATGAATCAGATTACACAATGATATTCCTCGGAGTATAATTATCAAATCGAGTAGCTTCGGTTCATACCTTGTCATAGATGTTAAGAAACATATTAGACAAATATAAATAATATGTTCGAATCGCAAAAAAATTAAATAAATTACGAATTAAAAAAAATTAAATTCACAAAATTAAAATCTTAAATTCACCTCACCTCTCTCGAAGTTGAGAGAGTCAGAAGAACTAGTGACGATATTTATTAAGTGTCACAGCTGTAGGAAGGCTAAATGCAGGGAGTATTGAATGAGAACAACTAAAATGGAGCTGCCATATGTAACCTTATATAATGCAATAAAATTAATAATTCTTTATTCTTAGCTTTAATAAAAGTCTGGAATATGTGTTATGGGCTTATGGCTTTCAACAAATACGGCATGTTATCATGCATTTTTTCGGTGAGCTGATTAGGTGGAAAATAATAGAAAAATTATGTTATAAAAAAAAAATAGATGATTACGCTGGAAAAAAATGTGATCTAATAAAGTAATAGTATTTGCGCAGATCAGGAGAGTCTGGGAGCAATGATAAAATTATTTCCATGTGATCTATATGACATGAGTTTGAGTAGTAATAGTCATTAATGTATGCATTAAAATAGAATGTCTAGTATACATGTTCTTCTCCAAACTCTGCTAACGCGAAATTTTTGATACACCAAACTGCAGAAATAGAAAAACCTTGTGATCTAATAGTGTTTGTGCAAATAAGGAGAATCTGGGAGCAGCGATATCGTCATTTTCATGTGGTCTATGACATGAATTTGAGTCGTATAAATAGTCATTAATGTGCATTAAGATAGAGTATCTCTTCTTCAAACTCGATTAACACGAAATTTTTTATACACCAAACTGCATAGATAGAAAAACCTTGAGGATAACTTGATAAGCCAGCTAGTTTGCATTGTCAATTTCCATTGTATTTAAATTATATACCTTGATTTTGTGGGTCCCTAAATGGATTTTTTGAACTTCCTTTATATGGGATACGTAAAATTTTCATTTATTTTAAAAAAATTATTTGACTTATAAATTATTCCCCTTTGGTACCATGTTTATTTATTAAGATTTTACACACTTTAAAAAGACATTTAATCATCAAATTACTTATGCATCATTATCATTTACCATAACTATTAAACATTACTGTCAATTACGACTATCAACCACTACTAACAGACATCATCGCCAGTATCTACGGCTCACAACGACATCATCAACTAACACCATCTCCAATCAACATGTACCACAACCACCATCACTAGCTATCATCACCACTATCAACCATCATTATTTTAACGTTTTACGTAGCAACAAGTGTTATACATTCAATTATTATAGGTATGATAGAATCCTCTTTTCGAATAGGAATTGATTCGATTTCACTATTAGAATATTCAGATTTAACTCTTAATATATTTTTCAAGAATTAAGAAAACATATATATATATATGAAAAATTACCTTAGTCATTGAAGCTTATGTATTTTCCCTTTCAAGTAGTACACTGCCCATCGATCAATTACTTATTAGTAACTTCATTTTCAACTTTCATATAATTAGTACAAATCAATATTACATATAAGAAGAGTACTAGTAATTAAAACTTGCTTTAAATGACTAAACATGAGCTACTTTAGTGAATAGGTATTCATAATCATGATTAAATAATAAGACAACGTTTATTGTCATTGAAATGGTTGGAAATCAATAATTCATATGCAATACATTTGAAATGTCTTTTTCTAATAATACTTTACGTCCACTTTTATAATTTTAATATGTACACCATATGTTTAAGCATGAATAGAATATAATTTCTTAATAATTAGGGTGATTTAGGCTTAAGATTTACACTTAAGTTGTAAAGTCTTAAAAAATACAAAATAATTGACTATCGATTGTGAAGGAACTGGAGTTACCTCAACCACAAAGTCCTGAAAAATTGGAAATCATTTTTATCTCCAAAGTCTTAAAAAATTGGATGAATGAAAGGAGACCCCAAAAGATGAAATTAAAACTTTCTTTAAATGACTAAACATGAAATTTTATTTAGTGAATAAACATACATGAGCATAATAAAATACTAACTACAAAGTTTATATTCGTTGAACTTGTTGGAACATGTGTAATATACTTTTGTGTACTTCTTTGGAAAAATCTATATTCTCTTCCCCATTTTCTTAGGCAATTATTCCAAATTAAATGTGATTATTAATTTCAATGAAAAAATTAATCCTATATTAAGATATAAAAAAACTATTTTTTTTGTTATTAAAAAAGGCATTTTAAATCATTTATATTAATGTTAATTCTTTTTTTAGTAAAAAACAAGTGCAACTTTTTGAAAAAAAATAAATCATTATTTGTTGTTACTTTAATAAAATGTTTTTCACTACTTATGTACTGAATACAAAAAAAAAAGAGTAAAGAAAACCTATTTATTTTTCATGAAAATATTTTTCTTTATCCAGAAAATACCCTAAATGTAAGAATTCCGGATAATGGGTGAGAATGAATGAAGATCGATGGTGTAGTATTAACTCAAACAAATTAAGTATTAAGTAATTAAAGTTAAATTATCGGTAAGTATTGATTAACTATATAGTAAATATGATAACTAATTTATTGTTATAGGTTAAAATTCACTAATAATATACAAATAATTTCACTGCTAATTAATTAACGTATATAACTTAGTATATATCCTAATGGGAACCCATCAACTACAATTTATTGATATCATTAATATCATATGCAAAGTGTCAGTTAAAATAACGAATAATATATTTACTCCTCCCTCTATATATGAAAAAATGGGAAATAGTAATAATGAAATTATTAGAATAAGCAATTTTATGGGAAGCAGATACTGGTCATAAAGTTCACATTTTGGTAGACTAAAAATAAATCGATGAAAAAAATTAAAAAGTTTCCTGCCTCGGTCCACTTTTAATTGTCGTAATTTCCTTTTTTAGGTCAAACGATAATAACTTTGACTAACTTTTTACAATGTAATTTTTCATCATATTGATATGCAAAAAATTGAAATTTATAGTAATTTTCATATAATTTTTAAAATCTTAATTTTTTCGTTTAAAATATCAAATTAATATAATCTAATTTAACTTTGAAAATTAGTCAAATTGACTTTCGAAAAATGCAACATGACAATTAAAAATGGACAAAGGGAGTATTTCAGTGAGAATTTGTTTCCCACTATATATTTTCCAGTGAACTAATTCAGTGAAAAATAAGTGAAAGAGTCTATTCTATAGCAAATATTTTTCACTAATTCACGATGAATTTTATATTTTTTTTCTCTAGCATTGCAGTATTTTACATGTGAAACTCTATTGGCAATATCCTAGAGTTATTTGATCACCTATGTAACTTGAAACTTCATTATGAAAATGTCTATTTGTGAATTTTATTTGTTTCACACATCATGAATATTGGTAAAACCTTGAAGAGAAAATGTTAAAAGAGGCACAACTCATTACTAGAATCAAAAGCAATCAAATTTTTTCTTCATCTTTTGAGAGGAAACAATAACATTCAATGTATTATGAGTGCACATGTTATCCACGTGCACTTGTGATTGTTATGTCTAAAATTAGTACTTGAAAAACAGTACAGTAGGGGCCAGTGTAATAACCATCTTGTCTCATTATTATTATTATTATTATTATTATTATTATTATTATTATTTATTTCTATTTTTTTTTTTAAATAAATACATTGCATAGATATCTCATGGTAATTTACATTAACTAAAGCTAATAACAAAAAAAAAATAGCGGTCAGCAAATTTTATAGCTAAACAGTATAATCGATTGCTAATTCTATAGCAATGAATTATTACAAAATTTTGTTAGCTGTGAGCAAATTAGTGATCGATTAACAACAAAGTTTGTAGCTAATTTCAATTTTTATAATGTAATATAATATCTCTTTGAATCTGTCAAAAAAATAATCATGGTAACTTATATAATCAACTAACTATACTTTAAAAAATAGGAATCATTGACGGATAAATTATGTAGCTAAACAACAAAATATATCGTTGTTAGAATCAAACGTTGACCATCATGCCAAATGTTACAGCTGATAGCAAAATCACAACTTTATTTCTTAACTAAGTCCGTCATGCTCGATTAGGATTCTGACCTGGGCCACCCTAACCCCTCGTGGGCTTTGACATAGACAGAAAGTTAGAATTATCAAACAATCCCCCTCCCAATACCTTCTCTTGCAGAATGTTGCTATTGACAATCGAATCCACGACCCTGTAAAGGTGCAATTTTATTTCTTAACTAAGTCCACCAAAAAAGCGTCATGTTTGATCATGACTCCAACCCGAACGACCCTAGCTCATCGAAGACCTTACCATAGGCAGAATATTGGAATTACCCAACAATTGCTAATCTTATTTAGTGATACATTAGCGATCAATTAACGATGAAGTACATAACTAATTTCTATTATGAATTTGTTTTTGTTCAGAATCAAGTCAAATGAGGCTCAATAATTGCCTACCAATTCCAAGCATGGTTCACGTTTGGTGTTTAATCACCTTCACTTGAGGAACATATATAGTCGTTTTTCTCTTTTGTATGTATATGCTTTATATTGACCAATTATTTGTTGAAAAAATTGATGTATGATTAATTGAATTATTGTACATATTTCTTGTATATATTGGCAACATTATCTTTAACAACTTTAAAGGAATTAATAAAAAAATTATATTCCTACATAAGGACTAAGGTCCAACTTTATAAAACTTTAAAGTACTTATAGTCATAAATTATAAATTACTCAAATTATGAGTCTAGTATGTACTAGAGGTGACAAATGAATGGATGAGTCAAATTTAAATGGATCAAAATAGATTAAATCCGTTTAAATTTGACTAATAGCTCCAAAGTTTGTTTCATGAATCATTTTGGGTTCAAACTCATTGAATCAACTCAACAAACGAATCATAACTTAGCCCATAAAAATTTTAGGAGCGAGTTTGAATTTATTTTGTCACCCCTATTATGTACCTTTGTAGGTAAAGAATTGATCTGTTTGTTCCATATATGTGACATTCTCTCTTTTTTAGTCTGTCTCAAAAAGAATATCATTTTATTATAATTAGAAATCATTTAACTGTAAAATTATCCTTTAACCTTAATGAAATAATTTGTAAACACACAAATATCTAAAGATTGTATTAGACCATAAATTTCAAAAGTCATTTTTTTCTTAAATATCGTTTCAAATTAAATAATGTAACACAAAATGAGACGGAGAAAATATTAGAGTAAGTCAAAGAATGTCTCATAAACCTTTTTCTTTGAATTTTCAATTGATATTTATGTTTTAATAACAAATTTATTCTCTTTGTACCAAATAAGTGACATCTTTCAAAACATGAGGGTCAATTAATGTATTAATTTTTTAAAATAAAATTTGAAATTAGAGTTATGTATATAGCAACTTAAATGTATATATTATAGCCAGATCACAAGTTGTAATAAGAAAAATACCTGAAAAAAAAGATAATATTAAAAAAATATTGGACCATCATTATAATAAATATAGCTTCATATATAATGAAGTAAGAGGAAGAATCATTGATGAGATATGTCTCATAGACCCTTTTCTTTGAATTTTCAACTGATATTTATGTTTTAATAACAAATTTATTCTCTTCGTACCAAATAGATGACATCTTTCAAAACATGAGGGTCAATTAATGCATTAATTTTTTTAATAAAATTTGAAATTAAAGTTATGTATATAGCAACTTAAATGTATATATTATAGCTAGATCACAAATTGTTATAAGAAAAATATCTGAAAAAAAGATAATGTTAAAAAAATATTGAACCATCATTATAATAAATATAGCTTCATACATACGAAGTTAGAGGAAGAATCATTGATGAGATATGTGAATACATTCTTAATAATTATTCTTGAGAATATAAGTTATAACCTATATACACTATCGAAAGGTAGAAGCAGAGTTATAATTTTAAATTTATTGATTTTGTCTTTTATAAAGATTTTTTTTTAGGTTTTGAATATATTATATATATACATATTTAATGGACGTTTAACATGAATACAAGCATATACCGGTTTTGGATATTGTAAACAAAAATGTAGCTTCGTTCCTGCCTAAATTAAGCCTCCTTAAAATATGAGATTACAATTTTTGAAATTAAGATATATATTTGTTACAAAGATAAAGATGACTTGATGATATAAATATTAGTTTTACACTGATGATTATAGGTTAAACTCTTTAATGTAATGAAACTTAGTATATGAGATATTCATGCACTATTAAAAAAATCATTATTTTTTTAACTGGAAAATATTCAATGACCATTCTTAAATAGATATTTTGATTGAATCAGCAGGAACAGAAAAATAATAGTATATTTACACAAAAAATTAGAAAGCTTTCAAATGTTTTAATGAGAATTTGTTTTTATCATGCATTTTTCCAGTGATCTAGTACGATGAAAAAAAAACATATTTTTATAACGCAAATTTCTAATAATGATGATAATAAAAAAAAATTTAAACATCACTTATGTAATTATATTGAATATGTTATTATTATTGTTGTTGAAATTCATGATTGTAAAAATGTCTATTTGTGATATTTAAGCACATAGATGTTGTTACTAATATTTTATTTTGGAGTGGATAGCTAAAAATAGTATCTCATTCTTTCACATGCCATAGCTACTAAAAAGGCTGACAAAGAGATCTAAAGACAACCTTTGACTTCCCTTAACTATTTCTTTTACCAAGTAAGGTGAATATTTTAGTTCTTTCTCCATTTTCCAAGTAACTCAAACATAGCAATATAAAATCTTTGGTGAAAAGGAGAAACTATTACCCCATTTCAATCCAAAGTCAAAATATTCATATTCATCTTAATATATTTTTTACCTCAAATATGTAAATGTAAATATCCATTAATAGAGTCTCGAGAGAGGAGCGGAAAGTCACTTAACTGTGTATTGTATTGTGTTATTTAAAAAAGAATGATATTATTTCGTTATTAAAGGTTGTTTGATTTAGAATTATACTAGTACAAATAATACATGAACTAATTAGTCTCATAGGGTTTAGTTTTTATTTATAACTAATCCATATATAAGATTACTAATTATTCACCTCATATTTCAGATAAAATAATATATATTATTTATTGAGATTATATTAATGTTAAATGATCATAATCAAAATTATACTTGGTGTGCTAAATTTTATAACAAAAACAACTAAAAAGCTACCAAACAAGATAGTATTAGTTATGTTATTTTAATACCTAAATAATTCCTTCATGTTAAGACTTTTCTATAATGTTCTAATAATTAAGATGCTTTTATAGTAATAGTAGCATATTTACAATTTCAAAGTTTACAAAGTTTTTTTCTTTTTAAAATTATGTATCGATTAAATTATATCATATAAATCCAAACGATTGGCGTAAACAAAAAAGAAAGTGACAAAAGGCAAAGGAGAAATTTTGTAATTGAGTTGACTGTGTTCCAAGTAAATTTAGGTGGAAGATAATTTGATCACCATATATAAAATGATAAGTATCTTTTCATTTTTAATCAGAAGTAAATTATAGATTTGAGCCTTAATATAGAGTCACCTTCCGTGAGAAGCACTTTATCCTTTAAATTAAAATTTTCAAAAAATGACTTTAAATTAATCGAGCCTTAATACGAGTATTGAATACTGAGTGGAAATCAAAAAGAAAATAATTAACCAAAACAAGAAGATATCTCACCATATTCCTATGATTAGTCAAGAAAAAAGTGTCACTTAGAAAAAGGGCTTTGACCTTTTTTACATGGTTAAATCTAGGCTTAATCTTCTCCTACACTTCTAAGAACACCTTAGTCTTCTAAATTATTATTTTAATAATAATATTAATAATAATTAATTCTTGTTCTCACTTTAATATTTTAAAAATAAATCAAAATCTACCCCACTACTCTGTTTTAATTAATGCTTGTCATTCAAGTCTCTTTTCCTTTTTGCAAGTGTTTCTGAATTTGAGTATATTATTAATTAAATAGATAATTAATTAATTAATTAATAATTAATTAAATCTATTTCTCTGGTTTTGTGCTCCGTATTAAGGAATTGATGGGTAAAGGCTTCGGTCGGTTGTGAGGCCTTTTCTTGTCTCCCCTCACTTAAATCTTTTTGTTTGACCATTTGGTATTTAATTATTTATAATTTATTAATTTGATTAATTTAAATTTATTTATTATAAATAAAATATTGGAATCCAAATCTATAATGAAAAAATAGAGAATTTTTTCATAAATAATGCTATTTGCATTAATTGTTATAAAATATAATGAGATTTTTATTTTATTTTTTAAAATATAACAAAATACATTATATTCGTACACATATCAAATTAAATTCCAAATGCAAGAGTGTGAATACAATATCTGATTGTATATGTCACTACTTGAAAAATAATTAAAATTGACACTTTTGTTGATTTTTAATTATTATTTTTTTGAAGATAAAAATATATCCATTGATTTTTATTTTTTATTTAAAATAAAAAAATCTTTAGAAAATCAATAAAGTTCCTTTGATTGTTTAAAATGGAAATTGAGGGACATTGACAATTTTTGAAGTGGAAAAATGAGGATATAAATAAAATTGTATCGATTTTTTATTGAAGGAAATTGACGGACACACCTTGATTTTCACCTAAAAAAATTGAGGGAATATGTCGATTTACTTTGATCAACCCACCATTTTCTGACATAGTCGACTTCTCCAACTTAGAATCTATTTTAGATAAAGAAAAAAAAGGTAAGATTGTTTTTTTTTTTTTTAATTTTGGCCCTCGATTATTAATCTTTTTTGATAGTGTATATATCCGTATCAATGTATGTATGTGTTTTTAAAAACAAAACTATATATATGTGAAAGAAATAAACATTATATATATATAGCTAATAGAATCTAATATATATGCTCTCAAATTGTGCATGCCTAACAATAGCCATATATATTGAAGTCCAGCTGTACATAAATAGTATGAATAACTAATGTGCTATCATATGTTAAACAGTACTATAGTCTAAAAGAATTTCACATTATATCATCAATATAAGTGATTTAAATCCATACTTAAAATAGATCAGAAATACTATCTTAATAAGATGATTTATAAGACACATAAATATTTATGATTTATTTGAGTCTATTTTCTTCTTTTTAAAATTATATATCAAATCAAATAATAACATATCAGTTGAAACTGAGGGAGTATAGTATATAAATCTTAAACTAAACGAGTGAGCACATGCATTCACATTTGTTTCCAATATTACAATACACTTTTTTTTTTGTCCATTTTTGCTTATTCAATATTGATTCAACATGTTGTTTTAAAAGTATTAAATAAACTAATAATTTTACTTTACATTTGTTTCCTTTAAATAATTTTACTATGTCATCCGCTCAAGAAAGAAAGTAACAATAACAACAAAATAGTGTGGTAATAAAAAACACAATACACAACATAAGATAAGAACTACAAGGGTGCGATTAGTACTACCACATGCACTAACTAGCCTTTACCAATGCACATCAAGATAACACTTCACTCTTACTAACTTTTTATCCTAACACGCGACTTCCACTCCTTCCTATCTGGAGTCATGTCCTCCCTCAGTAATATGAAGTTGTGTCATGACATGTATAATAACCTCTCCCCAATATATTTTTAGAATACATGTACCCCCTATAACCAGCCTTTTGTACATCCTCATTAAGGTGTTAATGCACCTGCTTTGTACATGTCCAAATCATATTAGTCTCGCTTCTCTTATCTCTTCCGCTATAGATGTCACTCACATTTTCTCTGGAATAACTTCATTTCTTAGAAATTTAATAATAAATTATTATTATTATTATTATTATATAAATATTTATTTTTAATATAATAAACAAGTAAACTCTTGCCCCCTAAAAATAATTTCAAGAAAAAAAAAAAAACTCACCTTTATCAAAGCTCTTACTATATATAAACTGGCTACCACTAAACAAATAAAAACTCAATTGTTCTCTCTCTCATCAACTCTCCTTTTCCCCCCTCTCTCTCCCTGTCTATTCTTTTTTCACTAAAACAGAGCAACTCGTCATTTCTTCAACATCTCTGTGTACACTGCGTTCAGTTTGTTGAAATTTTCGCAAAAATACAGACCTACTAGTCGGAGTTCTTTGTTGAAATTAAAGAAAAAAAACAGAGCAACTTTGTTGAAGTAGTTACAAAAACAGAGCAACACAAAAAAGGGGCATTTTCATACATGATAATAATGTCTACAGAGCAACCAAATTGTTCAGAAAGTACTGAATCTAGCTGCAACTCTTCTTCTTCTTCGTCGCCCTCATCGCCATCTTTTGTTCTTCTTCAACCACTTCCGCAAATCAATTCGAAAAATCGACTCAAAAGATGTAGGGGAGAAGAAGTTGAAGAACAAAACGAAGTCGTTAATAATGCAAATCCGAAGAAGATCAGTAAAAACAACAATGGTGGTAGTACTGATGTTTCGTATGTAGGTGTACGAATGAGAGCATGGGGTAAATGGGTATCCGAAATCCGTGAACCTAAAAAGAAATCACGGATTTGGTTGGGTACCTTTGCTACCCCGGAAATGGCGGCGCGTGCTCACGACGTCGCCGCCATGTCCATTAAAGGTTCCTCAGCTATACTCAATTTTCCCCAATTTTCTCATTTATTGCCTCGACCCGCCACGTGCTCCCCACGTGACGTCCAATCCGCCGCCGTAAAAGCCGCTCACATGGATCACCTAAACCCAAAATACTCTTCGTTGCCCGAAACCCCGCCGGCATCGATGACGTCATCGTCATCGTCGCTGTCGTTGGTTTCAGGCATTACGTCCTCCTCGTCGTCCTGTGAAAAGGACGACGAGGAGTCAAGACCGTCGCCTCTGGAAGAAGTTTTTCTTGTACCGGAGGCGACGGGGCAGCTGAGTGAGATAGTGGAGCTGCCGAGATTGGGATCGAGTTATGAATTGGTTGAGTCAACTCACAGTTTATTCGAATCAGATGAATGGTGGGATAATAATTATGGAAATTGTGAATATTATTTTGGTCAAGAAAATTATATTAGTAATATGGAATTTACAGGATTAGAAAATGTGGTCTCAACCAGTTTTGAGAGTTTTTTATGGCAACATTAGAATAAAAAAAATAATGTTGTTTTTTTTAGTTTTTTCTTCTTTGTAATTTAGGTGGAAACTATTGATGAACTTTATACGTTTCTTGCATCTCCAGTTTGCTATGGTATTTTTACAGCTATTGATCCTCTTTATGATCTCATCTCCTTTTTCTTAATTTATCGAAAAAAATAAAATTGTGTACACATTATTCTTTCGAGCTTTAGTATAAATTTGTGTTGGATGAGCTCAATAAATAGACGTATCAAGAAAGAAAAATAGTCCAATTCAAATTTGTACTTTTCTGTCTTCAATGTGAAAAGGAAGTGTAGGTGTTACAATATATTTGTGTTGTTATATTTTTATTAGATTATTGATTATTATTTATTGTGATTAGTTGCAAATACAGTAAAAGAACAGTTGAGTAATTAAAGAATTTTTTTTTTTGGTTAATTTGTATTTGTAACAGTTTGGTGACATGGTTGAATGATAAAAGCTAAAGGATTGTAAATTCATTTTTTTTTTCCTCCTCTTAATACTCGAGGTTCATTGATCAATAAAAAATTTTAACTCTCTTTTTTTTCGCTGATGATATTATTTACCGAATCAGATTATTGATATTTATTTGATTTTATATATCTTATTAGGAATATTGATTTCATAAAAAAAATATTAATACTCTTACATTGTATATTTAGGCTTCAAGAAAATATTTAAAGTGATTTGCATATAGTTTTTATTTACCGATATGATTATGTATTTTTTTTTATAAAATTGATAATAGGAGGACACTTGTTTAAAAGTAGTTGTAGGAGTACCTACATATATGATTATATGGTAAAATCTAATAATGAAAGTAACAACTTTTAACCTTTTTGTTGGTTGATGGAATTTTAAGTCGTGTTAAATTTATCAATATAAATAACGTGAAATAATTGAGATTTTTTCATTCTTAATTAAAGATTCTAGTGTTTGAGTTTGATCCATGAAAAATTTAAAAAATAGGGAGCACTTCTTTCAGAAATGACCCTATTATAATACGAGAATTTAAATTTAATTTGGTTTTAATACACCGAATACGAGAAAGAAAAGTTGTGTTAACTTTTGAATTTGAACTTTATGCCTAAATAATCATTTCTTCAAGAGATTAGAAGAACACACGACCTTCTTCTTCTTGTTCTTAATTTGTGATTTTTTTTCGTAAAGTAAATTCAAAGTCAATTATAATCCTTGTTTTTATTCCATAGTATATTCGGATTTAAAGACTTAATCACACAATTTAATTAATTAAGTAGAATTGGTATGAAGAAAGATCAATATTAAATTTAGTTGACGCATGTTGTAACTAATATATACGACTAATCACTACGTTTAATTAGTAGTAAGTGGTACCATCACAAATTATATTTCAAGTAGTCACGTGGTGATTAATTTTAGAATTAGTCAATGTCTAGACATAAATGCAAAATTGTGGAAAAAAGATACCTGAACTAACTTACTCCATGCAATTATATTTTACTCTCTATTAGATTTTGTAGAAAATAGCTCGATTCACGTCGAAAAGTCTCATTTTAAAATAAATTGCATTTTGTTAAGGGTAGTTTCTTTCTTAAGATTTGAATTCAAAATACTTGTCATCTTATTAGTTATCACAATCTTTAATGATAAAAAAAAAAAAATTGACTTTTGTTCGAGCAATTGATCGATGAATATTTTCAATATCGAATATCAAAAAGTAAAATAAAAATCTTGAATTATTCACCTATAGTTAAATCTAAAGTCTCAAATTTGAATCATGAATTTTTTTTAAAAAAATCAGTGAAAATATTATTTATGAGTCAAATTCTTATGAATATCTAATTAGACACTTCATCAACAGTTCTCATTTTCTAATAGTCCTAAATCTTATCATTCCACTACAGTCTTTAACGATATAACAAAAAATATCAACATCTCAAGTCGATCTTTTGTTCGAGCAAATGTGCAATGTCATCTTCAATATCGATCACCAGACAATTAACAAACCAAAAAAAAAAAATCTTGAATTATTCACTCTCAATAGATCTTAAGTCCGGAATTTATATATTTTTTTAAATCATCAAAAATGTTATATCCAAAACGAGTCAAATTCCTACGAATCTCCGATTAGACACCTCGTCAAAAATTCCCATCTTTTTAAAAATAGTACTAAACTTAATAGACAACGTTTTTCTCTATAACAAACTCTACAGAACACAAATTTAAATTAGTCAGAACTTCAAGAGCAGATACCAAACACGAAGCGGAAAATCTTTTTTTGAATCATTATTCATGGTGTATATTATTTCGTACCATATATATGACCAAGAAAGGGGGTCCTAAACGAAGAGACAAATGCTGTGCTCTAAAGGTGACAGATGCTTTAATCATTTGTGTGGTTCACCTGATAACGCGTTTGCTTTGCTCCCTTTGATATTCTACATTTATGTTCTATTAATAGTAGTACTACTTATTTATAATATAAAAGGAACCTTCTTCCCACACTTGAAGAAATTTCTTATATCTAATTAATTATCACTTACTTCTAATATCTAATTAATTATCACTTCTTTCGACGTCTCAATATAAGTGTCTTACTTTCTCTTTTTGATTTGTTTATATAATACATGCGGAAAATAAAAGAAAGGAAGGGAACTTGATGGTTTGATCATGTCATGGATCGATTACTTGATGCATCGTATGTATGGTGAGCATAAAACAAAGATCTAACACTATAAACCTGATAAAGGGAGTTGCTTGGATGGTTATAAACACCCTCCACCTTCAACTTTAAATAAGTACGGGTAAATTTATATGCAAATTTTGAAATACGTGAACCTATGATTGTTTAAATGATGCACTTAACTGGAGTGATTGACCTAGAGAACTGGTGCTTGGGATCAATTCCCGCATAATATACTTTCCTTTTAATGGTGCATCTATATTCTGAATAGTTTAGGTTCACCTCTGATGTTACGATCGAAGTTTTTAATAGTATTGACATAAATATAAATGAATGCATCTCATCCCCTAACGAATGAAGTGTTTACTCCCCGTGGAGTCAATCTATTTAAGAAAAGGGATCAAAAATTGCTTTTAATAGGTAATGTTCATCCTTAATATTAAAAAAATTCAATACAAATTTAAATCTAATCGAGTTTTAATAAATATGTAGGAAAACTTTTTTAAAAAATGATGTTGGAAGTGAAGTAGGACATCAAGTCAGATAGTTCACTTTTTTACTTTTGTTAGCAAAGCCAAAATTGTTGCTTTCATTCAAAAGCAAATGAAGACTATATAATAAAATATTATTTATAATAAAAACTTATATGACTACTGACATTGACAACTCATAATTCATTCAATTCCTTTTGCTCATCATAATAATACTATACGCTTACAGCTTTGCTCCAGCTATATCAGATTCATTTCTACTACTCCCCATGCAACTTGGTTTTTTCTCCCCTCTTTCCTAAATATAGAAATTACCAAAATTTAATTAAAAAAATTAATTTTATTTTTCATTTCCAAATTAATACTTTTTTTTATTTTAATTTATGTGATCCTGTATAATGAGCAAGGTATTGTAATATAACAACAAAATTTATCGTTTCGATTATTATAATCACGTATTTTATTGTTCTTCTAAAATCGTTATATAATATATATTCTTCTTTGTTTCAATTATAATATAATTATGTATTTCTGTATTCTTCTTTTTTTGATCATAATCGTCTAGTTTGCGTGTCTTGTTTATTGTAGGGTATATGGAAATTTTATTTTTATGATATTTCTTTCATTTTATTGAGTTAATAGAATTTTTTAATTATAATCTCATTCTTTAATTTTATATTATTATTATTTCATTTCTTTCAAACTTGTTCTACGAAATGGTTTTCTTTGTTGAGGGTTTATAAGAAATATTTCCTCAACTCATAAAAGCAAGGATAAAATTTGTGTACATTTCACCTTTCTTAGATCTCATTTGCGAGCGAAAATATATTGGGTACATTGTATTATTGTTGTTGTTGATTTTTCTAATTATAATATTACTCTATATGTTCGATTAGGACTAATATTTTTTATAAAAAAAAAACTTTTTAAGTATGATCTGAAATTCTTCATAAATATTTGTGTACGTATAAATTTATTTTATAAGATAAAACGAGAATTTTCAAGTTAAATTCTTTTAAGTATAGAAATATGATATTCTTTTCGGAACATAGTAGAAAAAAGAGTATCATACTGGGAGAGGAACTTTCACCAATTTCATTTTATATGATAGTGTTTAACTGTTATAGAGTTTAAGAGAGAACAAAAAAACCTTTGGCACATGTCATAAGTGTTATTGCAACTTATAATCTTAAACATATATCATGAAATTTTATATTTATAACAACATATCAATAAAGATAGAATCAAAAGTTAGTATTAAGAATTTCTAAATTAATTAAATGATATCAATTATTTGAGTCGAGGGTCTATCAAAAATAAACTATTTATATTCACAAAATAATAAAAATGAGATTTGTGTACACATTTGGCACATTTTTAATCTCTATTTATAAAATTTTACGAAATATGTTATTATAATTAAAGGGTGTTAATATATAAAGAGTATCATGTAAAATGATGTAGAACAATAATAAATAGCTTATTATTTTTATAATGTTTGAAAACATTTCCTATTTAGGATCTCGTTGATGATCCTGTGTGCTTGATGACATTTCTTGTTTTAGATTTTATTAAAAGACCTTAAACAAAAATGTTTTTTTTTTAGAAAAAAAAGTAGGGAACACATGGCAACTTCTTAATTTTTTAAAATTGTTTAGAGTCTTCTAGGAAAAAGATCCTCTTTTAGTTGCTTTTTATAATCATTATATTCCTAAAAAAGTAGTCAGCACTAATCAAACATCAACTAAATCATGGTTAATTATTATATATTTATACCCTAATTTAGTATATATATATATATTTGCATATTACTTATAACACCAAAATCATGGTATAAATTTATACCTTAATAAATCACTTTATCATATTAAATTATTATAATTTGATATAAATATTTGATACAGATAAATTTTTATTATATTTCCATTACACTGAAGAAAAGAGAGTAAATGATAGGGAGGACATAATTCACATTTATAAAATGCTAGAGTCTCATTGATATTACTAGACTAAAAATTTTAACGATCAATTCATCGTAAAATCGAGATTAGTTTTTATTTTTATTTTTCACCATATACCCATGCATGTATAAAATTTAAGAATTAACCATTTTATAATATGATCATTCTTAATTACTTTTCAGGAGTTGGACTTTGCATAAATTAAATTAGTGTTGATAATAATATAATAAACCATAAAGGTCTTCACTAATCTGTTTAACAGTTTTAATCCTTCAACAACTAATACTACTTCACAAATTAAACACAATATTTATAACAACTTATCCTAACTGCCAAATCCTAATTAAATTATTAAATGAAATAATTAAATAAGTAGTTTATGCATGCGGTTTAATTTAACGTCCCAATTAGTATACTTAATTATTGCTAGTGGGGAAAGTACATTAAATAAAATTGGTCTCACATAAGATTTTGTCATTAAAATAGTTATTATAAATAAGATTCTCCAATACAAATAAATTAAATGAAAAAAATAAATTAGCAATTATTGTATAAGGATTATTGATGGTGGTTAGGATTTCAAGTCATAGTGGAGTCTTTATTATTCGGGGATAGAAATGGAATAATTTATCCGTAATCAAATTATTTGTTGTATTTTTCCGATTTATATATATTACATTCCCTAAGAAAATATTAATTAGGAGACATTTTAACTACTTTGCCCTTATTTATATCGTAAAATATTATTTATATTCATTAAATATTACACTATTTATGTATGAAGTATTTATAATTTTCAAGAACAATTATTACTAAGAATAAGATGAGGAAAAATAATTAATTTAATTCTAAAATTTTAAAATAATAAATAACTTAAAATAACTATTTTTTTTAAATCATAACTGATAATTAAGGCAGAAAGAGTAATAATTTTGAAACGTTCCTTAACTGCACGATGGTTCTGGAATTTAAAATTGATTAGGTTCAAAACATCGTAAAATTACACTAAATTAATATATAATAATAATTAAATTGCATCTATTTTTATTATATAGATACTAAATTTCATAATATAAATATAAAATATAGCAAAGCTATTGAGCTTACGTGTACCCATATGTTACCTCGTAGCTTCGTCCTCTCTTAATTGTTAGTCTGTTATATAACTACTTAATAAAAAATAAAAGTTATAATTTTGTACTTAGAGATATTCTTGGCATTTGTCTATTTTTTATTATTTAATAAATATGTGCATGCCCATACATCAAGATCATGGTTGTTAAGGAAAATGTATCACATTCATGAATCATGCTTAGTAGTTGAAAATATATTAATAAATGACCCCTAAAATATATATAATAATAATATTACATATGGCATTTATAGTTGAGGTATGTATTCATAATTCACCTAACAGTATTACATATTTATTCTAGCAGGTTCATGAATTTTATTGTCCTTTTTTTTTTGACAAAACTATTATTTATTAATAAAATGGGTTGATATTGTTCTCCTTCTATAATTTTGTGACATTCCAGCTTAAGATAAGAAGTTCCACATCGAGGAGTGATATTGGATATATAAGTAAGGAAGTCTTACCAACTAGAGACTCATTTTAAAAGCCGTGTAAGACTAAGCCTTAAGTGAACAATATCGCTAACGGGCTGAATTGTTACAAATTCTTTAACCAAACAAGTGAAATTATTTTTTTCGGTAAATAGGAGTATAATTTTTTTGTTTAGAAAAATAATCCTTTATTTGTTTGGAAAATGAACATGTTGAGAATTTTTTTATTTTTTTAATAAACTTTTAAAATGACATTACAAATTTGACCAACTAGGAAAAGATGCACATAGAAAAATCTGGCCACAATTTTCAACATCATCTACAAGCATAAAGTTAAATTAATTTAAAAGAATTAAGAATCTTAGCACAAATGCTAAAATATATTTTATTTCATTCCTATACTAAATTATCTTGCCAAATATTCTCCAGAATATCTAGCCTACTAAATTTAATGGTTTTGTTCTCCTTGTTTTCACTTTATTTATTTATTAGATTTAAGTATCATTTCGAGCTAAGAAGATGTGAAAGCATATTTATTTATATAGAAAAAATGCGTTTAGAGTTGTGAAGTGCAAGAGAAATATTATCAGAATTGAAATTTTGAATAAAACGTCTTTTTGATTTTTTATTTATTTTCATTTTCATTTATAGGTAATTGTTAATTTTAAGAGTTTTAATTTATATACCTAACAATATAAAAATATTAATTATATATTATCATGTCACATTTTCAATGTATGTATTCACACAAAATATATAAGATCTAAAATAAATTAAATATTGTGCACAGATTTTAACTTTACAATTCTACCTCATATGTGAGGTGCAACTCTAATACTTAATAGTATATATTTTTGTTATATATTAAAGTTTGAGTGGCATATATCATGTAGATACAATACTAGAATCTAAAATAATAACACACAAAAATGTTGAAAATTTTTAAAATTAAAGATATACTTTCGTTGGTAAATATCTTTGATCTTTTTATTGAAGTCAAGAAAACCATGACCCCATCAGAACACAGGTGTGAGATGAAGTCACTAAAACAAACCTTAATTACTTTCCTCATGTTTTTTGTCTTTTTGTGCCTTAGTTAATGAAAAATAATATATTCATCGTAATTTTAAAGTTGCGTAAAAAGATAAATAGAATATACACAGATCTTATCTGTATTTTTATGGGAATAGAAAAGTTATTTTCGATAGAGAACAGTTACTAAAAAAGGAATGTTGAAGCAGTTTACAAGAAAGTCTGATGTATAAAACGTCATGCATTATCAAGATTTGAAAAGAGATGCACCTCAAGAAATATGATATCGACAGTTTACCCTAATACAAACACTTTAGTACATGACTTTCACAACTCAAATCCATGATGTATAGGTTACATGCACGAAGAATCGTTACTCTATTGTTTTCCTTCATTTAAATGATATGCATCACTTTTTGTTTTCTTTTTTGCCCAATTTTTTTCGTTCCAATTTTAAATATTTGAGTTTTAGTGTTGGAAAAATAGCTTTTAGGCTTAGTACACTTATAAGAGCGTTAGTTAATTAGTTAGTCCAATTCTAACCCTAATGCTATTTATTAAATATCATTTAGGGTGTTTGAGAATTTTCGAAGATCGATAATATAAGTTATGATTACTATAAATTAATTTACTGCAAAATTTAATTAGTTAGTTTACATTCCTCTATGAAGTCAAGGCATTCACTAGATCCTCATAGAAAATTAAATCATCTTTATTTTTTTGGAAACATTAAATGCAGATATATATTACTTCTAAAGAAGACAATTGCAATAAATAATCAAATAGGAGTCTATGAAAAGTAATCTGTCGTTGTTGTGACTAAATTAATATAATAATATTGTAAAAAAATAATATATTATTAATACATAGAACTTAAACTTTTATACGTGAACTTCGAGTTTTCAAAAAGAATTTGATCTTCAAAATTTATTGGCTTGATTAATTCAAAATCATAATATGTAGTGTAGACTCATAAAGGAAAAATTCTTCCTATCGAGAGTTTATCGGAAAGAAATTTCTTGTACAAGAAAATCTTTATTTTTACGCTCGACTAATTATTATTTTTGATACATATATGACTCGTAAAAGAGAGAAAATGTTCCTTATATATATATATGGCTCGTAAAACATTCCATGTTGAGAGAAAACGACTTTCATTCTTCGTTCTATCATCGATAAATTTATTACATAATTACCTATCACAATGTCCCGATTATCTTAATCTTTTATTTGTTCATTTTGCCAAATATATGAATCATACGATTTCAAGGAGTGAATCTAATACTCCTGCTACAAATAGGAAATTAATCGTAAGCTCCTTTAGGGACTTTACGATTTTATTTAGGTATTACGGATAAAGAAAATGAGCGTAGAGACGTGAGGGACCTTTTTTCGTAGGTTACACCTTCAAAATATTCTATAAGAGAATTTTTCCTCACATAAATCAAAACTGAGGGAATAGTTTAATGTAAAACCTAGCTCAAGTTCTTATATGTATTTGACAGTTTATATTTATCGTGTAGTGTACGTGTTACGTATGAAAACTAATTTAGGACGGTTTGACTTGTACAAATTACAACATTATATTTTTTAAACAATAATAATATTCTAGTTAATCAACGTACTAGGCGCTAATCACGTGATTTTAATTATATAATCTCTAACTTTCATGCAAAACAAATGGAACATGGTCAACTTTGAAGATACATATATTTGGGATCTTATTGGAGTCAAATTAATGAATCATTTAAATAATTTAATAATTAAAATATCTAGACAAGTGATAGAGAAAAAACTATTTCAGAATAATAAACTTTATTTTATGTTTGGTAATTAATAAATAGAAAATATTATTTTAAGAGTATTTATATATAATATTACGGGATGAATTTGGGGATGGGTGGGTAAGGTGAGAAGGGTAGGAGCGGCCAACGAGGATTGGATGTATGGGTGTGGTGGTGGAGAAGAAAATCAACGCGAGATCCTTTGTTTTATTTTATATGATCATGTTTGACTGAACACGAAGTTTAAAAAAGGAATATTCTCTTTTAAAACTTATAGCCTTCTTATACATGTCAATCTTCATGATACATGTATGATTTTAAATTATGTACTTAGCGTAACTAAGAAAATTATTTCTAAATATGAAAACATATCATTCTTTCTGAAATAAGAGGATAAAAAAACAACCCGACATAAAATAAAACATATTGAGTACTTATATGTAATGTGTCGACCAACAACAAGATGCTACTTAATTACGAGCTGCTCAGAGATATGTTTCGATCACTCTTTCAATGCCTTATAAGTAACATTATATTGGATACTTGGATTAAAATTTAGACATTGGCATGCATGTATAATAGAGTAGAAAAAACATACATGTGGGAATGGTAGGTATATAGTGATTTCAAGATATTGACATTTTGTTACAAAATTGTTGTTTTTCTAGGCCCATGAAGAAATAAATGCAAATTGCACCTTTCTTAAGAGGTTTCTTTAAAATCTTGCTTTTCTCAAGTAGTTGAAATGTCATCTATCAATTTGTTTTATAGGAAGCCTTTTAGGGGTTGAAATTAATTTCTACCCTATGAAAATATAGCCACCTTCAATTATATATGTACCTCATATTTCAATGATTGGTCCATAGTTTTTTTTCTCCTATTAATTAGGGTGTGTTTGGTAGGAAGGAAAATATTTTTCTCAATATTTATAGGCGATATCTTAAAAAAAAATTAAGTATTTTTAATAAATAAACAAAAAGATATTATCTCAATAATATTTTACGTTTTTAGGTAAAAAAGAAAAGAAAAGAGGGGTAAAGGTGGGTGGATGGGAGTGGAGCATGATGACGGATGTGGGGTGGGAATCAATTTGGGGGGGGGGGGGGGGGGGGGGGGGNTCAGGGTAGAGCGAGTGGGCGTGTGTTTGTGTGAATGGTGGGGGTGCGGTGGGTAGAGCGTTGTGTGAGAGAGACAATCCATATGAAATGTTAGTCATAGTACTTGTTTTCCCTACAAATTCAGCACTAGAAATATCATTTTCCTGATTTTTATGTTATTAACTTATTTTCTTTGAAAATATATTTTCCTAAAACATTTTGATCAACCAAACACAAGAAACTTAAAAAGACATTTTAAAATATTTTTCTTCGTATCAAACACACGCTAAACCCTAACACACTACTACCTAACTAGTATCCAAGGCATGAGGGCAGCCTTTCCTCTTGTCTACTTAAGATAAACATTTTTTGTCAATTTCTAAGCACTTTGTACAATTTTTTATGGTCCATGAGGAATTAATAACCATGAAGCCAACAATTAAGTACAATCTTTTAACTAATCAAATGTCTTAATCATGATTAAGACTTGTAATAGATGTACACACACGTTTTAGTAATTAAATATTGGAAATTTTATGATCATTCGAAATTAGAATATTTATGATTGAACTAGACTTAAGCTTTGAATATTTTCAACTAATTGGCTAAAAATGTTAAAATCCCTTTTTTTAATTATTCGAATATGAAGTTGCTCAATATATCATGAAAGTATTGAAAAATAGCTATTTTAATGCGGAGAATAATTCAGAATAAAATTATTCTTAGTTAAAACACGGAAAAATTAAATCAACATGTTATGTTGAAGTTCATAACAAAATGTTGGTGTTTAAAAAGAAAATGTTGAGCTTCATGAAAAATGCATAAGTCCGTTAAAAAGATGTTAGAGTTCGAATTTCTAACGAGTGAAACTCTATAAAAAATATCCTGAAATATGAAAAACTGAAAAAGTTGATCCCAACCTTTTTTAAGTTTGATGTTTTTGTTCAAATTTTATTTTTGTGTTAAAAATGGCTAGTTTTATTGACTTTTTTTTGAAGTTATGCTTAATAGGCTTAAGAGTGTGTTTAGAGCAATTAAATGGGCTAATTAGTGAACATAATAGCTTGATATTGGGCCATTTAAAGTTTAGGCCACAAAGTATTCCTCAAATTTGGTTGAGCAATCTATTTACATAAAAAATTGTAAATAAATTTGAAAGTACTCCCTCCGATTCTAATTATTTATCCATTTTTTTCTTTTTTAGTTGTCTCTTTTTGACAAATCAAGAAAAAATAATTTTTTTTACCTATTATACCTCAATTAATTAATTTTGAAAAAGGTAAATATTCTTGAAAATCTTAACTTTTTAATTCATCCACTTCATAATTAATAAGGGTAAGATGGTAAACTCACTATGTCAATCATTGTTTTCTTAATAGGTGTGTCAATTCAAAGGTGGACAAGTAATTAGAAACAGANGATAAACTAAAGAGAGTAAAAGGGGAGAATGGAAAGTAGAAAAAAAGAATAGTTCATCTTTTTGGTGGGCCTCAATGTACAATTTCTATAGCTTTTAGTCCAACTCTTTAGTGCAATGTTGGTCCTCCCAAACTCTCATTTCTAAATAGGAGTAAAATAAAAATAAAAAAGAATTGGAATAATGAAGACATTGAAAATTGTAGGGAATTATTTGTATCTAAAATATTGAAACACATGCAATCCACATGTTGATTCAACAATAAAGTAGGCCGAACATATATAGTACAATTCATGATCCCTTTTGTACAATTTAATAGTGTAGTGTTGGTACACCTCAACTCTCACTTCTAATAAGTAGTAATATACTACTACTTTATTATGTTAGTGTAAATACTTTTTTATACTGTCAGAATATAAAAGCTTAGTTTCCTCATATATTACTAATTTGGAATGTCAAATAATTTTTGAATACTTTTAATAATAAAAATTGTATATATTAAGATTGTCGGCATATCCAATTTGCATTATTTATTTATTTTTGTCTAATAATAATTGCAGATAGTACTAGCTTTAAGATTTATATGGATATGGTTTTCTCCAAGTCTTTCTTAGTGGGCCTAATATTATATGATTTTTTCAACATTTAGCTAAAAGTTTATACACAAGAAATACAAAAATGAGAACTCTTTTGTCAAAAAGCTAATGATATTTTATAAATTAATTAATTTAATTGATCGCGTAAATTTTCTTTAAATAGTGAGATTACTATAATTGAGTGATCTTTTGAAATAATTATCATTAGTTGAGTACTTTTTGTGTTTAGAAACAACATTAAGTGACTTTCTGAAATGCAAAATCATTAATTGAGTGACCATCAAAAAAAATTATATATATGTCCTTTTAGATGTGTATATATACACTATTGCGATGTTGTTTCGAAATAATACTACAAGATATATATCAATAAAGAAAAACTAATTACGTAAATATACCCTTTGACATCTAGTTTATTAATGTGATCAAAGTATATCTTATCTATATATACACTATGACTATATATATACATATATATATACACATACATTATCGATATATCGTGTATATATTTTATAAACTAAATGATCCAAAGATATTAGATCGTAACTTTTCCTATTAATTTGATAATAGAAAGTAAAGCCTTAAAATTCTGGTAATAATTTTATACTGTCAACCATATATGATATAAATTTAATATTAAACTTAATCCTGCGATATCTCATCTTATGATCCCATTCAACTTGAAATTATTTTATTTTACCTTCCTTATAAGTTAAATTAGTCAAAAATTATAATCCCGAGATAATTTAATCTGCATATCAAACATCGATTAATCCTATTATATATCGAAACAAATTATTTATTAAAAAAAATTAATTATACAAATATGCCGACAGTGTTCTCCACGGTTTCAATTTTTTGGGCCCAAGTACAATGAAACTTTAATTAAACATTTATATATCTGTCCTTTCATAGCTCTAAAATAAATAAAACTCATTACAATCAAATGACCAAAAAGATAAAGACAGTACATGATCATATAAATCAAAGAAAATTCTTACCATAAAATTCTTTAATTTGGACATGCAAAAAGATGGTCCACTGAAAAATTAGTTGGTACAGTTTTGTCTAGTAAGAAAAAAGTAGGCTAGCTAGCTATTTTTTTCGATGTTTGATATTCATATTAAAATTAAATATATGTTTGAATTTGAGCTAGAAAGTTCATTTTAAGGGTAAATCACTTGGGGGTCGTTTGGTACCTATTTTGGCGTTTCTCTTTAGGAGTAAGATGTTCACTAGCTACAAAAAGTGATTTTTCAAGGCTTGAACTCGAGACCTCTAGTTAAGAGATAACACAAAGGGATAATACTAACTACTCTATTACAACCTTTATTGGTAGATTAACTTAGTTTTCTTTTTTGTTATCAGATATCTGGTATCCATTTTGAAGTCCGACTGGTTCTAATTTAAAGTGAAAGCACTAATTAACTTCAACTCTAATTCTATGGTTCGAACCTAAGATCTCTAGATAAGGATAGAGACATGTATTATCATCTTATTACAACCTTTTGTGCTCGATAACCTAAAGATGATATTTTTTTTATTTACAATCCGATATTTAGTATTCATGTTGAAACCCGACAAATTCTAATTAACATTAAAACATGCCGCTCGAGATTAAAACACTCACTATCACAATTTATTTCATTATAAGAGTTTACGACTCATTACTTCTAATTAAGAATAAAAGGATACACGATACCAACTACCCACCACAAAAACTTTGATGGTTGGCTAGGTGATTCACTATAGATTTGAGTGATTAAAAAAACATCTTTATGTAGGGTTTTTTTTTACTTTGTAACATCATAATCAGTTTTATTTTTTAATTACTTTAGAACAAATTTAAAAAACCTGAGATAATAATTGGGGTCTACTTAAGAAGAAGAAAAAACAGTACGTAGTACATTATCTTTAACATATAATTAAAGAAAATTGTCCTATAGTCTATATATGTAGGGTTACTATGCTTTTAATTTTAACAGCTAATAAAGTTAAGAAAAAATTCTCATATGCTTTATGGAAGAATGAATCACGAAAAAAAGAAGAAAAAACGT
The DNA here is from genome assembly GCF_019186545.1 of Solanum stenotomum. Taxonomy (NCBI): domain Eukaryota; kingdom Viridiplantae; phylum Streptophyta; class Magnoliopsida; order Solanales; family Solanaceae; genus Solanum; species Solanum stenotomum. The sequence goes on from NC_064285.1 coordinate 64,590,384, forward strand.
TGTCATATTAATATAGAAAAAAATCTTTTCAAATATGATCAAGTAATAATAACAATAGCAATAAACAGATAGTTATTTAACCTGAAAATAAATCTTAGCCGCTCAATTGGTTAACTATTTAAGAAAATAGTTTAACTCCCAATCTTATAATTCCCTCTCTCATTTCTCTTATCCCTGCCCTCGATGTTTTTTTTTTTTTAAAAAAGATTTAGTCATTTTACTTGCTATAAATATTTGGTCCGATCATTAATTCTTATGAGTGTTAAACATATAGTTAAGTGATTTTTCTGTTATAAATTTTAATTTTTTTTTTACTTTATTAGATAATCTCGAATAGTTGAATGATCATTTGAGTAATGGATTCTTTATTAACATAAATACATAAAAATAACATATTCGAAATCAGGAGCTCTTTACTCTCAATATGAACTTTTTAGTATGACTTCAAATTTAATCGAATTATAATATAAATATCGAATATCGGATCGAAAAAAATCTTCTTCACTACTATATATGTTAGCTCCTTCTTCATTAAAAAAAATGAATTGTACCGACAAATTAAGCTAAAAAGATGAATAGTTTTTGGACTGTATATTAGCCACAATTGGTATTGTCCATCAACAATGTTGACACGTCTTTTTCTCAACATTCAATTATTATTTTTAGATGAAAAAATTTTCAAAGATAAAAAGGCAAAAAAGGGTCCACATATTTCTTATTCAGTACAAAATATATCAAAATAAGATCATTAGATTAATTGGAACAAGAACAAAAGTATCACAATATTGACATATTTATATATCATCATCATAATAATAATAATAATTCATACCTACTTTCACCACTTATAATAAACTTTTTAGATATGGAAAGAGAAGGGAAAGAGCCTAAATGAAATAAGTTGAAAAAGGCACTTGTCGACAAATAATATACACGTAATATACAGAATATACATAATTCCAATAAGGCAAATAGAAGATAGTGGACTCTTTGGTTTGTTTTTTTTGGTCTTATATGATCCGACTTTTGAAATCGAGTTAAATTTAATGTTTAATCTTAACATAATATCTGAGTCAATCTCATTGTAATTCTTAGTTTACTTAATGTTGGATTACTATATTATATTATTCATGCTTTAGGTGACAGATAATGTGCGAGAGGAAACTTTTATAGATTTACCTCATGAGACAATTTTGAGGTTGAGATAAATCGAATTTCATTTGTTAATATAATATCAAAGTCAGTCTTATCCTAATTTGTTTTATTTACCTAGTAATAGACCTTCATATTATGTTGTCCCTACTTAAGAGTAATTAATTTTGATCTCATCATATGGACATTAATCAAATTAATCAGATATTATGACATCGTTGAAATTCCTCGATTTTTTATCTGAAATTTCATGTTCGACCTCTGATATTAAAAAAATCACTATTTTACTCTATTAATGAACTTTTCTGCAATACAAACTCAAATTAATCCAACTTATAACGAAAAATCACACTAGTCAAATATGATATAGCAATAAAAGGTGGTTCAAAATTTGCGTTACATCGTAAATTTAAATTGATTACACTTATATGAAAATCGAATATCGAATACCTAAAAAGAGAAAAGGATATAGTCAAATATACTTAAGTACTTCTTTTCATTGAAGATTTAGAAAAAATATGTAAATGGTCGTCTATCCATGCATAGTAAATGATGAGTTGACTGTTGTATTGGCATATATATATGCCGACTAAAATAATAATAATAATAATAATAATATAAAGGTTTGGAATGTTGGTATCTGAAAAAATAAATTAAAATAATATAATATAAAAATGTGAGTTATAAATTAATGGGCGGTGGGATTGGAAATAGATTTGTAGTTTTGTTGAGGAACATAGTGAGGACCCATTTTAGATTTTGCAGACATAAATTTTATAATTTTCTTAAGAATCTAATTATCCTCAGCCCATCATCACTGACTAAGTTTGAATGTGAATGTGGTATTTAGCGTAATTATTCCTTGGAGTTTGCTATCGATCATTGAGCTCGATCATTAGCATGTGATCATGATACTATATGTAAATTTGTGTTATGTCTTGTAAAATTTTTCATTCTTCTCTCTGTGTATTTTGTTTAAAGTGTCATATACATACTTTCTTCCGAGCTTGTTAACCTAGAAGCTCGTTGATCCTTTTGTTTAACCTGCATGACATGCTTAATGCTTAAGTATATATGTTCCAAAAAATAATATGTATCTTTTTATATTTAAATAATTTAATTTTTTATTTTATTATGGGATAATTTATAGTCTTATAAATATATATAAAATTGCTTTAGACAAAAAATAAAATGATTAACTTTTTTTCTTAAATTATATCTCGTCAAATAGTATCAAATGTAAAGTTGTCTCTCTTTAGTCAATTCACATGTGTTCATTTTCTCAAAGGGATAGTGGTCATTAGAGATTGGCCACCTAATAATTTTTTCTTTTTGATATGGTCTTTTTTTTTTCTTTTACTTAAAGGTTTCTATGGCATTATTATATGATGAGTTATTTAGGACAAAATATTAAAGAAAAAAGATTTAATTATAATGCACTCTTTACCCCATAAATCCAATTTGAAGTTGACAATTTAAGAGGAATTGTTTCAAAGACGAAGTAAGATTTAATTATTATGCATACTTCTCGCAATAAATTTGCTTAAAATTTTTTTAAAAAAAATTGCTTTGAAATTGACAACATATTTGATGGGACAGAAGTGAGTTCAACCCGATTCATTATAAATAAAAAAGTGAAAAAAATAGAACAAATTGAGCTGGAAATGCATGGACAAATCATATAGAGAGATGCAAAGAAAAAGTATCCATAAAAAAAAATGGATTTTATTCTAAATTTTAAGGTCGAATTCGTCAGACTTAAATTCAAAATCTATTTCTACTCCGACAAATATATTTGTATTTATAGTTGTTTAAACAAGTACTTAACTTTGTCCATCCCAAATTATACGTTGTTTTTCATTTTTTGAGATTCTAACTCTATGAATTTTGAGAACAATATTTTGAAATGAAAAGATCAATTGCAATTTATAGTACTTTTTGTATAATTTTAAAAATGTTTAAAACATTGAGTTGATCCAATATGATCTCTCGGAGATTTTAATCACACCAATTCTCAAAAAAGAAAATCACAAGGTCCTCGAAAAACAATCTCTCATATTTTGAATCTTTAAATTTAACATATTGAGTCAATCAAATCTCTAAACTATCAGATATTAATCAAACTAACTTTCAAAAAGCAAAATATTGAGAGTCGACCTCAAAAACAATCTTTCAAATTTTATAAGGTAGGAGTTAGCCTGTATACACATTATTTCTCTAGAATCTAACTTATAAAATTACGTTGAATATATTATTATTGACTCTGGAGAAAGAAAACGCCGAGATTTATTTATTTTAGAATGGATGAAGTACATTTGAAAGGTATTGGTGCACTTGAGCTTTCACATTAATTTACCTCATTGAATACTTATATGGTGTAGACAAAAAATGTCAGACGCCACAAAAAGGAAAAATAAACTTTTTATAGAAACTTTATTGGTTGTTTATGATATTGACATTCCTACTATTCCAAACATGTTTAAATTATGCATTTAATCTTCATAAAATTAATTATTAAAAATAAAAATAAAAATTGGTCAATTGATGAGTGAGTATTCAACTTGTAGTTTTCATCTTTTCTTTTATTTTTTGAAAAAAGAATTTGATTCATTGGAAAAGTTTTCTTTCTTTTAATGAGTATCATTCAATAATAATATGAGAAAAGTTATGTAATGCTTTATTATGATTCGAAACATCAAAATATTTAAGACAAAGACTATTAATATAACACGTAATTTTCTTCTTTTTTCATATGAAAAAAAGTTGATACATCGAAGAAGTTATCTCTTTCACTAATAAAACAAGTTGAAAATCAAGAGCTAAAATCAACCGACGCTTTCATTTTTCAGAAAATATATAAAAATAATTAGCGATTTGGACTCGAAACCAAGTGTTTGATTACAATGACATTGAACAATTCTACCATTAGACTACGGATACTTTTTGATGAAATACTTCTGGTGTTTTTATTTGTACTCTTCAATTGCCTTTACACTTCGGGCCTGTTTGAAAGGCCACAATGGAATTGGGAATTGGTGTAATTGGTGTAATTACTCTCTTTGTCCTGTTTGGTAGACCAAGTAATTACTTGGTAAGAGGGGAATTGGGTGTAATTGAGGGGGAGTAATTACACTCCTCAATTCCCAAGGGATAGTAAGGAATTGAGTGTAATTACACCATGTAATTACATGAATTTTTTAATATTATATTTTTTTAATATATTTTTGTTTGGAATACCAAGACACTTCTTCCTTTTTTGTCTGGATATTTCCATTTCTAAGAACGGCATTCAAGNATACATCGAAGAAGTTATCTCTTTCACTAATAAAACAAGTTGAAAATCAAGAGCTAAAATCAACCGACGCTTTCATTTTTCAGAAAAATATATAAAAATAATTAGCGATTTGGACTCGAAACCAAGTATTTGATTACAATGACATTGAACAATTCTACCATTAGACTACAGGATACTTTTTGATGAAATACTTGTGGTGTTTCTATTTGTACTCTTCAATTGCCTTTTACACTTCAAGGTTCATCGATTTTCATATAAAACCAATTTTCCTTCTTCAAAATTTTTATTCGTAAAAATAACCGACATTCGTCTGTAAATTTTCTTAAAAGTCCTTCGATGTTCTTTATAAAAGTGTCATATGATAGTACGGAAAGAAAAATTATATATAGGAAAAATGATTTCCTTTCTCTTTACAAGTATCATGCAATATCGCAAAAAACAAAAAAAGCTTCGTAATGTTCTATTATTTTCAGACATTAAAATTCTTGAGATAAAGACTATACAAGAAATCAATAAGAGATGGGTCAGCACATAAATTTTATCTTTTCCATTTGAAAAAAAATTATTACATTGGAAAAGTTTATTTTTTTCTTCTTTTCTATAATCAATAGCCGAGCCAACTTGCACGCATAATACTCAATCATTTCTCTTTATAAGTATTATTTGATAGCACAATATTTAAAGCTATGTAATGCTCTATTATTTGAGACATAAAAAATTAGGACATCAAAGTTATTGTTCCATAAAATTGCACGTTTTTACCCTTCAAATAAACTGGTTTTAAATTGAGCCTCCCTTGAATACAGGCCTAAATTATGCATATAAAAGTTTAAAAAGTAATGGACTTGAGAGAATTAGCAAAGTGAAAAAACATGTATAACACTAATATCAGCTGATAGTTTTAACACTTGAAAAGTCTCAGTTACAACTATAGGGTATTGAGACTCAGATGAGCAAAATGTAGACTAATTTGATGTGAGCAATAGATACATGTGATTCCTTGCTAAGTCTATCAAAAAAGGAGCTCCGGGACAATCGTCTTCTCTGTATAATATCAATGCAATTCAAAACTTGAAGGAAAACCTAAGAGGACTGCGTTTAAAGCATAATCCTTTCACATGAAGCTACTCATCGTATGAAGTTTCCTATCATGAAGCTGATAAATAGAAGTTACTTGTTATGAGTAGCCCTTTATTGCCAGGGATTCTTCTTTTGAGTTGCACTTCTTTTCGAGCTAGTAGAAGTAGCTTTCTGCAAATATTCACAAGAATCGTACTGGAGTCAGATATCTAAAGTTGCATGTATTTCAGAAACAGAGGAGTCCAGACATACCGATTTAGACTTCTTTGTCTTTCCACGGATTCTGTTCTTAGGAGGTTTTAATTTGTATAACCGAACCATCCAGTGGTGAGTGGTAAATACCTGCATACAAACAATGTACCAGATGGTGAATAATTTCTGGTTCACTACGTTGCATGAATTAGTATTCTTTATGGTAGGCTATCCAGAATAGTTACATGTGTTGAGAAAAGAATTAAAATAGTAATAAAAATGTGCTCTCTAACAGTTTAAGATATTAGATGAGATGGTCACACACTTCAATAATATGTATGACCTAATATTTATGAAATTTATTTGCATTTTTAGGCAAGGCCATGGACAACTTTCCTTCAACAGCGCCACATTTATCCAAGCATACGAATAGGGCCATAGTGAGTTGGTGCACAAAAATGCTTTAACAAACTTTTGTTTCTTCATTATCAATTCCCAAAAAGCCAACTTAGAAATCAAAATGATAATTGGTTGACGATTAACTAAACCTTCTCGGAGCTGCAAAGAGTCAACATGATATAGCTGCAAACACACACTGTACTGCTTCACTTAATACACATGTGATTTCAGCAAATATGATCTCATGCTTACCTCCTCAAAGTGGGTGAGCTTAAAATGTTTCTTTCCAATTTCAGTCCGCCTTACTCTATCGTACCCCTTGCCATCTGTCTCCACAAACCTACAGCAAAAGATAGAGATGATGTGAATAATTTGAAGTTAATGTCTGAAGGCCACCAAAACGTAAACTTGCATGTTTTCAAGAATTTAGCACCTGTAATAAGATAGTTTGTACATGAGGGAGTTCAGCATGGTTGGAGTAGCCATAGAGTCAATCCGGTACTGGCCATCTCTCTTTCAAAAGAAAAGGAAATTATAAATGGAATTGAAACTGTGAATCTAAGACAAACTCAAACATCAAGTATGTAGCTCACTAGTTCTTAGCCTCTTAGTGCCTAAGAGCATGAACTTAATAAACAGATATTAGACATGCAATAACACGATAAGAAAGAATTGGAGTAGCTCTTAGTGCCTAAGAGAAATGAACTTGATAAACAATTTATAAATGGCTCGAATATTGGTATAACACTCTTAAAGAAAGGAAACTGCATACTATGATAACCACCATATCAGAGTTATCTACTTGTAATAGGCATAATATGGAAATTGCAAATGTAAAAGATTATATAATCACAACGTAAGAGCCTGCAAGTGTTCTAGAAAGAAGATCCTTAATAAGCCTAGGACTTGCCTCATAAAATATATTATATAAAAGAAGCAAAAAATATCCTCAATGTTTGCTCATTAAAGTAAAATATTAATGGCAACTACATCAAGTTCAGAAACAAAGAACAGTCAAGTATTCGACCACAAAAAGAAGGTAGCTAAAGGACAGCAACACACCAGATAATCAGGTTCCTTGATATGAGGGAAGACACCCCCACCGATTCTAACCATCCAGAGGAACTTGTTGATATCATCACTGGGGTACCCAACGAGACCTGAAGTTGGTGGTAGGCATTAGAGTTAAAAGACTATTGCAAACAATAAGTCTCGATTGAGCTAAAGTACCAACCTCCAAAGACAACAAGAACATATTTTACATCCAAAGAGTTGAAGATCTCCCAGGCCGCTTTTTCAGGAGAGGACATGGCTGTACCAACTGTTGCAATATGTGTATTGTTCCAGGTGTTATTATCAACAATAACAGTGCGATTGGCCATGGCAGTAGTCTGATAGCCATAGTCCCACCATGATGCCACCTGAAAAGAGTTAGCAGAATACCACATACATCAGGTGTTCGCATGGGCGCACACACACACACACATGTATGTGGCAAGAAAATAACTACAAACAGTGAATAATTACATGGGTAAGAGATTTGCAACACAAGCAACAACGTAAGAAACCATTTTAATCACATTTAAAACAATATTTAATTTTGATTCAAATGCATAAATTTAAGTTTAAATTTTAGATCAGGTGACTAACCTGCTCATACTATATTTCTAATTTCACATCTCTAATCACTAACATATTCATCCATGGCATTTCCTAAATGTATTGTTTGGCCTTATTATTGTGTGCCTTCTTTTTCAAGAAGGAACCTTTTTTTAACCAAGGATTTGAAGAAGGAACTTATGGACCTTATAAATTTAATCTAATATAAGATATAATAAATAAAATAATATAAGCTGTTGGTTGGCTGGTGTTTGCCAAGATGCATGCCTCAGCACCTTCACTGAAGCACCACATAAGTCAAGGAAGCCACAGTTTGCAATTTGCATTCCGCCTATCCACGTCACATGGCTAAAGCAAGCTTCATGTACACTTTTGAAAGAATGGTTTACATTAGTTAACTATGAAGCCAACTCCAAAAAAAAAAAAAAGTTTCAACATCAGCTGAGTGTGTCTAATTACTCACTGAATGTTAATTGGGTTTGAACAGCAATCTTTTAGATCATATCATGCATTCTCTAGTATTCCATCTATTTAGAAAAAAAAACACCAATACAATCTTGGCTAGTATTCCGCCAATAAGCTATTCCAGTTAATAATATTTACCTAAGAATTATGTAAATTATATTTTCAGCAGGTACAACGTTGAAATATCAGACTGAAAATATACTTTAAGCAAAGAAAAAACCAAATTCTTGGCCACCATCACAATATTCTACAGCACCATCATAAAAACTAAATAACTGCACCGTCACCACATCCATTCCAAAAGTAAACCAGAATTTGTGCATAAAGGAAACCAAATTGCAAATTCTAGAACCATCTCATCATCAACAGAAGGAAACAATAAAATCAAGAGGAAGGAGATAAGAACTCACTTTATCATCTACATCAGTATTGTGGCTCAACCATGCATAAGCCTCTCTGAAGTCATCAAAAACATGAAGTCCATCATGCGACTGTGATGTTAGTACAATAGAAGGAGCTGAGTAAGCTTCCGCAGCTGCCCAGACACAATGAACCTATAAGGAAATTTATTTTCCGATTAAGTCAACAAGGTCATAAAATTACAATACCTTTACCGTTTCTCTCAAAAAAGACAACAAAAAAATAACGGAGAAAAAAGCTTTTAAAAAGGTTGCAAGGAAATATGAGTACTTGAAGAAATGCAAATGTCATAAGGTATTTCATTGGTTCATATGGAATTTAGGTAACACTTATCAGTTTGCTATGGCACAGAAATATACAACTTAAAATAACTGTTTAACTGTTAGGAGACGTTTGGTGTGAGGGATAGAAATAAATAGTGATGGGATAAGAAAATAGTGATGGAATAAAGTTTTTGTATCTTGTTTGGTTGCCATGTTTGGGATAACTTATCCCACCATTTATATCATAGTGATGGGATAAGTTATCCCATATACATGGTGGGATAAGTTATCCCAGGATAGCTAACCCTGGGATAACTTGTTCCCAACCAAATGACCCCTTGGTGATCAACTTAGGACACATAGTCCTAATCATTCTCCAGGAACTGTTCCCACTGAAAGCAATTGTTACTCACAGCTAAGTTGGGTTGCCTGTTGGATCATTTCATGTGTCTGAGGTAGTCAATCATCCTACAGTACAGAAGCTCGAGATGGACTGTGTTCTTCTAAATTTTTTGGTAAAATTCAGAATATATTGATGATCTGGACTCAATTCTAGAGGTTTTAGACTCCTGGTGAGAAGAACAAGGATTATATCTATATTTTCTTGTTGCAACACCCACATTTTGGTATCTAGTTAAAGATGATTATAATTATACACTGAAATATGTTACCTTCTCAAAAAAAATCATCCTACACTCCCTTCTTTAACAAATCTGTGTATGTGTATGCACTCAATTTACTGATCCAAGTGCCCCAAGGCCTAGCTCGAGTGGCAAAAGGTGGAGGATTTGTGGCTTAGGTCGCAGGTTCAAGCCCCCACACCACGCAAAGCGAAGCCTGGTATTTAAGTGGAGGAGGGTTGAGGGGCGGGCCCATTATCCACCGAGTTTAGAAGGTTGTGATTGGTCCAAAGGGCGGGTCACATACGGATTTCTCGGTTATCAAAAAAAAAAATTACTGATCCAAGTTACTTGTCAGACTTAGAACTGAAATCTATCAATAAAGGAATGCAGTACTAAAGTTAACTAACTTGTGCTGAGGAAGGACATAATGAATTTGATCACTAGTTTTCTCCAATTAAGGATAGATCAAATTAATTCCTTCCACTCTTTCCCTTATATACCCAGAAACAGAAACTAGGAATAGTGATGGCGGACAGATGAATGGAAAGGGAGATAGCATCCAGATTGCCAAGCGATGATGGGAAATTCTTCTTTCTTGAGGAAAAACAAAAGGGTGTGTGCCTTACTCAGTGGGGTAGAATCCCCCAAATATTAGTAATGTGACAACCCTGAGCCACGGCATGGATCATCATCTAACAATTGAATTTGAAGCTTGTCTAGTCTTAAGAGCTAGCTTTCTCCAAATAACATAGTTAGGGAATCGAAAGAAAAAAGTAGCAATTAAGAATTGTAGCGATGAAAAAAATAAGCATAAGATGTATCATCTATCAGCAAGGAAAAGAAAAAGAGCTTAATTCCATGTATAAACATAATAAAGGAATTAGTAAATGGGACTGTGATACAGCTGCAAGTAGTTCAATCAGGACAGAGCAAAGGTACATACCACATAAAAGGCACCCAGCAACATAAGTAATAGAATAGAAACAACAGAAGCCTCCATGGGTAACATCAAAAGCCTCTTCTCACTTTTTTTAGTAGCAATGGGAACTTTTTCAACATTCTCCTTTTCTTTCTTCTTTTTTCTCGAAGCTTTTTCCTTTGGGAGTTCTTCATTTCTACCAGGCTTCACCACATCATTCTGTGTAACCCCATCATCATTATCCTCTGCCTTGATGGTGAACAAAATGACAAGAACTAGTTCAGAATTATCAAAGTAGCCAACGATTGGCATTACCTATCGAAGAACAACAAAGACACTTACATCAGCCTGTTTTCCAATTGATGCAAATTTGATTGATCGAGTAAAAACACCAAAAGCTGATGATAGAGCAATCCCAGACATTATACATGCCGCTGGGGCCAGTACAAGCATTAGGCGGACCTGTGTTTCAGCAAATGGAATGACGTTCAGAAAATGGTGAGCTTGAAGGAAACAGAAGAAAGAGGCAGAAAATCTTGAAATCCTTACCATAACACCAGAAAAGTACACTGAAGTCACTAAATAAAGAATCACAAAGGAGCTAGCATCAGTCAGGGGCAAAAAGCATGCCTACACATGCCAAAAGTAAGATTAATTGGAAGCCCAACAAAGATCAAATTAACATGAGAAAGTCGAGATAACTGGAGCTGAAAATTGACACTTACAATAATGCCTGCGGGGACCAAAAATGCTAATACATTTATGTCCATAAAGTAAGAAGGCCAAGTAGGTGGTTGATGTTCACTAACACTGGCAATAATTGGTATATACTTGCTCGCATAAGTTCTGTCTCAATTCAAAGAAAAGTAAAAACAGAAAGTTGCTTCAGTACATTGGTTGCATGGGAAAATATAGGTACAAAAAGCGCTATGACCCCGGAGAATCATCACAAACTGATAATCAATGAGATACGAATTTGGAATCCTAAAATCTCCTAGAAGCAACTCCCCCAGAATTTAACAAGGGACAAAACTCGAAAAAGCACAAAGTAGAAATGACAAGATTTTTTAAGAGTGAATGGCAGCAGGGGCTTTAGCTACAAGCAAGAAGGTAAGCTCACAATTTACTTTTTATATAGATGATTGGGTGTCTGTAGGAGAAAATCATGTATTTGTGTAAGATTTTCTAGTTTTTGGTATAGTTCTTGTATACGGGCTAGTTAACGCCATTTTATTAATAATATTCTTACTTTATCAACAAAAAAAAGGTAAGCTCACAATTTAAAGAAAATCAAAAAATATAAAGCATTTATGAATGGAGTACTTTAACATAAAAATGCTCTTAATAATGCTTATTTCTACATCCAACAGTCCAAAAAATACATCATTAGAATGCAATTTCAACAAGCCAATTGAAAGATAAGTTCAATTTTAAAAATTAGTTTCACTTTTGATTCTTCCATCTATCAAAAAGAAGTAACAGGCATAATTCAATTTAAAAGAAGTAAACATTCATAATTTGCTTTTTCTTGTAATTATTTCACAGCACCTTCTTGCTGAAGATATCAATACTATATCTATAACTATCAAAAGGAGTAACATGCATAAATCAATTTCAAAAAAAATTGCTTAGGGAACTGTGATAATTAAAACAGAATTACTACTTCTATTTCTAAAACAATTAAAATAATAATGGAAGAACAGAATATGAATCAGAGGTTTAGAAATAAAGAAAACAGAATTGTATTAAGAGACATAGAAGATAAGAAGCCCAAAAACGGTAGCAAAAGAAGATCGTATAAATTCAAAGGAAGAAAGAATCATAATAGAGAAGAAAAAGTAAATCAAGAGAAGTTGAGTCAGCTGTAGACGGAGAGTAGTTGCATGGCAAGGTAGAAAGAAGACGATAACAAAGACAACAAGGAGAAAACCGAAGCGTACTTGGAGAGGAGTCCTAACACAAAGATAGCAAAAGCTATTTCTCCTATTTTCTCTTTTTCCACCTTTGTAAGTGCAATTCAAAAAATAGATTGTTTTTTGCGCACGTTCCACTATCTCAAGCGTGCTCTTCTTATAATCACATTACTTACGAATGAGAAGCAATAAACCCTCACTTCATGTTTAAAGCACTGGTGCAATCACTCCTAACAACACTGGCCTTAAATGGGGTTGCATGAAAATCAATCAAACCTCTGGATATTTATGATTCAACATCTTTATCGTCACGGCAAAAATCTTCATAGCTAACACCACACAGAGAGATTCTTTTGGCACGTAATAGAGGCATCTGTTAATGAAGGAGAAGCATGGTTTTATGATGATCACAATTTGTTTCTTAAAGGCTCATGCACGATCATCTCATAATCAAGTTATTCAAGTTCCTTGGGAGCTTAGTACCAAGACCTAAATGTTATCTGCACTGTTAAAGGACCACAGAGAACTGCAGTATATGTTACGATCACATTAAGCCTTCCAGACGCCCGAATGAAATAATTCATATTTGCTCATTTGCTTCAAGATATTGGATTCTGTGAACCAATGTGCATCAGAGATCACAAGTCGCAACTTTATCTAGAAAATGTCACTAGATTTTCTTTAGAGAAAATAGAAGTACGATATCACTGTGTCCACTTTTTATGGTAGAAAACTAAAGAAAATGTAAAATAAGCATATAAGATGACAACATGATTCATAAAGCAAGGAGCATACGGATCAAGCAGACTAAGGCTTCGTCCACTCCATCCCTTTGTTGGGCTAGAGGCAACAAGCGCAACTAGCACAGCTACCATAGCGCAGCAAACAATCCTGAATAACAAAAGAAGAAGCAATCATCACTGGAACAAATAACAGAATTGAAAACAGAAATAAATTAATGAATGGGGGTTGATCCAATTAATTATATTAATCCATGTCCACTAGGCATCAATATAACAAGCTATTCATATAAATTAGTGGAGCTTACAAGCCTGCAGATACAACAAGAGTCACAGCTACTTTGAACATTTTTGGCGTGAGCATCCCTTTGATGTAATAGACAAGCCCCACAACATTGAGAATTAGGAACACCTGTACATAGCCACCAGAGATTTCAGTGCACATGGGGGTGGCAAAATCAGCCCACGAAAACATGATTCGCCCCACTTTGACTTGCCCAACTCAGCCCATCTAAAAGATGGACCGGTTTGGGCTAAATATCTAGCCTAAATTGATCCATGAGAAACCTTGTCAAAGAAAATAAGAAAATATTTTTTTTGTTTGATATATATTAGTATAGTTACAATAAGGAAAAAAAGGTTCTATTAATTTTGTTTAGTAATCAAACGATTTATAAGAAACAAACAGAGAAATAAAACTTCATAAGAGTTGAGTGGATTGGGTTATGGCTCATTGTTTAGACCATCTCAACCCAAAAAACCTTTGGCCAGGTTAATGAATGGCCATTTATTAAGTCATCTCATTTTAACCCACTAAATTCAGCCCACCCGGCCCACATTTGACACCCTTAAGTGCACATGTCAATCCTAGCTATCATCACATATATAATCTTTTAATTTTCATTTACAAGTGCTTTTTGGTAACTTCCTAATTCCTTTTTCTAACAAAGATGAAGACTAGGCCTAATCATTTGACCCCTATATAGAAGCTGATAATCACAAAGCATAGTAGAATAAGACGTAGACTGGTATAGTGTTAAACACTCTGTTTAATCTAATTCTCCTGCACCACATATTAAAAGGGCCTTACTTTGACTTAGAGAGATTGAAGTAGTTCATGCTTGTATATTAACTGCGACTGAGAGCAAACGTAGAAATAGTGTATACTTTTAAATGAATTAAAACATTTAATCTCATCAAGTGATACCGCACACATGAAATGAAAATAATATATTGGCTATTTGTTTAAAAGGCTTTACATTAAGTAAATAGAATTTTTACATGTATTAAGAAATGATGTGTGGATGGAGACGAAGGGAGTGGTTATGAAATAGTAACATAGCCAATCATTATATGCAACCCAGCCATGCCATCTCAATGCAACAAGCTGTTTTCAGCTTGATGATTTTAATATCCTCAACACTTCAATCATGCAATAAGGAAAGCCAAGGCTATTTCAAGGAAATATGGTACTTAGAGAATATCTAAAATTAGGTAGGTAATATGCAAGAACACATCATCAATCATATATTCCAACCATGACTGTACTACTAAAAAGAGTATAAATGACCTTACCAGAAATGAGGCAAAATGTTCTGATGTCATTACTGCATTAAAACCTACAACAGGGACCAAAGCAGCCAATAGTGTTCCCAAGATAACCTGCACCCATATCCCAGATGGTTAGAAGAATAACACAAACTCAACTTTGTAGAAATAATTGTAAATGGGAATATATTCAGACTAGAAGATTTTAAGGCCTTGATGAAGGAAATTTACTCATTCATTGAATGCTTTTAGCAATTTTCCTTTGCAAAGTTTCGCTGATAATTTTTTGTTAAAAACAAAAGGATTGATCATTAAACAACAATCAAAATCTATGTTCAAAAAGACTGCAGGAATCTCATAAGGGACAAGGTTATCACCAGTTATTACATATTGTTCTGTCGTGCTAAAAACTGATGGTGTTTCGGTTATCAAGCACTAACACAGGTGACGATTACACTTCTTTTTTTTTGGTAAAGACGATTACACATTTTTTCATTTAAAAATGTGATATTTCAGATGAATGAAGGTCGCCTTTTTAAAACTTATCAAAAGTTTAGGTTCACAAAACTATGTAGTTAATAATTACTCAATAAAATACTTTCTTAGTAGAAATGAGAAGAGAATGCTCCCACCAGGCTATCATATAAACAATTTCTTGCTTGTACAGAATATTTTTTTATTTTGCCAAATTTATTTCCTTTTGATCAACTCATTTTTGAGAAAAAAGAATAGGCAAACCTTTTTCCCAAAATAGAAGACTCATATCAAAAATTGAACAAAAGAAACCAACTGAAAAAACTGAAGTGAACTATTTATGGTTCAGTTTCGGTTTTCTCATGCATTAACCGAAATAACTGAATTGGAAAATGGAAAATTGAACAGGTCGTTGCCCACCCCTAGTTAACACTACAAATTGTTCATCAATAAGTTTCCCAGATGCTAGTACTTACCAATGGAGCATAGGCAATATAAAGTCGTGAAGAATAACGCCCAGTTACGATGCAAAGTAGAGCATGCATTGGAATAAGGTTGATAATAAAGGTATATCCTCCCCAGGAGCAAACCTGAAAGAGTATGGAAATACAATAAATTTGATGGAAAAGATATGGTAAAGAAGGGAATGAAAGGTAAAAATAACAATCACCATGGAGGAAGTAAATGCCTACCATGTAAAAGTATGACAAGGCATTTAGAGTAGCATAAAAGAGGGACCCCGTGTTCAGTGTCTGCACCAAAAATTCACTATCATTGCACAACATGAAAATGGAACACAAAAATCTTAACAATAGAAGGATAGGCCCCGGAAATATTGCATGTAACACCACTAAGTTAAAAACTGAACATCATCATGTAAACTGAACCTTTATATAGAGATAGAAAGTGAAGATCAACGCAAATATGGCCACAGCTTCATTGTCATAGCTGCCGGCCACTGATCGAGATATATATGATGGAACCTGCAGGCAGCATGAAAATGAAATTCACCACATTAAAGAAGTACACTAGCAATTTGTTTTCTTTTTGGAACAAAAGGTTACTCCAGATGGCCAAATATGTTGTAAAGCCAAAATAAAATGCTACTTTATCTTGAATAAGCTATATCCAAAGGCCACATTTTAGAGCCATCAGATGAAAATGTGTGCAAGAGAATTTACCATGGCCAAAAGAGCTGCAGCAGTTAGTCCAGCCCCAGCCCCTTTAACTTCCTACAAAAGCAGAGTCGTATGGATTAGAGCTCTCGCTTCACAACAGACACATTTTTTAGGTTGCTACACATCCAAGAGAACAAAAGAAACAAGTAGTATCTACATCATTTTGGTAAAGTGAAAAAACAAATGTAATCAAACCAGAGAACAAACCTTTGTCAGAAGGTATGTTGCCCAAGCAGCAAAGGCAGAAAATGTAGGAGCAGTAAACACACAAACAGTTTCCACAGAAAGAGGAATATTCAAGGAATTAAGTATCCTGCCAACAAAAATATATGTACTCCGTTATTCCTTTGGGTGCTGAAACAGATCAGTTCATAAAATTAAACACACAACAAAGATTCCCATAATTTGAAGACTGGCAACTAGAAAAATAATGATCTGTAATACACACCACCACAAAGTGCCAGCAGTCAATGTCAGTCCAGGGTAAACAGTTCCACCAATCACTCGTCCAAGTGGATACCTATCAGACAAGGAAACCTTAATTACCAGTCATTTTCAATTAAGAAACTACAAGTCATGACAACATTGTCTGGAATAATTAATTCACTCCTACAATCATAATTACCAGGTTCGATCATCAAACCAATTCCAGAAGTCGTAAATTCCATTCTTTGTCAGAAACTGCAATTGGCATAGCATGGTTATATTTCACATAGTTTTGTGGTACTGACAAACATATGTATGATAGTAAAATAGCAATAATAATATGATATGATCATTATCACCATCCAAGGAAATACTCTAAAAGAATGGAACAGTTTTATGATCAAAATTATCGAAAATTGACGGCAAGCAACAGGTTCATGATCAAAGATATCCAAGATTAGCACCACAAATTGACAGTGTAAAATGTGAAGAATCTAGAAAATGATGACTAAAAGTGATGACCTAAAACAATATTTTTATAGGATTGCTTTGTCAAAACACTAGGAAGGAACATTAAAGTTCATCTAACCTACTATAAGGTCAGTTTAGTTTCAACGGACATCATACTTCCTAAAACCAGTGTGTTTTCTTTTTTTTTGGATAATCAAATTATTACAATTAACTGCACTATACTGATAGATGATTCTAGTTAAGAAGCTCATATTAACTTGCAAATTGTCTAATTCCATTATTGAAAAGAGGAAATAAGTTTTCTCTTGCCAGTTCTTCTAAAGTACCCAATTTTCTGGTTTCCATGAATAATAGTGTAATTGATGGAAAGAATGACCCAGTTTTTGCCCCCTGAACTAGAAATTCTTACCAACACCTACTGAACATAAATTCACATAATAATAAGACCTATGTAGTTTTGTGAGGTATATAAATATACATATAAGGGGGCAGAGAGTACCCAGATGGAGTCACATACTTAGCAACTTAGACTATTTTCCTATTTAAGTTGTATGTTATAAAGTTGATGCTAGAATAGCTCATAGAGATATTATAGATAGTTATTAAAATTGATCTGAGAATCAACTCGAGAGTCCAAAAAGAGTTGATTGGATGTACAAGTTCACACTTGGTTGAATAGAAAACTTACATTTGACCAAAATATACATGATGGACTTAATTATGATATTGATAAGTAAACGCATCTTTAGCTTCTATGAGCTACCATCATGTCTATCCTGGAATTAAATTAAGGACAGTACAATTTTCGTGAACTTATTGTTATTGATAGTACACAAGGTGCCGCTAAAATGACACCGTCAATATAGTTCTAATTACTCTGGGTCTCAGCCCATTCCGTTTAAGTACCCAATGAATGGGCAATGTTATTGAGATAAGATTGAAATTCTATTGGAATATTTTCTTTTAATAGAATCGATTCAAAACTAAATTTACCTTTTTTTTTAATGGTTTTAACTTCTTATAGTATAAAAAACTCACCCAATGATACCTTTTAGAAGATATTGTAGCATATAGAAGAGTGTGAAGAAAAAACCACATGGATAGGTTTAACATTAGAGGTAGCATGAGATGTGTGGTAGGCACATGTCAAGTGTTCGAAGATTGAACTAGGATGGAACATCACGGCCACGTGAATATTGAGGCATACTTGATTGAATGACTGTGGACTGAAAACAGAACGTATTCTATGTTGATCCTTTTCTGTAGCACCATATCAACACTCTCCACACAAAACAATATATAATGTAGATGCATTGACCTGCTTAAATTGCAGCTAATTATGCATTTCACTTCTACATGTCATCAGATCGGTTGTGGTTGAATGTTAGATTCTCGTCATGCTTGCCCAAATTCAGCTTAATTTAATTCAATTAGTTTTGAGGAGCATTGTCGAGAAAAGAGCAAAAATGCAAGGATCCAGTCCTTGCTCTGTCGCTTCCTAATACATTTTATGCTACTACATATAATCTAAAAGAAATGAACCAATATATAATGTAAATGCATTGACCTGCTTATATTGCAGCTAATTATGCATTTCACTTCTACATGTTATCAGATCTGTTGTGGTTGTACGTTAAATTCTCGACATGCTTGCCCGAATTCAGCTTAATTCAATTAGTTTTTAGGAGCATTGTCGAGAAAAGAGCAAAAATGTAAGGATCCAGTCCTAGCTCTATCACTTCATAATACATTTACTGCTACTACATATAATCTAAAAGAAATGAACCAAATACAAATTGCACATCGCAACAATCTAATTAATTACTCAAATGAAATCCAAACCTGAGTGACTCTATAGTTGAAATAAGGATCGAACTCATGAATAACACTCTCATACTTAATCACCTGTTGAAAAAAATCATAAAAGCAATCAGACCTGATCAAATGTGAAAATGCTGAACAACAGCAACAAATTAAGCATATCAACAATCAGATCTAATTTTCACGTAAAACAAAACAAATAACAGATTAAAATGAGAAGAATTTTACGGAGAAGATACGGATCGAGAAAGCGAGAACTCCGATCAGAATGAGAATGAACAACGAGAACACATTGCCGAAAGCCAAACGGAGGCTCGACGGCGTTACGGTATCTGAAGAGGCCGCCATTAACGGCCAGCTGAAGCTTTTGGAGTTGAAGAGTGAAGTGGTTGTTTTGAGGGGTGGGTGGGGTGTTTAAGGGTTTTTGATCTATGAAATTTGAGGAAGACTTTGTAGAAGCTGACATATGAAAAGACATATTTAACCTCATGGATCAATGTGCAATGTCTGTTATACCCTTACAGATTTTAACCATTTTTTTGGTTCGAAATTTTTAATTGGTTTCTTCGGACATTGTGCAACGTGGCAAGTTTTTATTCGTTAGTGATACTTGGCCTTGTTTTTTGTACTACTCTTTCGTTTCGAGGGTAAAATTGGAAAATTAAGTTAAATTGCATAGAAGAAATTGTGTATTTTGGTCCAATAACTTTTACATATTACAATAAATAACATCTCTATTAATTGAAATTAAAAAATAATTAATAAGTTGCGTTTTCATAAATATTCTTTTCAGTATAAATTTCATTTTTATCTAAAAAGTAAAAAGGATTGAAGGGAGTAAATGAGTTTGTTTTGTACGGTGTGAAAAAAGGATTTGGTAGATTTAATTTGCATTTGCACTAGTTGTGACTTTTTATTTAATATTTTTTATTATTAAATATATTTTGAATTGTGGGTCTTTCGGAAATAACATTTTTATCTTTATGAGATGGTAATAAAATTTATGCGCATTTTATTATTCTACTTGTAGAATTTCATTGATATGCTATTGTAATTTTGATAGTTTTAGTAAATTTTATCTCCTTCATTTTCGGTGTGAGATTGTTAGTAATAATCATGGCAAAAAGGTTTTGATGAGGATGATTATAAGTTTTATTTTTACTTTAACATAAAAAAGATCTTTTGGATGTAGGATATAAAATTGTTTTCAAATTAATAACATCTATCACAATTATATGGATGGACAGCGTACTTAAACTTTGACGGGGAACTTGTTAAATATGAATTTGATTATAAGCTATGAAACTATCTATTACTATTACTAATTAAAAAGGGGAAAATGGACAAATATACCTCCGAACTTTCGAAAGTGGTATGTCATACTTTTCGTCCATTAGTGCCCTCGTTGTCCAATAACTAGTGCACATTTGCCCTTCTCACTAACAGAAGACTCATTCTGTACACGTGGCACAATCCTACGCCTCAATCCGGGTTGACCAAACATTTAACCCAAATTTCAAATACATGTTTAACCCATCTCATTACCCATTTAACACACCCAATACATCAATTACCCACATCGAAATTTGTTCATGTTCAAGAACCCCAAGTGGAAATATCAAACATATGTTGAAATCTGAATCTGAATCGAGTTTTTGGGATTGTGGGGTTGAAGATTTGAATTTGTTTTTTTATTTTAGTTAAGAAGAAGAAGATTCCAGAAACTTTCCAGAACTTTGTTTCCATTTGGGGAAGAAACATAAGTTGTATTATCTCGGAATCCCATTTTCCATTCTTGAGTTTCATTTTTTTCTTTGCAGAAATCAAAAATAATTTCGAGGTGTATTGTGTAATTTGATTGGAATTTTTCAGGTTGAAGTTTGTTGTTCATGTTTGAGAACCCTCAATGTGTTGAATTCTTAATATGTATCAGTGTTTTTGGGATTGTAGAGTTGAACAATGTTCATATTTGTATGAAAACTACAAATGGAATTCACTTCCTCGAAGAATTGACAGATCAACTACAAATAGGATATAAATTTTATTTAATTTCAGTCTCTGCTGGAAGTTATCCTTCCTGGAATTGCATCAGAATTCAGATGTATTCGCCCACTACCTCTTTCTTAACAAAAAGGGCATACAAGTTGCAGAGAATGCAAATAAATTGCAATGTTTTGATATGGTTATGTTTTTTTTCATTTTCGATTACTCTAATTAATTTTTTCCCCTAATAGATGATGTTAATTAATTTAATTTGCAGAAACTTTATCCAAGGTAGTGATTTTGAGTCTCTTCTTCAAGATTTTAGCGTGATGTCTTTTTCTTTATAGAAATAGGTGCTTTGATCTCTATCGTTTTTGTTTAAATCTTCAAGTAGATGATTGAAATAATATATGGAAAGATAAAAGAAGAAGAAGAAGGATGAGGAGGAAGGGGTGAGGGGGTGGGGGACGACAACAACCTTACGAGGAAGAAGAAGAGATAAAGTAAATGGGGATTTTTCTTTAGGTTTGTCGATAGTTTGTTAAATGAGCAATAGGGCGGGTTAAACGGGTATTTGAAATTTGGGTTAAATATTTGGTCAACCCGAGTTGAGGCGTAGGATTGTGCCATGTGTACAAAATGAGTTTTTCGGTAGTGGGAAGGGCAAATGTGCACTAGTTATTGGACGGCGAGGGCACTAATGGACGAAAAGTATGATGGAGGGTATTGACATACCATTTTCGAAAGTTCAAGGATATATTTGTCCCTTTTTCCATTAAAAAGAGTGTTTGAATGGTCTTGTAATTTTTAGCTTAAAAACACTTTTTATTTTGTTTCAACTCTATAAAAGTGCTTAGAATTTTATTATTTTTTTGGATTTCAAAATGGCAGAATGGTCTGGGAGACCCTTGTACTTGTCTTATTTTGTCACATGAGCCCTTATAATCTCGATTTTGCCAACTGAACCCTCGAACCCACTGAAATCCAATATTTTAAACCCTTTTTTTGACCTGTCATCCCATGTGGCAAAAATAGTTCAAGTGCGTGAATTACACCTACTTTAGGAGCGTGAGATGCTTTTAAAAAGCCAATAACAGTCATTTTTGGCCATCTTTCTCAAATTTCTCTAATTTCTTCTTAAAATATCCAAAATTTCTTCTCTTTCTCATTCATTTATCTCTCTCCAAAATTCTTCACTCCAAATTTCTTCTTCTTCTCCACAATTGATCAGGCCTTTTTTGTTTATATTTTATTTTTCTCACATTTTTCTTTCTCGTTAATTTTTTTGTTCTTCACAATGACTGTTTGTTTTTGCTATTGTAGGCTTTATGCTGAACTTAAGATGTCAAGAACATCAACAAATCCAGGAAGAATGTTTTGGGGCTGTCAAAAATACACAAATGGTAATGGATGTGGATTTTTTCGATGGATTGATATGGCTGATCCTACATACCAAAAACAATACTACATGAAGAATCAATCAACAAATGTTGATCATGGAAGGAAGGGAAGGCATGGAAGACAGGGGAGATCGAGCATTAGTATTGATATCAGTGTTGTTGTGATTATTGTCATTTGATTTCTATCTTTTGTATTTAAGATGTATGATGATTTGTTCATTTGAGTATTATGATAATGTAATATACTGTATGAATATATCCAGATTAAGACTTATAATTATCATAGCAAATTCATAAGTAAAAATAACTTGTTTGTCATAGCAAGCTAACACAACATTTGAAAATTAAGTTAATAGTGGAAAGTATTATAGACAATGTCATTGAGAATTTAGCTAGGCAAAACATGAGTCTTTACTATGAAATATTATGTGTCTTGAGTGCTTGGTGTGGACTGAGTGGCTCGCTTGTAACGTTGTTTTTGTAGCTGCCTTTGAGTAACTGCAGCTCCACCCTTCCACCTTAGTCCATTGGGTTTGTAACCAAGATCGATATTGGTAGACACTGAACTTTTCAATGGTGCACAATGTAACACTCTATCAGTAGTTCCAACTGTTAAAAGGCAATAATGATATTAGTTAGAGAGATTTTATAGAATCAAACTAAAGGTCCTTAAATAATAATACTTACCCTCTCAATCACACTACCACTTGCTCCAAATAGCACACCAAAACCAATTGTTCTTGGCTTCTCTGTTCTTGGCCTCTTATATTTGGGATTTGCACCACCTCTTTTAACTTTGCTACTCTTCTTTGAGCCACTAGCACTAGTAGTTGACTGTTGAGTACTAAATTGACTTGTTGGTTAAGCAACACTTGCAAAATTTACATAAATATTTGCAGCACTTCCACCAGTAGTTGTTGCAGCAGTAGTTGCACCTCCAGAAGCTGCTGAAGTAGTGGCTGGTCTTTAGTAGTTGCACCACCACTTCCACCAGCAGTTACACCTGTAGAAGCTGCTGAAGTAGTTGCACCACCACTTCCACCAGTAGCCTTACCTGTTACACCTGTAGAAGCTGCTGAAGTAGTTGCACCACCAGTTCCACCTGTAGCAGTTCTTGCAATTCCAGTAGTATAGCCATTTTTTCTACATACAAAAAATTTTCAAACTGAATTAAGAAGTATTGATAAAAATAAATTTCATTAACAAAGTTGAAGAAGTTAAAGCAAAACTTACAGCAATTGGACATCCTTTCTTGTTATGTCCAAAATTTCTGCACAAAAATTATTTCATTTTTCTCCCCTTCCTTGTAGCCTTTCCAAACTTCTTTATACTAGGATCATCACTATCTTTAGACCTTTTTTTCCTTGGTCTTCCTGGCATAAAAGTGATTTTAGGTGGCTCAATGGATGGTCTTGTGCTCTTGGGCCACATCTTCATGTTTGTCATAGGTTGAATGAACTTACTGTAGGCCTTCAAATATGTTTCCTTCTTGTACCAGTGATCAACAAATGACTCAACATCTAGATCTTTGTAATGCATTGTAGTAATTGCATATGCACAAGGAATTCCCTTTAGTTGTCATGACCTATAACTACACACTTTCTTTTTTAGATTAACAACATGTTTATATGGTGGATGCTGAATCGCATAGCCATTATCTCCATTAAATTTAACCTCACATATGGCTACATATTTAGCATTGTCAGTAAGAATTTGCATAGCCATAGGTGACACATCACTTATCCATTTTTCAGAAAACTCCCTCATTTGAGTCATTCTTTCCATGACTTTGACTCTAATTTCCTCTAATATTGTGATGATTGATTTGAATCTAGCTGCCAAGATCCAACTATTGAATGTCTCACACATATTATTCTCAACTATGTCACACTTGCTATGGTCCTTGAATAATGCCCTACACCATGCATTTTTATTGTACTTTAACAAAGCTTCCACAATACCTTCTCCCAACAGACTCATTTCATCAAGTTTTGATTGTAAATGAACTTCAAATGGAGCCCTGACAACCTGCCAAAACTTCTTCCTCCTTTATTCACCACTCCATTCCTTCTTCTAGTTGGCCCATATATGTCTAGCACACTATCTAATCTCAGCATTTGGTAATAAATCAACAAGTGCTAGGTTAAGACCCTATCAAAGAAAAAAGGCATGCCAAGGAAAAACAATAGAAACATAAGTGTAACATAGAAATTGCTATAGCAAAGTAAAAAAAAAGACTACAAAGTGTTCTCATACCTTCTGCATATCAGACATAACTGTCAGTCTTTCACCTTCAGTTTGTGTCAGTTCCAAATCATGTTTGATGCACTTGATAAACCAAGACCATGTGTCCTTGGATTCTTTATTAACTACTGCCCATGCTATAGGGTACATCTGATTATTTCCATCATTGAAAATGCAAGACAACAGTTCACCTCTACATACACCTTTCAGAAATGCACCATCAAAACCAATTATCCTACTACACCCCTCTATCCAACCACTTTTTA
This sequence comes from Solanum stenotomum, assembly GCF_019186545.1. Classification (NCBI taxonomy): domain Eukaryota; kingdom Viridiplantae; phylum Streptophyta; class Magnoliopsida; order Solanales; family Solanaceae; genus Solanum; species Solanum stenotomum. The sequence goes on from NC_064285.1 coordinate 64,615,276, forward strand.
ATGCTCCATGACAATTATAAATCCCTTGGAATACCTCTTTTTCAGAAATTATATTCTTGGATGTCCTAACAACCACAGTAGTTCCTGGATTTGTAGACTTCAACTCCTCAGCATAGTCATATAATCTAGCAAATTCCCATATGAAATCACCTATATGCTCATTCATGACTTTCATTTTTGCTCTTCTACAACTTGTTTTACTAACATACAATCCACAATCCTTTTGTACCAACTACCAAGCCTTGAATCTGATGGAGTCTGATGCTAGGCTCACTCATGAGTCTGTCTTTGTAAGTCTTATAAATCCAGTTTGGAGTACACAACTTGTTTCTTGTTCTTTCGAAACACTTATGGACAGGAAAATATGTCTTCACAATAAAATTTCCAGTATTACCCTCAATACTTCCAAGAATATGCCAAGGACAACCCTTCTTATTACATTTTGCCCTGATCCTCTCATTTTCATTAGGTTTAAGTTTAATGTTCACACCATTCTGAATAGAGTAAGTCTGTAGTGCTTCTCTAAACTGAACATTATTCACAAAAATCTTATACAACTGGAAAAAAAAGGGCAGTTGGTCAAAATAGACCTTTGTACTTGAATTTCTAGCTGGTGGATCTACAACCTCATCAGAATCAATAGGATCCCCTTCATCCTCACTAATATCACTGCCAGGATCTGAGCTATCAAAATACAGGTCATCCCCACCTAATTTTCCTTCATATCTTCCCCTCTTATTCTTATAAATATCTTCAAAACCAGCATCTATACCTACAGGACCAGAAGGTATCTCATCTTTATTTATTCTAGCAACCTTTTCTTTATTAACTTGTTCTTGAATGTTAGACTTCCTAACTTCAACAAGCTCAGAATCCAAGTCACTTAAGTCATCAATGTTCTCATCAACATCATAAAGTGACTTAGAATCAGATTGTTTAGCATCTACATCTACATCAGATTCATCAGATGTATGAATGTGGTATGAAGAAAAGTCATTACCTTGACCTTGACCTTCATCTTCATCTAAGTCCTCTAAAGAAACCTCAGGGGCAGCAACCTCTTTATTCTTACCCTTGTCTACCCTAGGTTGCTGATCTTCTTTTATATTTGTATCATTTTTATCAAATGGTTGAGGGGAAGACACATCAGCCCTAACATTTATGACAATAAGTGGGGGGGGGGGGGGGGGGGGG